>NC_034608.1:81825551-81846222 GCF_900095145.1 Mus pahari | reverse complement strand
ATATATATATATATATATATATATATATATATATATATATATATATATATTGACCTACCTATCTACATTTGTCTTTTAGTCTTTAGCTTCTATAGTTTTTCACTTGAGATACCACATTTTTATGTTATCTAGTATGAGCTCCAACCTTACTATGAGGTAGGTTCAGAGATTTTAATGGGTCTTTCTTGTGGCATTGGCTCATGTATCAATAAAGCATGCTTTTATACCAATATTCTGTTTCTTAGCTTGTGAAAACCCTATTAATGTATAAACTCTATGATCCCAAACTTTCCTCCATAACTTCTGTTAGCACCTATTGTCTAGGTCTAGTAATTCATCATGGCTGCCAACTCTGCCTTATTTTAAAGATCTAGACAGGTTATGTAATGACATAACATGATCAATGTCCTTCTGTGGACAAGTGTTAAAGGATTACATGCTACTCTGTGGGACAGAGTTGTCTGTATCATCTGTCAATAATGGTAAAACACCAGCTGATCATATTTAAAAAGCATCAATTTCTGCAGGTTCACAAGGTCAGGAAAATCTGTAGATTCAAAAATTTTGGTTAATCAAAACCTAAGTTACTTTTCTATTTTTTCACATGTAGGGCTTTTGACCTCTATGTAGGAAATCTATTTTGGTTGAAGGCTAAATCTTTGTTGGACTTTTCTCTGTACTTCTGTTGTAGGACATAATACTTTTATTGTATGCTCTGAAGAAGGCCTTTACCTGTTATAATTCACTTTTATGTCACTGTTTATGTCACTGTATTACTTGTACAGGGTTCTATAGTGGAACAGAGTCAGCTTAATGGATATGTATTACAAACAGTATTTATTATATTGGTTTACATGATACCCTTTTGGAAATCCAATATGTCATCTGCATGATGGAGAGGTTGAGTGAGAAACAGTAGGTGCTCCATCCATAACCTGAACATCTCAGCAGTGCTGATACAAGAATAAAAAAGGCCTGGGTCACTGTGAGAGTGTTCACTTCTCTGACCCTGATGGAAAAACAAATAAACGAGGCTCTGGTGCCAGTTCCAGAGCTGCACCAACGACAGTGTATAACTAAGTGCTAAGTGACAAGAAACCAAAGTTGGCAGGCATGCTGCAGACAGTCCTCAGTCGGCCCCCCTCAATCTGTGGGAGAAATCAGGGTCCCGGACAGGTGGGCAAAGAGTTGGCGAGAAATGACAAATATGGGACACAAGTGAGTGCACTGTATCTGAATGTAATGTCAAATTGAGCATCAAACTTTTTATACAGAAGAAAATAGGGAAGTTAGGTGACACATCGGCAAGGTACAATGAGGTTACCAGATGCTTAATGATGCTTACACAAAACAGAGGAATGCAAACACAAAGATGGGCAGGAACTGGGCAATAAAACAACTGAGACAAAGTCAGCTCTAAGGTCAACCATATTCTTAGAAGCCAGGTGTGAGGTCTTTACACTCCCAGGGCAAGGGCTTTCAAGCCCAAGACATGGTTCTAATTAGGGAGTTCCGCTTTAGCTAGCCTTCTCATAAATAATGCAATACTCTAAAACCACAGCCTGATCTACTTCATAAACCACTGTAAATTCCTGTATATGGGAGCGACTTGGCTTTTATTCTAAGTGATTGAGTGGGGGGACTTTCTACTAATAAGTAATGTAGTCTGCCATACATAACTATAATAAGAATTCTAAACTTACTTTGCTAAGCTTGCCCTGAGATTTCTAACTCTATGTAGTAGATAGTAATTTCTGATTCTTTTCACTGTCTCTCTTACAATACTAGAGGCAATTCTGAATGTTACTGAGTAGGTAACATTCTTACTGAATTCCAATCCCATGGTTGGCTCAAGGACTACCTAGGGCATTGGTGAAGGCCAGGAAGCAAAGTTTGATTATGCTTAGGTATTTGGCAAGTCATTGCTTGGAGGCACCTATAATAAAACAACACTGAAAGAAAGCACAGAGATCCGTTCCCAAGGACAAGTTTGGAGCATTTGTTATACGGGATGCCACGGTTCCAGGAGACTAAGTTTCTGTGAACTTTTCGCCTCGGGACTGTGTCCAGGTTTCTGTCATGCATGTCACTACTGGAGTGGATGTAGCACAGGCAGAGGTGTTCTTGACTCTGTCCAAATCTCTGTATATCTGAGGTGCTGATAGAATACACTGTCCACTTCAGTTGATCCTTCTAGAAAATACCCTTCCCAAGAATATTAGTCATTCCCAGTAAAATTAAACTGATACTCAAGAATAGACATCATGTTCAAACTCTCTTAAGTATATTTTTGTCAGAATACCCATTAAGCAGAATAATAACCACATGACCTATTGTCTTTATAGTTACAATTCTGTAAGCATATGCTAGTTCTTGCTTTCTGATAGAAAAGAGTTCAATCAAGAGGCAGATAGTTAAAACAGAAGTTTATTCAGGACAGCAAATAAGGCATTCCTAAAGGAGATTGGAGTGATATGCCCAAGTGAAAGGCAAAAACAGAGTGGCTTTTAAATTGAGGATTTCAAAGTCATTTTATGAATATTTATGAGGTGGTAGATTATTCATGGAGAAAGGTGATCCTTTAATCCTCCCAACTATAATTGACTGGATCTTCGTTTGAGTTATTTTGTTCCATACCCTTTAGAAAAACCCAGAAGTAGAGTGACACAGACCCTTGGGTAGTGTGCATGTGTGGGAAGTGCCCTTGTGCCTCACTTTTGATATATCACAATTAACATAATTGCACACCAAGGATATTAGCCACAAAAACCATTCTGATTCTCAGGAGAGACAGCTGCAGCCCCTGGGTCCTAACATATCCAAAGCCTGTGTGAGATTGCCTAAAGTCCCATGGTTGACCTCGCAGTTATTGGTGAAGACATTTTTATTTGTCCTGGAGTCAAGCTGTTCTGTAATGAAGTATTTTATCACAAAAGCTGGGATCATGGTTTTATAACAAACTGGCAAACAACATGAATAAGAAACAAGACTTAGGCTATCTGTAGGACTTAATTCTTCCAGCTCCACTACTCATGTTTCTCTTCTCCATAACAGTGTCCACACCCCATCCTATATTTCTCAACACTGTTGTAAATATTTCATAATTGCCAGAGTCCTGTTAGTATAGTAGAAACCTCATATGGAGCCCTGGAACATCCATAATTCTCGGGACAGCATATGTGTGGATGCTATACACCTCTTTGTTTGACTCAATATATCTTCTCGCCTAGATTTCACATGGTGAAATCATGACATGTTCTTCATGACCATGTGTGAAGTTTCCATTGTTCTCCAACAAAGAAGCACCCAGTGATGGCTGTGCCCACTACACTTCTTTAGGGTTGCCTATTTACTCACCACTAGTATCAATTCTAACATAAATAACTTGAGGACAGGTACTGTGTCTCTCTCTTGTTCCTTGTCTTAACTCTGGTGTGTAGCACAAGCCAGAGATCTCCTAGGTAATCAATTAGCTAATACAGTTTGACCTAGTGGCTATCAATTATTTGGATGATCTTGTATTCCATTAATAAACAAGTTATGATACTAAAACCTTTTTATGTGTTTGTACTGTAGCTAGGTAGCCATTCTCTAAAACTCTAAAGTTATATATATATATATATATATATATATATATATATATATATATATATACTATAACTATCATCTGTCATATTTATTATGTCTTCAGACTTAAGAGTTACGTGCGCACACACACATATAATCTATAACTATCATCTGTCATATTTATTATGTCTTCAGACTTTTAATTTAAGCTCTGCCAGCATTGTCATCACTGGTTAAAAATGTACTATTCTCTGCATTATCTGAAATGGCACCATGATGAACTAGTGTCTTACTAATTTTCTCTGAATGTCCAATGAGTCATATAATATTTCCTGTCAAAATCTTACATCTCATTTTTTTTTTTGCTAGCTAAATGCTTCAACTACTGACATTATTTATGGAATGTAAAGTTTCAGGAAGTGAGTTAAGGCTTAGCATAAACCCATTCCATCTCATAAAATACAATTTTTTAGGATACAATTTCCAAAGTTTAACTTAGGAAAAAAATAAAGTTTTTCCTTTTAATATAGCTGCATGCTTCCTTGCTCTCTCCCAATAGCATCTCTCCATTTGTGTATACATTCACAGACATGTATGTATAGGTGATATGCAGTTGTGCATATGTGTGTATGTGTGCTGTGGTTTCTGGCTTAATTATCCACTCTGAAGGCTCTAAAGCTCACCCTCTGACTTCTTGTTCACAGAGTTTTGTGCAGAATGTCTTTCTGCTGTTGCTTTCCCCACGCAGCAGCTATGACGATTCCTGCTACAATGGCTCCTTTCCTTCAGCAAAGGTCAATTGTCCTTGGGAAAAATGGCGTCCAGAACTGGCTTTCCCTTGCTTTCTATTATCTCTGGTGGAAATTCTCAAAATTTGTCATATCTCAAATGCAGTTATAATTGTTTTTCAAGACTTCATAGCCAGAAACAGCCAGCCTGATGCTGTGAATGGGGTCTACTGGTAATGAAATGGTGCAAGTACCCTGAAATTGGATTCAATGCTAAAAGCAAATCTAAATGTATTAGGTATGCACTTAGTTTAGCACATCTCCCATCAGTTGGTCCTAATGATAGCAGATATGTCATCCCAATGTGTCCATGTCACTTTATCCTGAGGTACATGCTGACCTTTGCGTTCCAATTTCATGTTCAGTTGTTTAATGCCTCTTTGGCCGACATTTAACAACATTCTTCTTAGAAATGAAAAGATACGATTTAGCTTTTTATCTCTCCATGAAATGCAGCTTTGCTGTCTAAGTGAGTTTACTTTAGTCCGCTATTCATCTAAATCCATAAGGCAGTAATCTTCTGCTTACAGACTTTCCCATGCAGAGTGGTCATTCAGCATGGCTGTCATGGTTGTGGAGAGAGCTGGAGCTGTGCTGGTTGAAATTCTTCTCAAATGTTTTCAGCAAATTTCATCAGAATATCTAAAAGTCTGATATTTAAAATCATTATTAAGTCAATACTTTGATTAACGACATATTTTTACACTCGTTAGGCCATATATACATATATTATACACATGCATGCATAATTGAAAGCTAGATGTATGAATTACATGTATTTATTTTTCTGTTGTAAAGCCCAGTATCCTTTGGGAGCTATTTGGGATACTGGCAGTGAGAGCTGGGGATACAGCTAAGAGAAAGCACTTGTTTAGCATATGCAAGCTCCAGAATTGGTTCCCAGTACAGCAGAGCAGCAGCTGGAGGAGGGAAAAGGGAAGGGGGATAAGAAGGGTGGCTGGAGGAGGGGAAGTAGAGAAAGAGGAGAAGAGGAGGATAAGCAGAAGTAGGAAATATCAGCCTTCAGAAAAGAACAATGGAACTCTGAAGTTTCAAGGAAAGACAGATTAATACAAAAAATAACTATCAGTGATATTAAGTGCGATAAGATACATGTAAATTAGCATGGCCTGTTCTTACAAGTGTTGCTTTCATAAAATTAAACAATAAAATAATGATTTTCTTAATAAATATTATAAATTATAATTATTATATAAAATAAATATTAAAAATGTTTTTTAAAGTCTACATTTGTCTTCAAAGTTAATCAAAGAGCCAACAAAGCTCACATTGAAAGTATGGTAGGTAATCTATGTTAATTCTGATGATTTTACCAATAGTGTATAATATTTTAATATCACTTAGATATATATGTATTTAAAGGCCAAAAATTATTTAGAACTCTTTGCAATAAATACTCCTTACAGATAATTAGGCATTTGTATTTCAAGAGAAGCTTGCATACTTCTACCTTAGGCTAAGTAAAGCCTCTTGGAGAGTTTGATTAGAGTAGGATTCTCACCAGGAGATAGAGCCATGCTAACATTAGGATTCTCACCAGGAGATAGAGCCATGCTAACATTAGGATTCTCACCAGGAGATAGAGCCATGCTAACATTAGGATTCTCACCAGGAGATAGAGCCATGCTAACATTAGGATTCTCACCAGGAGATAGAGCCATGCTAACATTAGGATTCTCACCAGGAGATAGAGCCATGTTAACATTTATTTAATGCTGTGGAGTAAAGCCACCAATAATGTTTTGTGTACAAAGTAATTAATTCTATGTTGTTTTCCTCAACTTTATTTTAACTCCGACAATGGAAGGGCATTCAGTTTGCTCTGTTTCTGTGTTCATTTGGTTTATACTTCCAAATTATAGTCTGTCTTCACAGAATCAGGGCCAGAACTCAAGCAAGGACAAGAGCCGCCGAGGAAGGCTGCTCACTGGCTTGCTGTCTCTAGCACCTACTCTGCTAGCCTTCTCATACAACCTAGGACCACTGTCACCACCCAAAGTGGGCTGCACTCTCCAATTTCAACCAACAGTGAATGTAATTCCCTACAATCAGGACCACAGGGTAGTCTGACCCTGGCAATCCCTTAATTTGGATGCCCTCAGATAACTCTGAGCAGAAGCTAAGAGAATAGATTAAAAAGATTAAAAAATTTTTTACACTAGTTATAAAAGCAGGGCTAATATTTGTATGCTTTTGGCTGGGGGGAAAAAGCCCAAGATGAAAGGGATTCATTATCCAAAATTTTTAGTACATGCTAGAGTAAATTTTAAATCAGCATATCAAAATGTATACCTACAGTCTTGGCCCCAAACAACCATCAAAATGAAAACATAATTTAAGTCAGCTTACATTTCTATCTTCTGAAGGGATACAGACTTTATAATTTCCATAAATATGAATGTAAAATTTCATGCATTTAAATAAACCTTAAAATTTCAAAAAGATTTGCCATCCAGTTTGTTAAAGTAAAGCAAAATGAAAGAAAAGTTATATTCAAATTAAATATCCACAATCTCTAAGGGTGATGGAAAAATACAAGTTGATTCACCTCTTTGGGAGAGACAAATGTTACAACAGAGAAGTAGGACTCAGCACATCATAATCTATCTCTGCTAATATGCAGGACTTAACTCGTATCTACAAGTCCATAGGGGATGCACTCCATCTATGTTGCCTAGCATCTGACATCCCATCAATGTGTCTACCCCTTACAATTTTAGTACACAGCATTTTGATTGGCCTATTATTTCATTCTTCTGGTTAGTTAGTAAATGGACATAAATGGACACCCGATCAGGTCCTGTTTAACTCTTCTTAGTGTTATAAATGTGTTTTTAAGAACTGAATATAAAAATCAAAAATAAAACTAAGGTACCTTAACATACTATAATTACTTGATAAAGTTATATGGAATAACTTAGTGTACTATACTTAGTATAGTAATAGGGTACTATAGTTAGTAAAGTAACTTAGAGTAACATAATAATTAGTAAAGGAACCCTGTCTTTGTTCACAAGTTAAAAACATTAGAAATACAAATAAAAATAGTTTTTTATTTTTAAATAAGAAAAATTTTAAATCCATTATTGTTTTACTCTGAGGTTCTTATATAAAGTGGGTTAATATTTAAGGGAACAAGGGACTGGAGTTTTGGATGAGCAAGAAATCACACTGGGCGGCTGATCACTTACAAAGGAGAGTGCCCTTTAAATTAAACCATTATAATCTTGATTTCTACTTGCCCAGTAAGATCAGACTTGTGGAGAAATAAGAGCTTTGGTGAACTAAAAGTCCTGTGCCTTACTGCCGTCAGCTTTAATTATTTCAGTCCCAATATCATCTGTCCCCTTGATAAGTAGCAATATTTTTCCTTTTTTTTTTTTTTTTTGGTCCTGCTTTTTAAGTTTATGTGTTCATATTAACAAAACATACTACTTTGATGATTAAATGTAGATTGAAAAGTGGGATAATGTAGCTGAAAATACTGACATTTTAAAGTAATGCTTAGTTTAATTTGCTGAACAGCCAAGAAGAGATAAAATTATAAGAACAATAATCCTATTCACAAGCTGTTCATACAGCCATGAATAAAGGTAGTTTAAAAAATGAGACTTTGTTTGTTTTGCTCACTGGCACAGCCTCTGTATCTATCTGAGTGCCTGACATACAAAAGAAAGCAAATAAATATTTGTGGTTGAGTGAGGACATGTTTTTCTAGTTCTTAAAACCTTCACTGTGATCTGAGGATTCTATATTATATTATCTCCATTTTCTGTCAAGTTTAATGTATTGTTTTTCTCTATCATCAAACATCCATTTCTCCCAAACTAATCTTGCAATTTTGACTTTGTCCAAACTGGAGGATTGCTTTCTTTTTAAATTAACGAATTACCTTACATCCCAACACCATTTTCCTCTCCTTCCTCTTGTCCCAGTCTTTCCATCCCACCCCTCCTCATCCACTCTTCTCAGGAGAGGGGAGGCCTCCCATGGGTATCAAACAGCCTTGGAATATCAAATTGCAGTAAGACTAGCCACATCTTCTCCTATTGGGGCTAGGCAAGGAAGCCTAGTAGGTGGAAGAGGTCCCAAAGGCAGGCAACAGAGTCAGAGAAAGCCCCTGCTACTACTGTTAGGAGACCCAGCTGTAAAACTGTTTATGTATGTTCAAAGGGATTTTATCAGTTCCATGTGTGCTCCCTGGTTGGCAGTTCAGTCTGTTTGAGCCCCTGTGAGGCCAGATTAGCTGAATCCGTAGGTTTTCTTGTTGTGTCATTGACCCCTGTGGCTCCTATACCTTTCCCCCCCTTCTTCCACAGGATTCCCCAAGCTCCTTCTAATGTCTGGCTGTGATTCTCAGCATCAGTTTCCATCAGTTGCTGGGTGAAGCCTTTATGATTATGATTGTGCTCGGCTCCTATCTGCAAGTAGAGCATACTCCTGCCTCTTACAGCATCCTTAATAATAGTGCTATTAATGTCATTTCTATGTTACTGAAGGTACTCGCTGCTACTGCCAGTGATTCCGATGATGAGAATTGATGATGGTGATGAAGTGAAGGTGGTGACTGGTGCTGCTAGAATTTGATAATAGTGAGGATTAATTGTCATTGTATTGGCTAGTTTTTTGGTCAAATTGATATAGCTAGAATCACCTGAGAGGAAGGAACCTCAGCTGAGAAAAACGTCTTCAAACAGTCAGTCTGTACAGAAGGTTGCGACACATTTTCTTTTTCTTTTTTTTTTTCGGTTTTTTTGAGACAGGGTTTCTCTGTATAACCCTGACTGTCCTGGAACTCACTTTATAGACCAGGCTGGCTTCGAACTCAGAAATCCGCCTGCCTCTGCCTCCCGAGTGCTGGGATTAAAGGCGTGCGCCGCCACACCTGATGTGACACATTTTCTTGATGATGAAAGTGGGAGGGCCTCACTTGGAGTGGTGATAACTCTGAGCAAGTGGTCTTGGCTTGTATGAAAAAGAAATTTGAACAAGTCATGATGAGGAAGCCAGCATTCAATGTTCCTCTATGGTTTCTGTTTCAGTTTCTGCTTCCAGGTTCCTTCCTGGGTTCTTACTCTGACTTACTGAGATGATGGCCTGTGATCTGGAAGTATAAGCCAAACAAGCCCAGCTCTCTCTTAGTTACTTTTGGCCATGATATTTTATCATAATGATATAAATTCTAATACAATAATGATGGTGATGATGATGGTAAGGGATGAAGAATTAGAAGAAGAAGAAGAAGAAGAAGAAGAAGAAGAAGAAGAAGAAGAAGAAGAAGAAGAAGAAGAAGAAGAAGAAGAAGAAGATAGTAGTAGTATCACATATTCCTTAGCCTGATCCATCACACACCCTTAAATACTTTGAAACATGTTTCTCTATGTCTTTATTAAGGTCCAAGCCTGCTCACTATCTACAGTGCTTTATATTCTTCCACATCAACATATGGAAGGCATTTTTTGAAATTGCTTACTATACACAAGTCTGTGTCTTGTGCCTTCTGCTTCTATTCCCCCAGTATATATGCTGTCATACTCTTCCCCCAGTAGATAAGCTGTCATACTCTTCCCCCAGTAGATAAGCTGTCATACTCTTCCCCCAGTAGATATGCTGTCATACTCTTCCCCCAGTAGATAAGCTGTCATATTCTTCCCCCAGTAGATAAGCTGTCACACTCTTCCTCCTTGCTTCCTGATGAGTGGGAACTGCCTACTTTCTTTCATTTTTCCTTCAGTCTGTCATAACAGGGAACAGATGGCACACTAAGATCAAGATGATTTTAGCTGTGTGTATATTTACAGAGATTCACCATAAAATGAGCAAGGACAAGGAAGCACGGAGCTAAAGAAGTAAGCAGAGGCTGACAGTGGGAGAGCTACCACCATTGCTAAGCACTAAGGCAGGGAGAGGGGGAGTGGCAGCTGGCGCCACAGAGAACAGAGACCTTCCATTGAGAGCCATCACTTCATTGAGAGCCAAGGTAAACCCAAATGGAAGGGATCTGTGCGATGCACACTTAATTCTCTTCCATACCTTTTTTCTTACTCTTGCTGATGTTCCTCACTATTTCTTCCCAAAGAAAATCAAGACTGAAGAGATGCTCTTGGTTGTAATCAGTATGAGCTTCTGGAGGACGGAGCAGCTAGAGAAGAGAGGAGACTGGATGCTCAGTATAAGCATCAAGTACCATTTCCCATCTCTGTATCCATTTTCATCTCTTGTACTCCTGGGTCACAAGTCCTAAAGAACAGTAGGCTTGTATTAGAGCCTGAACCTGTTACAGGGTCCTTTCTTGCCTAGAGATCCATGAATAATTGTACACTTAGAGGTCACCCAATAAAGGATTGAAAAATACGTCAAATGGCATATTTCTTATGAAACTATATGGCAGTTTGGATCTTTCTGTCATGTTAGAATCCACAAAGTGGAAATCACAGAGGAAGGGAGTTCTAAACAACAGCTGAGACTTTTGAGCCTCAGGTCGGCTTCAACTGAAGAGTTAGGGGACTTACTGATACTCACAGTTATATAAAACTCCCACTGATTCAGTGACCACGCACTGTAGGCTTATATTTTCCTAAACCTATTTTAATAAGGGTTTCCAAATGCTTCAACCTCCTTTCTAGCCCAGCCAAAAGGTAAGGGAGAAAGGTGGTTTAGTAGGACAAGGAGGATGTGAACCTGTTTAGAAGAAGTTCTTTGGTGCAATTTCAACTATGAATCAGTAGCGGTAATCCAGTCCAATCAGCAAACACCAAATACCAATCAGTAGCAGTGGCTTGATCCAGAAGAATCTGCAATGGTTTGCTGAATTGGCACAAATCCACAGAAGCAGCAAGAAGCAGCTGGAATACCATGAGGAGTTCTTTGACTCTTTCCTTTCTATGAAGTCATAACAGACAAATACCAGCTAAGACCAGCAGTGCTCACTAATGCTGTCTATTGGGTTATACTTATACTCTTTCCAAATATCACACATCCTCTCAAGTGTCTGCCTCTCACATATCTGCTTCAGCACAACATAAGACAACTTCAAGAAAAACCTTAAATGACACAACTGAGACTCCAGAGAAACTAGACATTTCTACTTCAACAGACAATGGGTGGGCAAGTTTAGACAGCAATTCATTATACATTCAGGGTTAGGAGCTTGAAAGAAAGAAAATGTGGCTCCTTTTATATAACTTAATAAAGCAAGAGACAGGCCCAAGAAATGTGATCTCACAGAAGGTCCTCGTATTGGAGTTAATAAGGCTTTACTGAATGGAGACAGGAAGAGTAATAAACTGGTCATTGAAGTTAGCCTAGTCATGGGATATTCAATCATCTCTCTGCTTCTATCATGCTCTGACATTCAGATACCAGACAGGGGTGCTCATTTGGTGGAAGAGGCATCAAGAGAATTCAGATCTCTCTTCTGGCACTTCTGCTCTTTCTGGGGAGAACTAACATCATTTTGGTTTCAACATTGTCATTCTCTAGCCTGTGCCAGGAATAGAACTTCCAGAAGAACCAAGCACATTTTCTGATTTTAGCCATGGAAAAACTGTTTCTTTGAGGGGGAGATCCCCTGCTGTAAAAGTGCTTGGGCAGTTTCTACACTGTTCTCCTCAGGGTAGGAATCTCATCAATCTGATCTTCATTTGACTTTCATGTGGAGATCGATCAATACACACCAAATCACCGATCTTCCCAAACCTCATAGGCCAGTTAGGGTTATTATTTTCAAGTTATAGTTTCCACCCTATAGTAGTCATCTCACTACAATGTAGAGAACCCCTTAATTACTAACGCCTATTAATGTAAAGCCAACAAATACTGATCGTATTGTACAGATGGGCAGATTATTCAAGGACTTGTTTCATCTCTCTGTGTTTCCCTCTGTTTCTCTTTCTCTCTGACTCTCTGTCTGTCTCTCCACATACACATACATAGAAGGAGACAGAGAGAGAAGAGACAGAAACAGAGACAGAGAGACAGAGACACGAGAGAGTTAGAGAGAGAGAGAGAAGCAGAGAGAGACAGATACACATAAAGAGACACAGAGAGAGACAGAGAAATACACACAGAGAGAACACAGTAGAATAACAGCTCCTCAGCTAGATAAAGAATTACAATATTATTAAAGCTGGGTACGTACAGAAGATTGCTGACTGTGATCATTGACATAGATAAGGTGGAGCACATGTGACAAACCAATGCTGAGCACCAGGAAATGGGGTTGGTAATGAATTGTACCAGTAAAAATGATATGTGGTGTTCCTGCCTGCACGCAGACCAGCGCCTTGTCTGCGTGGGCAGAACACCTTGGGGTGGGTTCACACTTGAGCGCCAAATGTGTGGCTCTGCCTGCAGAACCCACTGTGGATCTGAACTGGAGGACGAGAACTCCTGAGAAGGAACAGGGCTGCGAAAGGAAATATGGGGCCTTGGCAAAGTGTCTGATCAAAGCCCAAATCTTTATTGTCAGGACTGGCTTAAGTACAAAGAAGAGTTCCCAGCATTCCCCTGAGTCCTTAGAAGTTGCCACAGCGTTCTCGCGATGATGGGCAGTCCTGGCAGTGGCGGGCAGGTCTCTGATGGTGGGCGGTCCAGGTGACGGTGGGCGTTGACAGTGGGCGGTTTGAGGACGCTGTGTTCCGGTCTGGTGCACTCCGGCTGCGCGATCCCCCGCGTGCCTGTAAAAGGCAGGACACCGTTTAGAGGGAGGAGCCAACAATGATACAACTATCAAAAAGGGGGATATAGATATAGCCTGTGATATATAGTATGCGAATAGTTATACAGCTGGTTTAGTTCATGATAAATATACTAAATGCCGATTATGCATCCATATTTTTTGTTTGATAAAAAGACATAAATATTGGTAATTGAACACCATGTTTAAATCTTTAGTTTTTAACAGTGTTCCTATTGACAATGACTATTTTATAAACATACTGCAACGAGACTTTTTTTCTTTTTTTTGGTACATTAGTGATGGAGGAGAAAGTCTGGAAGCTATAAATTGGCTATAATCTGTGCTACATTGTCTTTATTCATAAAATCAGTTTTTAAAATTCCGACTATATACATTTCAAGTGTATCTTCCAGGACTGTGGGAATAATATGGTATTCTATAATCAAACTGTATTCCCATATTCCTAGTTTCCTGAATTGTTAGGCTTTCTCCTTACAGTACTCCAGCATAGTTAGCATATTGGTTTCATTATCATAGGCTGTTGTCGACCCAACTCTCATCTGGTATATTCTTATCACTCTTAGGTACCCAAGGGAATACACTGTATGCCAAGTCCTGATTGGATTGAACACTGTCCCCCAAGTTTGAGTTATTTGAAACTTCGATTACTCTTCTTTTTGTCAAATACCCATGCATCCTTCAGTCACACATGCTCTCTGAAAATGTTTCAGATAAAGGGAAAAGAATCTGATATTTGCATTGCCTTAGAGTGCATGCAACTTGTCTCATTTTGTGCCAATTTGAAACCTTTCCATTGCAGTAGATCGAAGCAGGATCAAATGCAGGTGAAATCCTATAGGATCAGAGATGAAATGAAGGGCAGTTCCATGAGAACTGACATCAGATTAGAAAGCAATCAACTGACCCAGGAGAGGTTTCATACAGAGGTGCGCTATACAGTCTCAGGGATGGGGAAGGCCAGTGAACTGTAATGTGAGCAGTTAATGATAACTCCAACATCCAAGGTTCTCAGTCTCAAGTCTGTCCATATCTTCTTATCCAGTAATCTAGGGTCCACTAATTAGCCATCAGGGTAAGGATTATGGTAATATTGAGTAGAGTTTGTTCCATTTGATGTCTTAGTAAGTCTAAACTTGATTCCCAGCTTTACCTACCATGTGA
Source organism: Mus pahari (assembly GCF_900095145.1). Taxonomy (NCBI): domain Eukaryota; kingdom Metazoa; phylum Chordata; class Mammalia; order Rodentia; family Muridae; genus Mus; species Mus pahari. The sequence goes on along the minus strand of NC_034608.1, from coordinate 81,831,984 downwards.
CAATAACATAACATATAAGAGATTTAAAATTTGCTATGGAGAATGGTTCTCCATATATGCTGTTAATTTTGTCTTCAAATGTGTGAGGGTGTGTGTGTGTGTGTGTGTGTATTCTTAAGGGTTAAGGGCTACTCCAGTGATTTCACAGTTAATAAAAGCTGTATTGTTAACCACATACTCCAGAGAGCTCAAAACTGCTCCATTTTGATGGTTTATAAAGAGAATTCTCAACTCATAATTCAATATGACATTACAAAATATAACATTACAGGAGCAAAATTAGAACAGGGTGTGCAGAAGAGGTGAGGCAGCAACTTTCAAGAGAACTTTGCCAGAGTAATCACAAAAGTTCTAAGTCCTCCGGCAGCCAGCAGTGACAGCTGCTGCTGTCCACCAGGGGGTAATTAAGGACTGGTTCCAAGGGCTTCTACTAGGAGCTAAATTATCAAGGGAAGTAAATGTTTGGAACAATGCACACCACTGTCACAGAGTAGAAAGCACGGTTATCCACCCTCAGGAGACCTGGGAATCATGAAGACATCCATAGACCCAAAGTATTGGTCACAGTAGAGGAGACAATCTTAAAAACAAAGTCTTATTGAGGACAGCCGTCTCAGGCCTATGTCTAGTCTTTCTCATACACCAGGGTAACTCTGCTGCAAGTATTGCAGTTATTGTACAGATCTGAGTGCCATCATGAGTTAAAACCCATGAATATGAAACAGCCATCCTTTCTAAGTTTATGTTAGTATTGTATGTTGAGAGTGTACATTAAATTGTCTTCTCTTCTTATTCTACTACAGCATTTATTGGATTATATCTTAATAGTAAAACTGGTCACTTGTCAAAAACTTCAGAAATTTTCACTCAATATTTTCACTGGGCTGAATGATACATTGATTCAAAGAACTATTAACACTTCAAATAAATGCATACCAACATAACTATTTTAGATTGTATAAGATGATATTTGTTTGAACTACCTATGATTAATTGATACTTCTCACTGGGATAGAAGTTCACAATTTTTTTCTTGTCTACTTAAATACTTTAAAAAAGATTTTATGTACTGAGAAACAGATTAAGCCAAGCTCTATAATAAAGCCCAGGTGTGGCTTTTACGCATGGAAGAAAATGTGAGCAGAAAGAATAACCCGAAATCAAATTGGAAAGTGAAAAGTGACATTGCAAAGAGCACATTCGTTCATTCTGATGTGCCACACCATCTGTACAGCATAATGGAATTAAATGAAGAATGTGACTTCATAATATATGTCTCTTGTGTTTGTATACAGCACATTTTCAAGAAGATATAGAATATGTATATGTGTATATGTATATGAAGCACCACACCCTCCCCTCATCTCTCTAGCATTATATGTTCAAATATGTATTACATTCGATGAGGATATAAAAGTGTTATGCTGTGTACATTTGTCTTTAAATCCCAATACCTAAGGCAGTTTATGCAGCCTCTTTATAAATCACTTACACGTTACCTTAGGTAGAAGTCAGTGATCACTCAGTCAGATAATGATTAGTTCAGGGCACAGACTTCGCCAAGCACAAGAAACATCATAACTAACAAACAAAATACAGCAAACTAGAAACCAGCCTGAGAATGAGCAGGAGGGCCACAGGGGTTTCAGGAAGTGAAATGGTATCGCATGCCATTGCACATCTGTCTACAACTGTACGGCGCCAAAAATCTAGAGTGAAGTCTGGATGATAACAGTGTGCCAGTGTAGTCAACAGTTACGGCAGGTTACGGCCGTGGTGAAGGATGGAGGGAGTGCAGATCAGCAGCTATGAAAGACCAAGGGCAGGGGCCATATGGGCATCCTCTGGGCTTGTCTTCAGTCCTGCTACTAAAACTAACGGTAACTAATTAAAAAACACATGGGTTCAGTGTTCATCATAAGCTCTGATGGTGCTTTTAAATAGAAAAAGTACTGGGTTAACCATTAGGAAATATGACATATGAACACTGAGTAGGGCCCAACATGAGGTCTAGGGAATAAGAAAAAAAAAATGCCCTGAAAAGGGACAATAAAATTACATGAGAAATGTATTCATTTCCAGCTGAGAAGGATATAAAGCCTTCGTACTTAGCCACTGTCTCAGTTTCTCTCCTATTGCTGGGAGAAATTCCCTAATGGGAACAGCTTGAGGAAGGACAGATTTACTCAGGCTTGTTTTGATTTGGATATGGTAAAGTAGACGATAATGCCAGTGAGGACATGAAGAGCCTGAGGAAGCAGAGAGGAAGGAAGGGACCTAGAAACCTACTGCCTCCAGCTAGGCTCACTTCCTGCAGATTCAATGAGCTTCCACAGGGGCTGGAGAGATGGTTCAGTGCTTAAGAGGGGTCCTAAGTTCAACCCCCAGAACCTACATGGCAGATCACAATATAGCAGGATCCAATGTCCTTTTTCTGGTATGCATGCAGATGGGCATGCCATCAAAGCACCCATATATATTAAAGAAATAAAGCATTAACTAGAAAATAACATCCTGAGTGAGGTAACTCAGACCCAAAAGGACATACATGGTATGTACTCACTAAAAAGTGGATAGTAGAAAAAAAAAAGTACAGAATACTCAAGATCCAGTCCAAAGGACTCAAAAATGTCAACAAGCTGGAGGACCTGGAAGGAGGGACCAGGGAGGGACAGTGGATGTGAGGGGAGGAGAGGAAGGTGGAAAGGACTGAGAAAGGGTCCAGCAGAAAATAAGGAAACAGGCAACCTCGAGAGGTAGGAGGTTGGAGGGGACCCTACAGAATGTACCAGAGACATGGGAGGTGAGAGACTCTCAGGAATCAAAAGGAGGGACCTTAGATGAGATGCCCTACAGTGGGGAGAGGAAACTTGTCGAGCCCACCTCCAGCACAAAGTCAGGGCATCAAGTGAGGGATGGGTTGCCATCTCACAGCCAAAACTCTGACCCATAATTGTTTCTGTCTGAAAGAACTGCAGGGATGGAAATGGAAGGTCCTGAGGAAAAGAAGGTCCAGCAACAGGCCCAAAGTGGGACCCAGGTCAAGAGAGGCCCAAGGTCTGACACTATTACTGAGGTTATGGAGCGCCCACAAAAAGGGACCTAGCATGATTGTCCCTGAAAGACCCAACAAGCAGTTGAAAGAGTCAGATGCAGATATTTGCACCCAACCACTGGACAGAAGCTTCTGGTTAAATTAGGAAAAAGCTGGAAAAAGGAGGAGAGCCGCCCTGTAGGAGGACCAGCCGTCTCAATTAATCTGGAACCCTGAGATCTCTCAAACACTGGACCACCAACCAGACAGCATACACCAGCTGATATGAGACCCCTAATATATATACAGCAGAGGACTGCCGGGTCTGGGTTCAGTCAGAGAAGATTCACCTAACCCTCAAGAGAATAGAGGACCCAGGGAATTTAGTGGTCTGGTGGGGCGGGGGCTGGAGAGTGAGGATATCCTTGTGGAGAGGATGGGAGGTGGGGAGGAGGCATGGGATGTGGAACAGTAGAAGAGTGGACTGGGAAGGGAATAAAATCTGGAATAATTAATTAATTAATTAATTTTTAAAATCTGGCTGTATTCTGATTTTTTTTTAAAACACAGGTCTCATTATATAGCCCTGCCTAATCTAGAACTCATTAAAGAGATCTGGTTTGCTTCATACTCACAAAGATCCACTTGCCTCTACCTCCTGAGTATTAGGATTCAGTGTTTAAGCCACAATACTCAGTGTAAACATGGGATTTATTTTTAAAAAACTTCAGCAATCAATAACATGACTGTATTTGAATATTAAAAATATCATTCTAGCTTCCTTAAAAATAAATCCTCTTAAGAAATGAAAATTAAAAACTGTTAGAACTTGGGAGTCTAACTTTGGTATTTAAATTTTTTTTGAAATTAAAATATTATTACATCTGCGACATGAAACTGCCTGGACTGAGTATGTGGTATCAAGAACGGTAGGACACACTTGATAAATACTTAAAATTGCGTGTTCATGCTGATTTGTGAGATACTAAAAGTAAAGAAAAAAGTCAAAAATAACTCTTCTAGTATTTTCACTTGAACTTCCAGGTAGAAGTAAATGTCATGTTGTTGACTCATTTGAAGCAGTGGAGACAAAAAATAAATGTCAAGCAGCTGTGGATGAAGACAATGAACTAAGCCTGAATATATGTCACTGAGGTGGTCACGTGATAGTCCAGAGTGCTTAATGGTGATGTTTATTTCGAAGACTGAAATAGAAGAACCATCAAAATTTAGATATAACTAGAGACTTGGACTGAATGAGTGCTATGCCTAACCATCAGCGTTATAATCAGTTTTTTAGAATGTGAATTTTGGCATGAGGCAGACTGTACCTGCATCTCGGTCTTGGCAGTTATCAGCCACATTGTTCTGAATTTTTGGTCCATTCTTTGCTGCTGTGACCTCATTTTGAGAGTGAAGATGATGATAGAGGATAAATGCTAATGAGATATTGGAAGGGCTTGATTACTTAAAATGTACAAAATATTAGTATTCTAGTATTCGGGGATCCTAATGACTAACAAAACAAGCATTGGTCATCATCCTAGAGAGAGAGAGAATGTGAAATTAAGTTGAGTTCTAAAGACTTCAATGTTTAATAATTTTTATAGGAAAAAAGAAAAATAAATGTCTGAAAAAGAAAGGGCCATTGAACAGTGTGGGAGGTGAGTAAGTAGGCTGCTGAGAAGGTATTAGAGGCCACAGAAAGATCAATCCTACAAGAGATCGGAAGATCAGTAGCAGGAGGTAATGTCTTTTCTACTCTGAGGCCATTTTGGTGCCATTTTAGTGCAATAACAATAGCCAATATGTAGTGGCTATTTGTGAGTATTTAATAGGAGATAAAAACCGTGAGGGGTTATCTGTGCAAGGCAGATTGCTGGAATGAAGAGAAGCATAGGTGGTGAGTTTAATAAGGGATGTTCTAATGAAAAAAAAAATAAACTTTTGGGGGGAAAAGATCAAAACCAAGGAAAACGGAGTTGAAGAAGGGTAATCGATAGTTGAATTTTCTGTGTTCAAAAGGCAAGACTGCGCTGAACAGGCAGAAATAAGATAGGGGATTATGGGTTTCAACTAGAAAGAAATGTCTCTCTCTATTGTATCAGAAGAACAGAGAAAGGAGCTTATGTTTGAGAACTTTCTAATAGATTCATCTATGAAAAAGAAAGTTCTCTCTGTTTTCTCTTTCTCCCTGAAATTGAGCACAAAGATACAGCTGACACTTTTAGGATGAGTATAATGGAGAAAATTATTGCAGTGCATACTGGGGATGGATCTGAAGACCAATTTGATGTATTTTGCTGATTACTAAGAAATAATCAATTGTAGTTCTCTGATCAGTAACCATGGCTTTTGTGTGATTCCAGTGCTTACAATACTCCAGCTTCATGTTATTTGTTTAGGAACAGACATGGATAAAATAAATGAGTGCATTTGAATTACACTCATCCATAGTAGATATTGCAAGTGTTAATATAACCCAAAGCTGTAGGGAATATAGGCTTTTGTACAAATTCATGGATTCTATACTCAAAGAGAAGTGGTATGTGGGAGGTTTTAATAAAGTTGGCATCCTCCCTGATTTCATGTGATAGGCAGTATAGATTTCATGGATGGAAATATGCAAGTTTGGCTGTCTTGTATTGCGATAATGAATTTCATGGCTATGAGGCTAGGAACCCTAAGCGACTTGGAGACTCATGTGATGGGAAGGTAGATAGGATATGGGCAGGGCTTTGTAGGAAGAAAAGGTTTCTACATTAATTCAGCCATTGTGAATTTTACCTCAGGTTTTATCCTTATTTGGTGTTTTTGGCAGAGCTCAAAATCTGCCTTTTGTGATGGTCATATTTTAATACACATAATGGAGGTGGTGTGGGAAGAGAAATAAAGTTGAGAGGAACAAAGAATCCAGTATGATGTATTGTTCATGTTCTAGTACAGAATGATTTCAGACTTGATAAAAACTAAAAGTTATAGTGAGGATATCAATGTATCAGTGAATAAAGACAGGTGACTATATGTAATACAGTGTGGAGACAGAGCCAGCCTGTTCAGATGATGGAAGTTGGTTTTACTGAGACAAACACTAACCTGTCTAATTTGGTGTATGGTAAAAAAGTTACTTAAAATTCCATCTCTCAAATTTTTCTAAGCTGTTGAAAAATATTAGTTCATTTAATCTTTTAACAGTATATGGGGACTATAGTCATACTCACTAAACAGATATGAAAGTCCAGAAACTTAAGTAAACTGTCCAAGTTCATAGATCTAGTAAATGAGAAGCTGGAGATCAGGTGTAGGAAAAGGAGATCCAGGAGACAGAAGGAGGGAAGAGGGATGATCGGGGACATTGACAGAAGAAGTGAGAGACAGAGAGGGAGGGAGGGAGGGAGG
>NC_034608.1:81818631-81825526 GCF_900095145.1 Mus pahari | reverse complement strand
GAGAGAGAGAGAGAGAGAGAGAGAGAGAGAGAGAGAGAGAGAGAGAGAGAGATTAAACTTTCTAGGTCACAGAACTGTGGAAAGAAGAAAACCCATTTGTCTGCATGGGTCCTATACATATTTAATGGTTAGAAATAAGGCAAGAAAGACAAGATTATGAGAGAAAATCCAAAGTAGGTGGTTTCTGTTGGACTGGATATGTCACCTGGTATTAAAATGCATTCCTCACATGTCTGAGAGCTGGGGTCTAATCACTGGGGTGAGCGGTCTGGAACGTACTACTCCTTACGTTCCATTTAAGAGTGAAAAGGAGGAAAACTGACCCAGCTGTATGCATGTATGTATAATGTATATATGTATGTGTATATAGGTATGATATTTAGGGTAAAACTCTGTTTGATCAGGCTATTGACAGAAATTAGAAGCTCAAAATGTACAGGCTTGTGCTGTGACTTCCAACAAGCTTCAGAAGTTCTATGCTTCACTGGGACACCTCCTCCACGTGCTAGAAAAAGCCCAAATGATTTGCCCATGTTCTCATGCAATATAGCAGCTTTGTGGTCTAGCCTAGGAAAAATGGAGGTTGTTTGCTAGACATTACGTAGGAATAAACATGTCATCTACCTCATATCAAAGATCACATGTCCGTGGCCTCAGGAACCACAGTCTGTTGTGGTGTGGTTTCATTAGTGTTTGTGTTCTGCACAGTGGGTCATAAATTTCCATTGTTTTTTACTGTGCTAAAAATGATAAAACAAACTGCTTTCTATTGTTCCAATTTCTGTATGTCTGATGGAAGGGCTGAGAGGCAGTTGTTGAATAGTTCTGTAGAAATCTAAATAAGAGCTAAGCTTGGTAACTAATCAAGTCTAAAAGATTACTAGCATCACTGTAGATACATTCTGTGCCCGACCAAGACTAGGAAATTTTTAATTATTCATGAGAAGGCTTTAGAGTTCCCATGGCTGATCTCATGCACAGATTATTTATTTTTAATAAAGCAGTGAAAGCCACCAGGGGAAATAGAAACATCAAAAGTGGAATACTTCTTATGAAAGGGAAAGAACTAAACAATACTTGGAAGTCACAAAGTAAAGGATCTAGGAAGTCATCGGGTCAGAAAAAGGCATCGGTCACACACGTCTGCTCTTTCCCAGCCAGGGCTGCTATCAACGAGGTCGTGTAGGACTGACTTTCTCCTAGATACCAAGCTGGACCCATGAACCTAAGCAGTGGCTAAGATAGCTTCAGAAGATTTGTGTATAGAATAGAGCTGGAAGTGGTGTCGCAGAAGCAGATCCTCTCTGGTTCGCAGTTCTGCACATCTTGCAAACTGAGACCCAGTCTTCTCAGAGACATTAATTTCCCAGCAGACCAAAGGGTAGATTTAGCCACAATAAAGGATATGGATTCCATATACTCAGTGTTCCTCTTATCTAATGCAGCCTGCTGGATGTGTGGGCGGCTCCTGGTCCTTCTCATTACTCTCCTGTGGGTATTGCACTGGGGTGGCTGACGTCAATGCTGGTTGCTGTTTTGGGTATGAATAATGTAGTGTCTTTTGTCTCTAAAAAAAGAGTCACGTCTATAAGACCATGCTGGCTAACTTAGCTTTACAGTCGAGTAAAATGCCAGCTGCTTCACAGGTCTTGATGCACAGATGTTTGCTTAGAGAATGACCAGGGTGCAAATGAATCTACTGGAACAGAGCTGTGTCCACGGCTTGTTTTAGCACCCTTATTTGATGGCGTATAACTAGAAGCTCTGGCAAATTGTCGTAATTCGTCTTTGCACCTCAGCACTTATAAGGGAATGTTGTAAGTAGCCACATTAAAGCTGACCTTTCTCCAGTCAGTTATTTTTAATGGAAAACTCACAGTGGATAGATAATGACAATATAAACAGTTCTTCCTACTTTTCTAATTATTTGTGGACAGAACATATCCTTCAATATACTTTAGTAACTGTTGAAAATTATTCTCTAAATGAAGGCCTGAGAAAAAGGATACATCTCTATTCACAATGTGCTAACAATGTACATAAGTTAGTGTTTCATAAAATATGTCAAAGCTAACTGTGCCCTAGAGGCATCTCACAGTAGCTGTTTTGGACATGGAAATGTCAGAACAATAGGACACCAAATTGAAAAATGCTTAGCTTTACTTTCTAGAAAGAAATATGGCTTGAGAGTGAACACCAGTGTTATTTACAATTACTGAAATCTGTCACAATAACTTTCATGAAAATTATAGATTTTTTTTATTCAGTACTATTAAATACTCAGAATCTAATTAACTCTAAATATTGTCAGTGGGCATTTTTCTTTAATTCTATTTAGCTGTCTATTAGATTTAAGCCATAATATCATAACATCAGAAAAGTCACTAAAATTTTAACAAAGCTACTCTATATATCAAGGCTTTATATGCCTCATGCTACTTAATCCCTAACTCTACATAATATTAAGCCCTCTGAGGTAGGCATTAAAGGATAATCACATCTTTCAATGAATGTTTTCAAAGTATGTTCCTCCATCATTGTTGGTTTTCACAGTCGGGTGAAAGCTAATCTAACGGAGTCTGGATGCATTAAACAGCCTCCACATTGATCAGGGTTTGGTGGACAATTGTTTAATGATTTCTCTTAAGTGTATGAACTTGTTTGTGAATAATTGTAGATTGACGGTATGGCAAAGAATTTGGGAACTATGTAATTTATCTTCTGTAATTTAATAATCACAATAAAACTGGTCTGATGTGTATATTTGTGTGTGTGTGTGTGTGTGTGTGTGTGTGTGTGTGCTCACACAATGTTTTCATTCTACAAATTTAAACAAAGTTTGGACTAATCATGAGTTATTTCATGTGCTTATATATAGGGCATCAAAGAGGTTAAATTTTATGTCATGATGGAACAGGGAAGAGCTGAGGCATGTGTCAGCCATCCTGTTCAAATACCAGGAAACACCAAACATGACTTTTAAATTTTGTAACACAAAACAAATGTAGTCATCACACAATATTGCTAAAATTTTGGAGACAAACAAGCTCCTTGGCATTTGATTGAAATCACAAAGTGATAGCTTAAAGACAGGAGAGTGGGAAGGTACGGTAATCAGAGTGGATTTGAAAACTGCTTTTCTTTCTGTACTGTTCCTTCGTCTACTCACCATCCATATTTTTCCTCATCACACAGACAAACCTTAATGCAAGAGGGGAATTTTGAATCAAATGCATCTCCTTCAACCTGATTATACTTTGTCTTTCTAAATCCAATTAAAAATTGCAATTCCATGGAAGCTCCTGGGCAGAAATCAATGCAGGAAATGAGCCAGCAGGGCATGCTGGATCTTTGCAGGTGAGGCTCTTGCAAATAAAACACAGCATTTGAAATAAGGGCAGAGAAGTGAGAACTGCAGTTCCTCACATACTAGTGCCTTTGCAAGTTAGAAAGGCAAACAACATAACAAAGAAAAGTCCCAAAAAATACTATAGAGGAAAGACAGCCCAATGGGAGAAACAAGACGAAGGTATGGCAGACACTGTCTGTCATTCGGCCATGAACCTGAGACTTGGAAGCATGTTGCAGAAAGAAGAGATCATCCCTCAGTATCTCCAGCAACAATACCGAAATGAAACTTCTTATCTTAGCATGTGCTTATTTGACACACTTTTTTTAAAACAAGTATTGCCCTATGTTCTGCGAGGTATACAGGTTTGTATAGCACGTAACAATTTTTTGATGATTCAAAGAACACTGTGTTACTGAGTCCCTGCAAAGACAAAGTACACAGTTTTCTCTACCTATTCTATTTAGGATTCTTGAATGCTTCAATCCCCTTTCTAGCCCACAGACCAGAGGTAGGAGAAACAGAAGGTTTATAGGAAGAGGAGGTTGTGGAACTCTTTAGAAATAGTTCTCTGGGGATGATTTCACTCTTTGCTGTCAGGATACCAGCAGTCCAGTCCAAGAGCAAACACTAAACATGAAACTGGAGCAGCAGCTTCATCCAGCATTGGCATGAGAATGGTAGAAGTGGCCAGAATCAGTCAGAATACAATGAAAAGAGAAATGAAGACCAGCAAAGGTGTAGCAATGCAAGAGAGTACTTTCATTGACTTCGGGGTTCTACTAATACTGTTTCTAAACATCGTGGACCCTCTCAAGTGTCTCCTTCTGCAAAACATCCTCTCATCTGCCTGTTCTAGCAAAAACACTCTCAAATGTCTGTTTCAGACAAACATCCTCTCACAAGACAGCTTCCAGAACATCATCATAAGACGTAACTGAGTTTCCAAAGAAACTAAAAACCTCCACTTCAAAGAATTACACTATATTTTGGTTAGAAAAATGCTCTACAAAAATTTCTGTAAAAGGAATTGACCTGAGAGTGACTCAGGCATAAATGTCACCTATATATGAAATGGAAAAACTGTATCTGTGAGTAGAACATGGCACACAAAGAGCATCATGAAGTTTTTGCATACTATTGGTCTTCCTTTGATTATTAAACAAAACCTATTAAAAACATCCTAACCAAACATTCTAAATTCCACAACAAACAGAAAATAAAACCATTGTGATATTTCTTTTAATAAATAAAATATTTCTTTTCTTGAATAAGGAGTGGAGACATGGCTCGGTGTTCCCACTTTCTGCTCCAACAGAATACAGGAGTTCAGATCTTAGTGCCCCCACACCGTGACTCACAGACACGTGTGATTCTAACACCACAGGAACCAAGGACACTTCTTTCTGAACTGCATGGGAACGTCAAAGCACATGAGAGGTGGCAAGAATGGAGGGAAACAGGGAGGGGGGAGAGAGATTTTACACTCTGCAATTATATTTAGCAACTCTTAGAAAAGTAAAAATAAGCTTTGGCTAATTTGGGGTGATCATTTTGACCAAAAGATGAGGGTTCATTTTTAGGGACATGTGTTAGTTAATTGATAATATATACATAAATTTGAAACATTAATTTAGAAATGTATCACTACGACTTAGACCTCACTTTACATTTTGAATTTAGTTTCACCCAGATAAAATTTTATTGATGCTTTTTTATTTGTAAATGTTTACTTTCAAAAGTAAAGAGATACTCTCTACCTGTTTTTTTAATTTATTTTTATTGCTATGTAATAATTATCTGTAGTTATGGAATGCAGTGTCACTTTTCAGTAGATGCATGTAGTGTAGAACAGTGTAGCTGATAACTGCCAAGACCGAGATGTGAGTACGGTCTGCCTCATGCCAAAATTCACGTTCTAAATAACTGATTATAACGCCGAGGTTTAGGCTTAGCACTCATCCAGTCCCGGTTTCCAGTTATATATAAATTTTGATGGTTCTTGTGTTTCAGTCATCGGAAGAGATATTACCGTTAAGCACTCTGAAATGGGGTTGCCAGCCCACAGTGGGGGAAAAGGCTTGAAGCCCTGGGGGTCAGCAGAAAGAAAGGAAAGAGCAACCTCAGGAGGTAGGAAGTGGGGGTGGGGAGGAACACACCTCCAAAATGTACCAGAGACCTCAGAGGTAGGAGACTCTCAGGATTCAAAGGGAGGGACCTTAGATAAAATGCCCTACCCTGGGGAGAGGGAACCTATAACTTTCTGTTTAGACTAGACTGGGATTGAAATTATAGATATCTCTCTTACTAGTAGCGAGACAATAATCATGTATCAACATATTCTGCTAAACTGTCAGAGGTAACTTTATATATTTCTAAAAAATACTCTTATTCTGGGAGGACTGAGCTAGACAGACTCCATGACAAGCTTCAAATTGACTTTTCAGGAGACCAGGCCTAAGTTTCTGTTTCCCAGAACTGGACAAGTATTGGCCAGTCAGTTACTGAAAAACAAAAACAAAAAACAAAAAACAAAACAAAACAAAACAAAACAAAATACAAACAAAGCACCACCACCAACAACAAAACAAACCCAGTCTGTGGGCAGCCAGTCAGAAGCTGCCCCACCACCTGGCCTGAGGGGACAGCAGTGACTCAGTAACAGTTCCCAGGTGCCCCAGGAGTGGTCTAGAGACCAAGCCAACCAATCAGATTAACTTCCCAAACCTAAAGAAAGAGATGCCCATGAAGATACAAGAAGCCTACAGAACACCAGACTGGACCAAAAAAGAAATTCCTCCCAACACATAATAATCAGAACAACAAATGCACTAAATAAAGATAGAATATTAAAGGCAGCAAGGGAAAAGGGTCAAGTAACATATAAAGGCAGGCCTATTAGAATTACACCAGACTTCTCACCAGAGACTATGAAAGCCAGAAGATCCTGGACAGATGTTGTGCAGACCCTAAGAGAACACAAATGCCAGCCCAGGCTACTATAGCCAGCAAAACTCTCAATTACCATAGATGAAAAAAACAAAGTATTCCATGATAAAACCAAATTCACACAATATCTATCCACAAATCCAGCCCTTCAAAGGATAATAAGGGAGAACCTCAACACTAGGACGGAAACTACATCCTAGAAAAAGCAAGAAAGTAATCCTTCAACAAACCTAAAAGAAGACAGTCACAAGAACAGAATCCCAACTTTAACAACAAAAATAACAGGAAGTCATTACTTTTCTTTAATTTCTCTTAACATCAGTGAACTCATTTCCCCAATAAAAAAGACATAGACTAATAGACTGGCTACACAAAAAGGACCCAACATTTTACTGCTTACAGGAAACCTACCTTAGGGAAAAAGACAGACACTGCCTCAGAGTGAAAACAATTTTCCAAGCAAATGGTCCAAAGAAACAAGCTGGAGTAGCCATTCTAATAGCAAATAAAATTGACTTCCAACCCAAAGTTATCAAAAAAGACAAGGAGGGGCACTTCATACTCATCAAAGGTAAAATCTACCAAGAGGAACTCTCA
>NC_034608.1:81782835-81817701 GCF_900095145.1 Mus pahari | reverse complement strand
TTCTGATACATATGCAGGTAGAGACATGAGCTCTGGGGGTACTGGTAAGTTCATATTGTTGTTCCACCTATAGGGTTGCAGCCCCCTTCAGCTCCTTGGATACTTTCTCTAGCTCCTCCATTGGGGCCCTGTGTTCTATCCTATAGATGACTGTGAGGATCCACTTCTATATTTGCCAGGCACTGGCATAGCCTCACAAGAGAGAACTATATCAGGGTCCTTTCAGCAAAATCTTTCTGGCATATGCAATGGTATCTGCATTTGGTGGCTGATTATGGGAAGGACCCCCAGATAGGGCAGTCTCTGGATGGTCCATCCTTTCATCTTAGCTCCAAACTTTGTCTCTGCAACTCCTTCCATGGGTATTTTATTCCTATTAACTCAAACAAATCAGTGGCCTTTCTCTACACAAAGGATAAACAGGATGAGAAAGAAATTAGGGGAAAACACCGTTCACAATAGTCACAAATAATATAAAATACCTTGGTGTGACTGTAACTAAGGAAGTGAAAAATCTGTATGATAAGAACTTCAAGTCTTTGAAGGAAGAAATCAAAGAAGATCTCAGAAGATGGGAATATCTCCCATGCTCATGGATTGGCAGGATTAATATAGCAAAAATGGCTATACTGCCAAAAGTAATCTATAGATTCAGTGCAATTCCCATCAAAATTCCAACTCAATTCTTCACTGAGTTAGAAAGGGCAATTTGCAAATTCATCTGGAGTAGTAAAACAAAAACAAAAACAAAAACAAAAACAAAAACCTGGGATAGCAAAAACTATTCTAAACAATAAAAGAACCTCTGGGGTAATCACCATGCCTGACCTCAAGCTGTACTACAGACCAACTGTGATAAAAACTGCATGATACTGGTACATTGACAGACAGGTAGATCAATGGAACAGAATTGATGACCCAGAAATTAACCCACACACCTATTGTTACTTGATCTTTGACAAAGGAGCTAAAACCAAAAGAAAAAAAGTCAGCATTTTCAACAAATAGTGCTGGCACAACTGGAAGTTATCATGTAGAAGAATACGAATTGATCCATTCTTATGTCCTTGTATGAAGCTCAAGTCTAAGTGCATCAAAGAACTCCATATAAAACCAGAGACACTGAAATTTATAGAGGAGAAAGTAGGGAAAAACCTCGAAGATATGGGCACAGGGGAAAAATTCCCGAAACAGAACAGCAATGGCCTGCGCTGTAAGATCAAGAATCGACAAATGGGACCTCATAAAATTGCAAAGCTTCTGTAGGGCCTTGATCTTTTATATCTCTCAATATCAATGTACTCAATTCCCCAGTAAAAAGGACATAGACTAACAGACAGGTTACTTAATGAGGACTCAGCATTTTGCTGAATAAGGGAAACATACCTCAGCAACAAAGACACTACATCAGACTAAGAAGATTGAACAATTTTTTTCCAGTGGAACCAAAAAACAAGCTGGAGTAGCCATTTTAATATCCAATAAAATATACTCTGAACCAAAATTATCAAAAGAGATGGGTAAGGACATTTGATACTCATTAAAATAAAAGATTATCTCTCAATTCTGAAAATCTATGCTCCATGCAAAGGCACTCACGTTTGTAAAAGAAACCTTACTAAAGATCAAAATATACATTGGACCTCATAATAATAGTAGGAGACTTCAACACCATATTCTCACCAAAGGACAAATCATGGAAACAGAAACTAAACAAAGACAGTGAAACTAACAGAAGTTGTGAAACAAATGGATTTAACAGATATCTATAGAACATTTCACCATAAAACAAAAGTATATACCTTCTTCTCAGCATCTCATTGTACCTTCTCCAAAACAGACCATATACACAAAACAAGCTTCAACAGATCCAAAAAGACTGAATTAATCCCATGCATTGTATCATTACCATGAACTAAGGCTGGTCTTCAATAATAACAAAAACAACAGAAAGCCCACATACTCATGGAAACTGGATAACTCAGTGATAATTTGGTCAGAGAAGAAATAAAGAAAGAAATTGAAGACTTCCTAGAATTTAACAAAAATGAAGACATAGCACACACAAACTTATGGTACACAATGAAAACAGTACTAAGAGGACAACTCATAGCACTAAGTGTCTTTATAAAGAAATTGGAGAGATCCTACACTGACAACTTAATAGCACATCTGAAAGCTCTAGAACAAAAAGAAGCAAATACACCCAAGTGAAGTATGTGCAGGAAATAATCAAACGCAGGGCTAAAATCAACCAGTTAGAAACAAGGAGAAGTATACAGAGAATCAACAAACTTAAGAACTTGTTCTTTGAGAAAATCAACAAGATAGATAAACTCTTAACCAAACTAACTAAAGGGCCCAGAGACATTGTCCAAATTAACAAAATCAGAAATGAAAAGGGAGGGCTGGTGAGATGGCTCAGTGGGTAAGAGCACCCGACTGCTCTTCCTAAGGTCCTGAGTTCAAATCCCAGTGACCACATGGTGGCTCATAACCATCTGTAACAAGATCTGACGCCCTCTTCTGGAGTGTCTGAAGACAGCTACAGAGTAATTACATATAATAAATAAATAAAGCTTTTAAAAAAAAAAAAGAAATGAAAAGAGAGATATAACATCTGAAACTGAGGAAAAATTTTTTAAAAATCATTAGATCCTACTACAAAAGTGGAAAATCTGGATGAAATGGAAAAAAAAATCACATGATCATCTCACTAGATGCTGAAAATTCCTTTGACAAAATACAAAACTCCTTCATGTTAAAGGTCTTGGAAAGATCAGGAATTTAGTGCACATACCTAAACATAATAAAAAGCAATGTACAACAAACCAAAGGCCAACATAAAATTAAATGGAGAGAAACTTGAAGCGATTCCACTTAAATCAGGGATAAGACAAGGCTGCCTATTTTCTTCCTGTTTATTCAATATAGTACTCAAATTTCTAGCTACAGTAATTAGACAACAAAAGTAGGTCAAAGTCATACAAATCAGAAAGGAACAAGTCAAAATATCACTATTTGCAGATGATATGATAGTATACATAAGTGAACCCCAATATTCAACCAGAGAACTCTTAAACCTGATAAACAACTTCAGCAAAGTGGCTGAATATAAAATTAACTCAAACAAATCAGTAACCTTTCTCTACACAAAAGATAAATTGTCCGAGAGAGAAATTAGGGAAACAACACCTTTCACAATAGTCACAAATAGTGTAAAGTTTCTTGGTGTAATTCTAACCAAGTCAGTGAAGGATCTGTATGACAAGAATTTCATGTCTCTGAAGAAAGAAATGGAAAAAAGACCTCAGAAGGCGGAAAGACAGCCCATGCTCATGGATTGTTGGGATTAACACAGTAAAATTGGCTGTCTTAAAAAGCAATCTACAGACTCAATGCAATCCCCATCAAAATTCCAACTTAATTCTTCACAGAGACAGAAAGAACAATTCTCAAATTCACCTGGATAAGAACAACAACAACAAGGATAGTGAAGGCAATTTTCAACAATAAAAGAACTTCTAGGGCCATTACCATCCCTGACCTCAGGCCATACTACAGAGCAATAATGATAAGATTCACATGGTATTGGTACACAGACAGAAAGGTACATCAATGGAATGGAATTGAAGACCCAGAAATAAACCCACACAGCTATAGTCACTTGATCTTAGACAAAGAAGTCAAAAACATACAATGAAAAAGAGAAAACATTTTCAACAAATGCTTCTGGTCTAACTGGTGGTCTGAATGTAGAAGAATGAAAATTGATCCATATTTATCTCTTTGTACAAAGCTCAATTCCAGATGGATCAAGGATCTCCACATAAAACTAGATACACTGAATCGAACAGAAGAGAGCTTGGGATAGAGCCTTGAACACCTGGGCACAGGAGAAAATTTCCTGAACAGAACACCAATGGCTCAGGATCTAAGATCAACAGTTGACAAATGGGACCTTGTAAAACAGAAAAGCTTCTGTAAGGCAAATGACACTGTCGATAGGAAAAATCAGAAACCTACAGATTGGGAAAATCTTCCCTATCCCCACATCTGATAGAGGGCTAATATCCAAAATACACAAAGAATTGAAGAAGTTAGATTCCAGGAAACCAAATAAACCAATTAAAAAATGGGGTACAGAGCTAAACAAAGAATACATTTTTTTTTTTTCAGAAACAATAGTAACTCAATCACAGGGAGCAACAACTAAAATCCATATTACAAGGTGGCGAATCCTGGCAGATTCTCCATCTAAGCCATGAGACACTAGTTGCTACATCTTGCCCTCTTGCTATCCTCCTTCAAAAAGCCCCTACCTCTCCTCCTCTACCCAACCCGAAGTCCCGCCTACTAGCCCAGTGATTGGTTCCTTTATTCATTTGGGGAAAGGTTCACAAGAAGTCACCAGAGTATGTGACTCATTCCTTGTTCCAGACAACCCCTCCGGGGAAAATGGAATTAACATCAAAATACAGGCATCACCAGGGCCAGCCACAACACTTCCTCCTTTCTGTTCTAATAAAAATCAAAACTTTTCTCTCAAATATAAATTGAGTACAACTATTACCATTTTGTTATTTATAAGGTACAAGAGAGACCTAAGACCCAGTTCATCATTTTTTGTCAATAAAATAGAACACTAGCTTAAGATTTATAATTCTACACCTGACTTATAGCCTGGCTTTAGATTGTATGCCATCTGAAAACCATCCTCTCAAATCTGTTCTCTCAATGTTAAATAGCCTGGGTTGGCTATGAGACTATATGTAGTCTTTCAACCCCATCAGAAATCTGAGAATGACCAACATTATCTGAAGATATAGGAAGCCTAACACAGCTTTCAGAACTGAGAAAAGTTGAGGAGACAGCTGTCTACCCATACAGCCCCAGTATGTCAAGAAGTTGGAGCGTCAGTCTTCAGCCTTCTGGCCCAGGATTATCTAACAAAACTTTGGGAAACAAGAATTGTTGAGGACTAGCATATTCTGTCTTGGCAGAACTAAGCTGTCTAACTTGTAAATTGTGTCCTTTCAAGAACAGTACAGGTCTGAAGGGGAGATGGGCAATTTCTGCTCAGTGGCCACCTAGCTACAATGTTTCACCTCACCTGGTGTGGAGCGCCACCTCACATCGCCATTACAAGATGGCGCTGACATCCGCTGCCGGGAGTGATACTATGTTGCGCATGCGTAAGCCAGGCCACACCCTAAGGGCCAGAGTGCTCGCCTCTGACATCACATCGCATGATTCGACCTGTGCCAATCCATGAGCGCCACGTCCGAGGCGGAGTAGAGCTCCTATATAAGGGAGGCGGTTCTGTTGCTCGGGGTCTCCGTTTTTTGGAAGCTTGTGCTCTCCCTCTCAAGAGTATAAAAGCTTTGCTACAGAAGGATCCTGTTTGTGTGCCGCGTCGTTCTTGCTGGCGAGACGGTTGGCGCGGGACAAGCTGGAGGTAAGATACACAGCTGCTTTCTTGAATCCATGAATGAGAAGCTGTTAGGAGGAGATTTGTCTCAACAACAAGTGAATAAATAACATTAAATGTCATATTCTGTGAATTTCTGATGGTTTTGAAAATCAATTATCTATGTAAAGTAATCTGTACTGTTGTCTGTTAATTACCCTCAGCTATTTCTAATTAAAATATCTGAAAACACCCTAACTATAAACTCAGAACTATGAATTTGCTATTTGGACATTAACTCACAGGCTTAAACATCTATTAGTTTTTAATGGCATTTATAGAAGGACTGGGTCCAAGGCTTGTACTTATAAAATTTTGAATCTATAGAAGAAATTTATACCAATGAAACCTTGATTCTATATCAAAATAAATTCTGTACCAAAATATGATTTCAACTTAGTAACAATTGTAAAGATTCCTACCAAATGAGATTATAGATATACAATTAATTATAGCTATTTCCTCCCTGTTCCAATTATGAGTATTTCTAAATTGCCTTGAAGGGCAGCCTTAGAATAACTGCCTCCAGCCCCAAAGCCCAGGGAACAACTCTTCATAACTTCTTCAAGCTGAATATGGGCACTGAGATATTTATGAAGGGGGGAGGGTAGGAAAATGGGGGAGTTGGTTGGTCTACAGAAGGCCACACAAATGATTTCGTTCTGATGTCTGTGTCCTGACTGGATGTGACCAAAAGTCCCAGACATCAGGAGTTCAAGCTGGTCAGTTCAGCATATCTGACAATGAGACTCTCTAAGCCTATATATTCTGTAATACAGAGATATCAAAACAAAATTTTAGTATTATCAAGATAACTTTATTTTGTTTGATTCTCTGGAATCTAGCTTTCAGGGAGTCTCCCTCTATCAAATCTGATGCATATTACTCTGGAAGGTGTAGAGACACTAACCACCTTTTCTAGAAACACAAAGACAAAACTTTTCTCCCAAATCAGCATATCCTTGAGCCAATAATCAGAAAGACCTATATACTGATCGCTCTCCCAGAGGAGTAATATAACCAAAAAACTCAAACTTACACCCACTTTGAAAGTTAAAACAACCCCAAACAAATGAAATAAACTAAAATACTGCATGTGCCTATTCTTTTTGTTTGTTTGTTTTGTTTTAGTTTTTGGTTGGTTTTTTTCTAAGAACGTGATTTTAATAGTTTTGGTATGATGTGTCTTCATTTTTATTAAATTCTAAATAGTCTTTAATATTTTTTCTTTATTTCTTCCTTGACCAAGTTATCATTGAGTTGAGCGTTGTTCTGCTTCTGTGTGTATGTGTGATTTCCATTGTTTTTGTTGGTATTTAAAACCAGACTTTGTCCATGGTGATCTGATAGAATGCATGGGATTATTTCAATCTTCTTGTATCTGTTGAGGCCTATTTTTTTTGACTGATTATATAGTCAATTTTGGAGAAGGTACCATGAGGTGCTGAGAAGAAGGTATTCTCTTTTGCTTTAGGATGAAGTATTCTATAAATATCTGTTAGATGCATTTAGTTCATAATTTTTGTTAGTTTCACTGTGTCTCTATTTAGTTTCTATTTCCATGATCTGTCCATTGCTGAGAGTGGGGTGTTGAAGTCTCCCACTATTATTGTGTGGGTTGTGATGTGTGCTTTGAGCTTTACTAAAGTTTCTTTTATGAATATGAATGCCCTAATACTTGGATCATAGATGTTCAGAATTTAGAGTTCTTTTTGGTAGATTTTTTTCCTTTGACCAGTATGAAGTGTCCTTCCTTTTCTTTTTAGATAACTTTTGGTTGAAGATCGATTTTATTTGAAATTAGAATGGCTATTCCATCTTGTTTTTGGGACCATTTGCTTGAAATTGTTTTCCAGCCTTTTACTCTGAGGAAGTGCCTGTCTTTGTCACTGAGGTCCATTTCCTGTATGCAGCAAAATGCTGGGTCCTGTTTACATATCCAGTCTACCAGTCTATGTCTTTTTCTTGGTGAATTGTGTCCATTGATGTTAAGAGACATTAAGGAAAAGTGATTGTTACTCCCTGTTGGTTTCTGATAATGCCAAGTAACCTTGGTTTCTGTTGCTTATGTTCTTATGCTTGCCTCCTGCCATCTGATTACCTCTAGTGCTACCTGCCCTGGCTATATCTAATTGGGGCCTATCCTTCCTGTCATCTTGGTTGTTTCAGAACTGCTCAGAGTTCAGCTGTCTCTGTGATCCTGTGATTCTGGGATCCTGTAATCCTGAGATCCTGGGTGTTTCAGATCTCCTTGGAGTCAAGCTGCCTCTGAGATCCTGAGATCCTGGTGTGACCAAGCTCCTGGGATCCTGGGATCCTATGATCCTGGGTGTGTTAGAGCACCTGGGATTGGAGCTTTTTTTGGGTGTTGTGGGACTGGCTGCGGAGTTAATGCTCAAGGTCTGTTCAGGGCACTGGCCCAAACTGGAAGGGACCCGTGCCACTGGTCAGGGTGTCTGGGTCCCGCTAGTCCTAGTTACTTCCGGTGTTGGGGCAGATATTGTGTCCTCCTCCCCTCTGATCTATGATCCTGGGCTTGTTATAGTGCCTGGGAATGGAGCTTCCCCTGGGTGTTGTGGGCATATGTGCCTATTCTTAGGCCTTTTCTATTTTATCAAGCATGATACTAGCCCAAGATTCCTGTGAAGCCCACATTAGAGAGAATTTGAGCATCCTGTGAGGCATACTAGAGCAAAATATCTTTATACCGTCTTTCTGTCTGCCTCTCTACGTAGAGCAGCCATCTTGTTATATCATCTATCTGTGTGGCTCTCAGCCTGGAACAATAGACATTAATTTTATTAATACCTGTTATAATATCTATCTGCTGAGTTCTCTACCTGGAGCTACAGACATTTTTAATTAATACCTGTTTATAGCAGGTAATTATCATTGTCCTTTCTTCTTGGAGTCTGACTAATTTTTTTCGTATCCTAGTTTGGAACCACAGGCAAAAATCCCCATGTGATTCAGACAAGATCTGTATATAAATCTTTCCTAAAAGCAAATAATCCTAATTTTATAAATTTTCAGTTCAATCCATATCTGCCCTCACAAGTAGGCAACTTCCATCCTCCTTCTCCTGTAGTCCCTACAGCAGGGGACCTCAGAGCCTGCTTTCTTTGTTTCAATTCCCTTGCTTGAGTCCATCTGACATACCTCAGTGCTATCCACCTACTCACTTAAGAAACAAACAAACAAACAAACAAACAAAACCTCTAACTCTCAGGCTAATAACCTTAAATTTCTAGTGGATTCTTGCCAAACACATTGTTTCACTACCTGTTGCGGAAAATATTTAAAAAGACCTGCACTTCCTGAGCTACATCCAGCTACTTTCAGCCCCTGGGGGTCTTGCCTGGCAATTCTCATCTAGTGGAGACTCTCTGCAGAGCTCCCAAATCTCTCGACCCAGCTCGCTAAGTTCCTACTGGCAGGTCATACCACTCCAGCCCTATGTTCCATAAAGCATAATGGCCTTTGTGGTGCCCATCTAGCAAGCCCACCCTTTGCTGCTGTACCTTTCTCTCTTGAACCCAATCAAACTGCTGCATGAAGGGAAGGGCCACACAAACTTAGTTCAGAAACAATGGTAACTCAATCACTGAGCACAGCAACTAGAATCCCAATCTTGTAAGCCATATTAAATCTAAATCCTCCAGTGCTGGATCCTGGCTTATTCACCATATAAGCTAGAAGACACTAGTTTCTACATCTTGCCCTCTCGCTATCCCCATCCAAAAAACCCAACAAAGAATTCTTAACTAAGGAATCTCAAATGTTTGAGAAGCACCTAAAGAAATGTTCAACACTCTTAGTCATTAGAGAAGTGCAAATTAAAATGACCATGCGATTCCACCTTATACAAATTAGAATGGGTAAGATAAAAAAAACTCAGGAGACAGCAGATGCTGGTGATGATGTGGAGAAAGAGGAATACTCCACCATTGCTGGTGGGATTGCAAAGTGACACAACCACTTTGGAAATTGATCTGGTGGTTCCAAAGAAAATTGAAAATAGTTGTACCTCAAGACCTAGCTATACCACTACTGTGCATATACTGAAAAGATGCTCCAACATATAACAAGGAAATGCTCTCCACTATGTTCGTAGCAACATTATTTATAATAGCCAGAAACTAGAAATAACCCAGATATCCCTCAATGGAAGAATGAATACAGAAAATGTGGTACTTTTACACAATAGAATACTATTCAACTATTAAAAATGACTACTTCATGAGTTTTGTAGGTAAATGGATGGAAATAAAAAATATCATCCTGAGTGAGGTAACCCAGACCCCAAAGGACATACATGGTATGTACTTACTAATAAGTGGATATTATCCCCAAATCTCAGAGTACCCATGATACAACCCACAGACCATATGAAGCTAACAAGAGGGGAGGCCAACGTGTGGATGCTTCAGTCCCACTTAGAAGGGGGAAGAAAATAATCACAGGAGGCAGTGGGAGGGAGCTGGGTGGGAGAGGGGAATAGCAGAGAAAAAGGTGTAGGGGGAAGATCAGGTACGGGAAGAGGAAGGAGACAAATCCAGAGGTCCAGCTGAATGGATTGAAATAAGTAGAAGTGTGGGCTAGGGAACAGGGTGGAGGGACCACTAGAAATTCCCAGAAGTCAGGGATTCGAGAGATTCCCAGGACCCAACGGGGATGACATTAGCTGAAATACCCAACAGCGTGGAGCTAGAACCTAAAGAGGCTACCTCGAGTCTCCAGACATGACCCCAGTGGAGGGATCCATAGTCCACCTACCCAGCTCATCATTTTTTGGGTTTTTTGTTTGTTTGTTTTTTTTGTTTTTGTTTTTTTTTTTTTTTTTTTGGTTTTTCGAGACAGGGTTTCTCTGTATAGCCCTGGCTGACCTGGAACTCACTTTGTAGACCAGGCTGGCCTCGAACTCAGAAATCTGCCTGCCTCTGCCTCCTGAGTGCTGGGATTAAAGGCATGCGCCACCACACCCGGCCAGCTCATAATTTTTAACCCAGAATTATTCCTGTATACAGGAAAAGCAGGGAAATGGAGACAGACTGATAGTAAGGCCATCTGGAGACTGCCTCACCTTGGGAGCCATATCATCCGTAGACACCAAGCCCCAACACTAATGCTGATGCCAATACATGCTCGCAAACTGGAGCTTGTCCTCGGAGAGGTTTTACTATCACCTGACTAAAACAGATGCAGACACTCAGAGCCAACAATTGGACTGAGCCTGGGGACCTTAGTGGAAGAGATAGGGGAAGGACTGAAGGGGCTGAAGGGGATTTCAACCCCATAGCAAGAATGATATC
Source organism: Mus pahari (assembly GCF_900095145.1). Classification (NCBI taxonomy): domain Eukaryota; kingdom Metazoa; phylum Chordata; class Mammalia; order Rodentia; family Muridae; genus Mus; species Mus pahari. The sequence goes on along the minus strand of NC_034608.1, from coordinate 81,806,919 downwards.
AACTCACTGGACCCCAAAGAGATCCCAGAGCCTAAACCACCAACCAAAGAGTATACATTCAGGAATCCATGGCTCCCACTACATGTAAAGGAGAGGACTGACATCAATGGGAGTGGAGGTGATTGGTCCTTTTGCCCCAGTGAAGCAGGATGCTAGAGGAGTAGCAGGGAGTGGATGGATTGGTGGGGGAGCACCCTCTTAGAGGCAAAGGGGAGAGGGCAATGGGGAGGGAGCATTCGGAGGGAAAACCTGGAAGGGTGACAATATTTGACATGTCAATAAATAAATAAATAAATAAATAAATAAAAGAATACAAACTGTTTCCTCAACTGGCCCCATATTTGACATGTAAATAAATAAATAAATAAATAAATAGAAGAATACAAACTGTTTCCTCAACTGGCCCCATTTCTGAGCCCATTACACCAGAAGTTTTGGCAGAAGACCCTGAGGACTGGGCAGAAAGGAATCCAGTAGGAACCACAAGTCATTAGGCCCTGGTTCTAGTCCAGTTAAAAGATATACTGGCCACAAGTCATTGGGCCCTGGTTCTAGTTCATTTAAAAGATGTACTGGCCACCCTAGCCTGAATCAGGCAATAGCTAATGCTCAGAGAGCCCAGAATGGGGATTGCCCAACACATCAACTGGCTCTCGGAAGTTGGGATACTAATTCCTTGCCAGTTGGCATAGAACACTCTTCTCCTTCAGGACAAGAAGCCCCGCTCTTGTCAGGTATGACATGGTTGCAAATGTAGCTATATGACACAGCTTTGGCTGTGGGAGCATCATCAACCTGAGTACTGTCTTTCTTGTACACAGATAACATTGATCTTTCTTGTATGCCTGTATGTTTTACGTTTTCTATGCCTATTTGTCCTCAAATACAATTCTGGTAAAAATTTCAGGGAAAGGGGTTGAGGCATTACCAGGGAAGGAAACAGCTCTGATGTCAATTAAGAACAAACTGCTCTGGCCCTGGACATTAAAGCAGTCAAGCCAGACATAATGGGACAAAGGGACATAAATGGGTTCTGGATGTGGAGGTTGAGGGCCTTAATTGTTCTCTGGAAAACATTAGCCAACTCATGATGATTAAGTTGTACCAGGAAGTATTTGAAGCAGGAAATGTTTTTGAGAAAGTTAATGTTTCAGTAGTTAAGAAAATTGAAGATCCCAAGGAAAAGAAACTCTGGCCCTGGGTCTGTAAAGAAAGGGATGCTCAGAGAAATACAAGGGACAAGACATAGGAAGAAATAGCTGGGTTTGCTGTGTTAGTGAGCAATGGTGAGAGCCCCCATGAGGGGAGATCTCTAATAATAGGAAGTTGGATTCAGAAATATTATTGGGGAAAATTGGAAGATATCTTCATAATAAAAAAGATAAAGGGTGAGTAGAAGAGTTTGGACCTCTCAAGGGGGTGGATACATTAGTGAACTGATCTTCCTGGAGAAACTGGAACATGCTGATTTGAGCCCCTGGCATTGCCAAAGAAAATTAGGGTGCAACCTCTACGAGATAGAATTCAGGCTTATGAAGGACCCTGGGGGAAGCTACATGAGGAATTAATATTGAATATGAAAAACAAATTGAAAAGCATTGTAGAAATAAATATTTGGGTGAACTCAATAAACCAGAAGAAGAGATTCTCCAAATCTAAATTGCTGAGAATATTAACATTATTCTGATCTGCTTAGCACCTGTTTTCATGCTAACACTGTAGCCACAAATTTATGCCAGGATGACCTGTGATTTGCAGGTTTCTCCAGGAGTTAAATGTTGATGCATAACTTGCTTTTTGCAGACACTGAACTTGACTTTATGTGCGCATTGTGCTCTTATTGCAACTTATGTTTAGGCTGTCTGTCGATGCTGTGCCAGTTAATGCCAAATAATATGCAAAAGATGATGGCAACGTTCTCAGATATAACTGTTGTAAGTGGTGGCCATTTAAGGCCTTCACAATTGCCACAGTTATTCTAACCTAGGTGGTTGTCATTTTCACATGCATTCTATCTTTACATTTGAACCATTGCTTATAGCTTCAGAGAACACACTTGACATATCTCACTAACAGGCAATCTGCCCCACACCGGCCTGCCAAGTAGGAGTAATACTCACAAGGCAGATTTGAAGTGTTCTGTATGTAGTAGGAAGCAAGACTTACAAGAGTCTAAAGCTGGGGATTTAAAGCCACCATTCAACTCCGCCTGTATCCATTTCCCCTCTAGACTAAATGGCATAGAGAAAAGAAAAATAAATGAGAGGGAGCCTGTCTGCAAAAAGCAATCACAAATGTAAATCATTATCAGAGTTGGCATTTGTTTGTCATGGTTTCGACCCTGACAAAGCAGAAGTTTACTGAGAAAAACAAAAGCGTATATGAAAGGTGGAATTGTGTATTGCTCTAAACTGTGCCTTAAAATTGGTATTCTCATGTATATGTAAAATTACTGGGTTCTAAATAAGTCAAATACATTTGAATAAAAGTACATTGTTTTCATCATAATGATTTTGTTGACAAAAATACAGCTGCTGATGCAAATGCTTTGGCTCTTTCTTTCTTTTATTATTTACTGTCTACTTTTAATATAACTCCCCTCTATTCTCTCTTCTGCTCTTTTGGTCTTTAATTCTTCCTTTCCTTTCATTTTGTCTTTAGCTTTTATCTATCACCTTTCTGATTCTTATGTAGACATTTTATAGCCCACATGTCTCGCCTTTTTTATTTTGTTTTATATCTTTTGTATATTGCAATCTTAAGTTTTGCAGTAATGAAAACTGTATCATACACAGTGCAAGATATATTATGCTGCATTTGATTAAGCAAAGAAATAGAGTTCTATCTTCCCTGAGTATATCTACTTTCACGGTTAGTTACACCTAGGAAACAAAACATTTTAGAAACAGAAGAAGATGTTTCCATAATACCGGAACAAGGAACATTATTATCAATTTGTTAGCCTCTAATATTATTGAATTAGTGCTGATATTTAGAAATCCAGTATTCATAACTTCTTATATTAAAGACGAGAAATCAAAAGTAAAATACTGAAGACAAAATTCTTTTGTGAAGCAGATACTGCAGACAAGTCCTTTAATCCAATGTAGAAACATGGTGCTGATTTTAAAAGGAATTGTCAAAGGCACCAAGTGTTCCAGAGAGGTTCCCTTAGCTCGCACAATGTCTAACTTCTGTTACGATCAGGCATCTTCACCAAATCAGAAGAAAAGTAGAACCAAATCTCACTGTTCAGCATGATTGATTTGTGTGCTTGCCACATCTTAAACTATCACATACAGTTTCTTTAAATTGCAAATGTTAAACATCTCAACAGTATAAAAAGTTTGATGTGTACCTAAAATGCACAATGATTAAATGTTTGGAAGCTATTTTGCATATCACTTGGTATGATAATTAAAATTGTTATTATTAAAACAAGAATAGAGGCACTTTACCTTGTAGTATTTTGTAATACTTAAGAAATATCATAATTGTGATTGTCATCATCTAATTAATTCAGAAAAGTTTCCTATGAATATGTTAGCTAACAACAGAATATTTTGAATGTTAAGTAGATTCTTTTGGTGGGGTGCATGTCTAATATTTTTTTAAAATATAAGACATCAAAATTATTCATTTTTAAATATTTATGTTTATTTTTATTCATGCGCATGTGCCTCTGTTTGTGTTTATGTGTGTGGGTGCGTCTGTGTGTGCACCCATGTGTAAAGGTATCTGTGGAAGCTAGGAAAGAACATTAGACCCCCAGAAGCTAGAGTTACTGGTGGTTTTGAGATACGCAAGATGGGTGTTAAGAACCAAACTCAGGTTTTCTATAAGAACTGTAGCTCTCTTAAATATCTCTAGCCTCCAAGTAACTCATTCTTAAATTAAAGAGATGAGATATTAAACTTTATTGGGTTACTTTTTCCATCAGGGGGATAATGCTTTTCTGTGGTAGGTTACATAAATGGCACAAAAGAGCAAATAGACAGAATGAAGCATGAATTTGGATGGAAGTAAATCATAGAGGAGCGATGTTTGAAAAATGGTTTTCAGATTTCAGGTATGGTGTTTATAATCAGTAAAATTATATAGAAATTAAATTATGATGTCCGGGAAAAAACGAACATTATAGCACACAGCAGGTTCTGCTGTTTCCCCTGCCTCTTCGCTTGGTCTCCTGATGTTAGCAGAGCTATCATATTGGATACAGGCCCAGTGCCAATTTTCCATCTTTATGTCATACGGAATGTCTCCACAAGTGTCTTGGAGCTTCTACACTGTCCAGATAAACTACCCAAACAGTTTAGGAATCTACCAGAAGAGGGGGCATTTGGCTTCTTGAATGATTATCACCCAATTGTAGATAAGAATTAGAGGACAATCACCCGCCAGCTTCCTGGTCATTGGTGAAATTTTTTGAAATATATTCTACAAAGTTCTTTACAAGATTCCATGGGTGTTAAATGATATTTACTTACAGTGACAGCCAGTGGATAATGCATGTTTCATTAGCTTTTCCTTTTCCCTCTTATTCTCCTTATTTTTTTTTCAATCCTGCTTCTTAGAATTTTCTGCCAAATAAACTACTTCTGCTGGAGGAGTTGTTTGAAATTCGGCTTTGGATAGAATTCGAGATCATAGGGTATCTTAGGTAGGGCCTCTATCGGTGTGATGAGACACCATGACCTAAGCAACTTGGAGAGGAAAGGGTTGATTTGGCTTATACTAGGAGGTTAAAAAAAAACCATTCCTGAAGGAAGTCAGAGCGGGGAACCAGGAGACAGAAGCTGATGGAGAGGCTGTAGAGACTTGCTTACTAGACTGTTCATGATGGCTTGGGTAACCTGCTTTCTTGTAGAATCCAGGACCACCAACCCAGGAGTGGTACTACCCACAATGAGCTAGGCTCTCCCCCATGAATCTAAGTAAAAAAAAAAAAAATTCCTACAGGCTTACATGCAGTCTGATTTTACGTAGACACTTTCTCAGTTGACACTCTGATGATTCTAGCTTGTATAAAGTTGACATTAACTGGCCAGTACACAGTGGGAAAGCAAAACCAAACCAAGCCACTTTAGATTCTCTTGACATTTGTAAGGTTGCTTATTTTTCTATTGTGGTGATAAAATACCATACCAGGCATCATATGGAAGACAAGGTTTACTGGAGCTTAATAGCTCAGTGGATGTATCCATCCATCATGGTGTGGGAGGCACAGCACCTGGTGGGTGGAGTAGGATGTTGAGTGAGCACATCTTCAAATGCAAAGTATATTGAAGAAGAGGGTCTTCACATGTCTCCTGTTGAGGGGGCCAATGTCTCTCTCCTAGCCTTTTCATCTTCCTCTATTTTGACCCATGGAGGCATGCAAATCTCATCCAGCTCAGGTAACATCTCAACATGTCTTCTTAAATAAATTGTCTCTCTGAGAGGAATTTTAGAAGCACTTACTACTTTGATTATCTTTTCAATGTTTCCATATGTAACTAGAAGTCTAAGAAGAGAAGTTGTTTCTTTCAGAAACCTTCCTCCTTTAGTTTTCTCTTGTATGTAATGAAAACATGAAGTCCTCAAGAGTTGTTCTCTTTACCTGTGTTTCGATTGCAAATTCAGTGAAAAGGTCTATCATTTATCCTTTGTTAAGAATAACAAGACAGGACTCATTGTGCAGAGTTGGCCCAGGATTTTCAACAGCAGTAGTGTCTCTAATGATTTGGAAGTTTGGACCTAAATTATTAAGTTGAATCAGATCTCAGGGCAAGCCTGAATTAGCCAAAAAGAACGTGCCAAGATCAACTAGTGGTATCTAGTACTGGTAATGGGGAAAATGAAGATTCCAACAAGGTATACTATTTATTCTTCCTTAACAGGTGGAAAGAGTATTTACTTTGATATTTAAAAATGTTTTAATTCTATTCTTGTTTATGTCGCTAAGGGTGTTTTATAAGTTGATTAACTCCCATGAACCTTAGCACCTTTCATTTGTCCATTCAAACAGTATAACTCAAAAAAAGGTTAAATAACATACTGTGTGTGTTATATAAATAACAGAGGTATTATTGTAGAATTTAATGTGGTTAGAGTTATTTAACATATTTAGATACCTAATGGTAAATTATCCCCAGAAAACAACCTAGCCAAATGTTGTGATATTACCAACAAGACCTACAGAGTTAGAATTTTAGTAGCTCAAAGGTCTTTAAACAAATTTGAGTGAATATTTGACACTTGTTATAGATATAGAATTCTGTTAAGTAATGGAGAAGAACAATCAATGACTTTGTTATTCAAGAGCAATTAATGCCTGAAAGAAAATGTTTGCTGTCTTCAAATGTTATCATTTCCACGTACATACCTTTTCTTCAATTGACTCATGTTTTAAAGAGGCTTTTAAATTATTTCTTTTCTTTTTATTGGATATTTTATTTATTTACATTTCAAATGTTATCACCTTTCCAGATTGTACCCCAGAAACTCCCTATCCTGTCCCACTCTTCCTGCTTCTATGAGGGTGTGTCCCCAGCCACCCACCCACTCTCACCTCCTTGTCCTCACATTTCTCTGCCCTTCACAGGACCAAGGGCCTTTTCTCCCATTGATGCCGGACAAGGCCATCCTCTGCTACATATGCAGCTGGAGTCATTGGTCCCTCCATGTGTACTCCTTGTACTCCTTGGTTGGTGGTTTAGACCCTGGAAGCTCTGGTTGGTTGATAGTGTTGTTCTTTCTATGGGGTTGCAAACCCCTTCAGCTCCTTCAGTCCTTTCTCTAACTCCTCCATCGTGGATCCTATGATCAATTCAATGGTTAGCTTCGAGCATCTGCCTCTATATATGTTAGGCTCTGGCAGAGCCTCTCAGGAGACAGCTTTATCAGGTTTCTGTCAGAATGCACTTCTTGGCCTCGACAATAGTGTCTGGGTTTGGGAACTGTATATGGGATGGATCCCCAGGTGGGGTTGTCTCTGGATGGCCTTTTCTTCGGTCTCTGCTCCACTTTGTCTCCGCATTTGACCTTGTATTTTGTTACCCCTTCTAAGAAGAACTGGAGCACCCACACTTTGATCTTCCTTCTTCTTGGGTTTCATGTGGTCTGTGAATTGTATCTTGTGTATTCCGAGATTTTAGGCTAATATCCACTTATCAGTGAGTGCACACCATGTGTGTCCTTTTGTGATTGTGTTAGCTCACTCAGGATGATATTTTCTAGTTCTATCCATTTGCCCATGAATTTCATTAATTCATTGTTTTTGAAAGCTGAGTAGTACTCCATTGTATAAATGCACCACATATTCTGTATCCATTCCTCTGTTGAAGGACATCTGGGTTCTTTCTAGCTTCTGGCTATTATATGTTACATAAGCCTAGATTTTATGTTTGTGTTCTTTTAGATTAACAACACTAGTTATTCCTTTTCTATATATTAAGATTCATTTATTTTTATTTAATGTGTATGGGTGTTTTGCCTACATGTATATGCTTCATGTAAATGCAGTGCTCACTGAGACAAGAAGATGGCATCGGAGTCTGTGGAACTGGAATTACAGATGGCTGTGGGCTTATGTGTACATACTAGGAACCACACCACAATCTTCTACAAGAGCAGCAGGTGCTATTAACTGCTGAGCCATATCTACAGAACCAGTTGTCCTCTTTCATCTCCTAAAAGCTATGTACCACATTGACACCCTGAATGAGTTAATAAAATGATAACAAGCTTTTAACTTTCAATATTTTTACACATTTAAAGTTTTGAAATGTTAATTAGAGGTCACCCATTTTAAGAAAAAGTAACCTAAAAATTATTTATTATTTACCAATCACAGCTCTGTTGTCCATAAATCCAAGCTAAAAAGACCTTCAGTTATTTAAGATATATAAAGTTTAGAAATTCAGCTCTTACTTAAATACTTCATTAGCAGAGTAATGTATTGGGTACCTTCCTATTGAAAGCTCTGGAACCATGATCTGACATATGTTTAGATGATGTGAGAATGAGTCTTCATCCTTCCAATTGAGCATAGAACTGCCTTGATTATCAGAACATCTGTGGTTTCCAAACTATGGTTAAGGGTACAGACTATAATATTCTTCATCCAAATGGCACTACCCCTGTTTTACAGCAACCCTTCCTGAAGAGAAGTAGATACTTCAATGGGCACTCTAATTCCAACTCATTTCTTCATCTTTTGGTTTTGAGAGTTATTTCTGACTCGCCACCACATCTGCCCTTTAAACTTGTTTATATGTGGGAGGTGGAGGTAGATTTCTTTGCTTTTTAGAACAGAACACTGAACATTTAACAGAATCACATGCCATGTCTCCGATCTTTTTGGTGTCTTATTATATCTGAAGCTATTTTAAGTTTCTTCTTACTGTAGTCATAACAATTCGGCTCTTTTTGCTTTCTTACAGGCAACTGCTCTTATGTAAATACTGATGCCTTCATTTTAAAAATTAATGTGTCTATTGTTTAGCTTTAATTTTAAATCCAGTGCTGCAAGTTTATAATCAGCCAGCTACTACCTACGTGCACGTCAGTGGGAGGTTATCTCCAGGCACTCTGGCATAGATAAGCATCCTGTTAACTAAGGATAAAAGCATTCAAGCTCAGGAACTAAGGCAGATGTGAAGTAGATGGACGACTAGACAAGCTGGTCATGGCTCTACCCCAGCCTTCCTACTCTCTGTCCATGTAGTAGGACATTAGTGATAGGATTGTGGCTATTAGTCCATTTAAAATGTAGGAAATATAAGACAGAAAAGCTTCAGAGTGTGTGTGTGTGTGTGTGTGTGTGTGTGTGTGAGAGAGAGAGAGAGAGAGAGAGAGAGAGAGACAGACAGACAGACAGACAGACANGAGAGAGAGAGAGAGAGAGAGAGAGAGAGACAGACAGACAGACAGACAGACAGACAGACAGACAGACAGACACAGAGAGGGGGGAGGGGTATCTAGTGAGAAATAAAAAATAAAACTTTACTTTATTCACCACAGATTGAGGTCTTTCGACACTCCCTCAAGATCCAATTCACAGTCCGATCTCCATCCTCAGAAGACGGAATCCAGCTGGAACCAATTTCATCTTCTAGCAGGGATGAAGGCTTTGCCAAATCCCGTAGAAAAGCATCTATCTACTGGTTTTAGCTGACAGTGATGATCTTACAGATCAAGAAGAAGCAGATTGAAGCAGCCTTTAGACCTAGACACCTGGTGCCACTGGACTGCTAATGCAAATCTAGTTAACAATTTCTGATGTACAGTTGAGCTACATGGAAAAAAATCACAAAAGTGTTAGAAACCTTAGCTGACATTCTCTTCCGTATGGAATGTCAGTGTCAGCAGCTGTCACTATTAGACTCCCAGAATTGACCATTGTAGGCATGAATAGGGAAAATGTCAATAAAGCACTTGCTCTGTAAGCATGGAACCCTCATTTATGCCACCAGAACTCACATGAATAAGCCAAGTGTGATGGTGCATTCCTTTGACCTCAGTCGTTGTAGCTGGGAGGCAGGGACAGGCAGATCCCCGAGGCTCCTGAACAAGGTAGCTAGTGCCTGAGGAATGATATCCAAGGCTCCCCTAGGCATATACACCCTAGACAAACACAAACACTCACAAACATACTTAACACATGCTCATGTATATGATGGAGGCCTATATCCAAGAGTTTGTGCTTTTTCTTTTTAATTTGATTATGGAACCTCTCTTCTTCTAAGAGGTGACAATTAGTGTCATTCTTTAATCAACCTGAATGCCAAACAGGATAAGCAACCCCAACAATCAAGCTCAGATTTGGTAATTCTTTGGGAAGAGTTAATTATATTCATATGTCACCATCTTATGGTTGTGTTTATTTAGGCTTTGCTCTGTGATCCATCCAATTACTTTAACTTTGACTCTTGTGTGCCTCTTCCAAGGATTGGTATGATGGAACATGACACAAGTCAGCAGTAGTTTAAAAATGGACCATTAACCTGAAGAAGAGCAAAGAACAGCACAATGACATTATCTGAATCCAGTTTAGCTCTTCAAAACGCTGTACTGGGATTTGAGCCAAAATTGGTTTAATTGCAAACACCATAATTTACCTCAAATTGTCCGCTGGGCATATCGCCCTATGTTAAAAAAAAAAAAAAGAAAGAAAAAAAGAAAAAGAAAAGAAAAGAAAGAAAAGAGAAAAAAAGCTGTAATGACTCACTGAGTCCTCTCTAGGTATCAGTGTCCTGCTTTTCTTTTTCCTCAGCAACTATCAAGTATAAATACCTACATCCTGTAAGACAAAGTTCAAATTAAAAATAGTTGTCTTCTCTTTATTCTTTATTAGTAATAGAAGTCTATGTAGAATAGATTTATGAATGGTTAAAGCTTTGTTGCATGCACTACTCTCAAATACATTTTTAAAGATTTATTTATTTATTTATTTATTTATTTAATGTATGTGAATACACTGTAGCTGTACAGATGGTTGTGGTTGTTGGCAATTGAATTTTTTAGGGCCTCTGCTCAACCCACTCACTCAGTCCGCCTCGCTTAGTCCCTGCTTGTTCACGCACAAAGATTTATTTATTATTATACATAGATATACTGTAGCTGACTTCAGATGCACCAGAAGAGGTTGTCAGATCTCATTACAGGTGGTTATGAGCCACCATGTGGTTATGAGCCACCATGTGGTTGCATGGGATTTGAACTCAGGACCTTCAGAAGAGCAGTCAGTGCTCTTACCTGCTGAGCCATCTCGCCAGCCCTCAAATATATTTATGTTTGACTGAAAGTCACATTAATGTTGAAACTCCTTTCTCCATAGCTTCTTGGAGAAGTATTGGCTGTCCTTTTTGGTGGATAATATTTTCATGGGCATCTGTTAAATAAATAGACTTGGAAGATAGGGACAGTAAAAACAAATGCTAAACACAGCATATGTTCTCGAAGTTCAATAATGAACAAAAATCTCCACATAGCTTTCAGGCCCATTTCAATCCCCCTTTTGAGACAAAAGCCATGAAAACAAGCACAAGCAGGCATGTACTCCTGCTGCTTGCTGGCCCACAACTAAGTAGGTCATTCTTGCCTGATGCAGAAATCTCATGGCAGCAGCCATGAAACTTGCTTTATACCTCCTTAACTCTCAAACAGAGGAATATCTGGGATGACACATAGCACAGTGCTGACCTGTCATGTGCTACTTGTTTTTGGGTACATGCTTGCACACGTCCCTGTCTTGCTGTAACAATCCTATTCATTTTCATCTCATAGCTGAGCAATCTTGCTTTATGCTGCTCTGCCCTTCTATGCCTTACCTAGGATAGTTCCATTGTTTTTGCATATTAGATTTTGTTACTGTTCATTTTTTCAATAAATCTTCTTTCATGGTTTGCAGAAAATTTAAACATTATAGAAAACGCCTAGGTTCTTTTTTTCCTTACTCTTTTTTTTTTTTTTTTAGATATTTACTTTATTTACATTACAAATGTTATCCCCTTTCCTGGTTTCCCCTCCAAAACCCACCTTCCCCTATACTCTCCCCCTCCCCCTGTTAACCAACTCACCCACACCCACTTCCTGACCCTGGCATTCCCCTACACTGGGGCATAGAGCCTTCATAGGACCAACAGTCTATCCTCCCATTGATGACCAACTAGGCCCTCCTCTACTACATAAGCAGCTAGAGCCATGGGTCACACCATGTGTACTCTTTGATTGGCGGTTTAGTCCCTGGAAACTCTTGGGGTACTGGTTAGTTCATATTGTTGTTTCTCCTATAGGGCTGCAGACTCCTTTAGCTCCTTGGGTCCTTTCTCTAGCTCCTTCATTGGGGACCGTGTGCTCAATCCAATGGATGGCTATGAGCATCCACTTCTGTATTTTTCAGGCACTGACAGAGCCTCTCAGGAGACATCTATATCAGATTCCTGTCAGCAAGCACTTGTTGGCATCCACAATAATGTCTGGGTTTGGTGACTCTATATGGGATGGATCCCCTAGTGGGGCAGTCTCTGGATGGTCATTCCTTCAGTCTCTCCTCCACACTTTGTCTCTGTAACTCCTCAAGAAGTTAGACTCCAGAGAAACAAATAACCCTATTAAAAATGAGGTTCAGAGCTAAACAAAGAATTCTCAACTCAGGAATACCAAATGGCTGAGAAGCACCTAAAGAAATGTTCAACATCCTTAGTCATCAGGGAAATGCAAATCAAAACAACCTTGAGGTTCCACCTCATACCAGTCAGAAAGTATAAGATCAAAAATTCAGGTGACAGCAGATGCTGGGGAAGATGTGGAGAAAGAGAAACACTCTTCCATTGGTGGAATTGCAAGCTTGTACAACCACTCTGGAAATTAGTTTGGCTGTTCTTCAGAAAATTGGGCATAGAACTACCTGAGGACCCAGCAATACCACTCCCGGGCATATACCCAGAAGATGATCCAACATGTAATAAGGACACATGCTCCACTATGTTCATAGTAGCCTTATTTATAAGAGCCAGAAGCTGGAAAGAACCCAGATGTCCCTCAACAGAGGCATGGATACAGAAAATGTGGTACATTTACACAATGGAGTACTACTCAGCTATTAAAAACAAATAAAAAAGAATTTATGAAATTCTTAGGCAATTGGATGGAACTGGAGGATATCATTCTGAGTGAGGTAACCCAATCACAAAAGATCACACAGGATATGCACTCACTGATAAGTGGATATTAGCCCAGAAGCTCGGAATACCAAAGATACAATTCACAGACCACATGAAACTCGAGAAGAAGGAAAACAAAGTGTGGCTACTCATCCCTTCTTACTAAGGGGGAACAAAATACCCATGGAAGGAGTTACAGAAACTTCTAGGTTCTTAAGGATCTTGTTTCTTTAAATCCTTCCCTTGCTCTGGCTCCCTAGTCTACTGATGCTTTCTCTCTCTCTCTGGCCCCTTGCATAGTGGTTTCTTTATCTCTTTCCTAATATTAAGCTATTTATAATATTGTGCCCCTTATCTTGATTTTCACTGGGAGAAAAACTTAGCATATAAAAAGAATGAGCAAATAGAAGATATGCTAGATGTGTAGAAAGCTCATAATACAGCAAGGTTACAGGGTTAGGTGGTCATCTTTGCTCTGCCTGTCATAGAGTGTATACTTAACCTAATAGCTGTGTGGCTCTTGTTTTTCAACAGTGTCCATCTTAGTCTCCCATCTCCTGGGTGCCCTCTATAGCTCACTATCAATATATGTATCTCTCAAGCTTCTTGTTGCACCCAAGAAGGCACCAGCTTGTGCACTTCTGAAGCCCCAGCTGAAAGTCAGAGCATCGGAGAAAGAGGATGCTTATGCATCTCGACTCCCTGTTCATGGAACAATGGCTGAAGGAGGCTGCATGTGTTCCTCTGTCAGCTTTCTGTAGATCCTGCCTGTGGTCCTTTGACACAGCTCCTGGACATTTGGAGACCTGAGTGCTAATAACTTTCTGCTGCTAGCAAACTCAGGGGACTTCACTATTGCTCACCCTGCTCCCAGTTTTGAAAATTACCCTTTTTGTTAAGAAAATTTCAATCAGCTGTTGCCCTACAATCAAACACCGAACAAGCATTCCTTGTTACAGCCCTTTTCCAATGAGGAAAAAGAAGCTCACAAAAACTGTCCGGTTCTGGGGCTGAGGGCACCAACAAAGCCTCTAGTGGGTGAAGGTGGAACACAGAAGTGAACCTGTGTCTTCGCCTTTTCCAGAGTTAGCACTGTCTTCAAAAGGGTGAGCTGCCTTTCCAGCAATGCTTAGAATTCATTTGATTAGATTCATTGCTAAATACACCAAAACATGATTGTAAACAAAGTTCCTTTTCTTCTTGATGCTTACAAGTTTCTTAACAGCGGACAATTCATTTGAAGATTGTACAACTGTGAAGCAGAGGCATAATTTATGCTAAATAATAAATAGATAAATATTTTCTCTTTACTACAGATAGCATAAACTACTGTTTCATGTTTCTGAGTAGATCATTTATTCAGTCTGAATGAAGAATTATCCTCTTCAAGAAGAATTCTGTTATCTTCACGGTGGTCTAATTAAAATAAAGTCGAAAAAGACATGATTCACAATCATTCCTACCAGCCCATTCTTTTGCCAGAAAAATTGGGAAAACAATGTCAATGGTATTAAAAGTAAGAGACTCAAGTACTGGAGTGCAAGATAAAAACATTATCAAGACTGAAAATTTTCTCATATTAGAACACTCCAAGAGTCTTGTATAATCCAGAAGGACAAAAGACTCCATCAAAAAGACTGATTTCAGGGAAATGTAGGGGCCTGTTCACCCTGTGGTTTTGGATTGGACTAGCTTTGTCTCCACTCAGCTATTGAGTGAATTATGGTTGCACCAGCAGGTGCACACACCACGAAAGCCTTACAGAAAAGGGCAGACTTGCAGTAGTTTCCTTCTGATGTTCTTGGTCCCATTCATTCCATTACTTAGTGTACGCAAACTCTTGCACTGCTGTAATGTTCACACTCAATTCTCACCGGTTATTTTAAAAGAAATTTGTTTGACAAATTTCTGGCTTATAAGAAATACTGTTTAATCCCTTCTGACATTTTTTTATATGTATCTTGAAAATATATCCTGATACACCTGGGAGATAAGCAGCACACCATCTGGGAATTAATACAGGTATGTGTGGCTGTGCCTGTGTGTGCACAGATACATACAATTACCTATAAAAATTGCCTGATAAATGACTTGAACAGAATCTTTGGCCTACATAGTTGTATGGCATAGATAAAAGTGACTAATATGTTTATTTTGGGTAAACATATTTTTATATCGTTGAAAAATAGTAAAGCTGAAAATGTTTTCTTGGACTGTTTTCACCCTTTGAAGAAAGGTTATAAACCATAATATTCCATAATATCAGTGATATACATATTTTTCAATATCAAAAGGTTAAGAAACAGGACAAAGTCTAAGGACAAAAAAAAAGAAGAAAAAGAAGAAAAAAAGCCATCCCAGAGGCTGTTAGAGCACTATAAAGTGTGCATGCTAGAAGCCATCCCAGAGGTTGTTAGAGCACTATAAAGTGTGCATGCTAGAAGCCACCCCAGAGGCTGTTAGAGCACTATAAAGTGTGCATGCTAGAAGCCATCCCAGACACTGTTAGAGCACTATAAAGTGTGCATGCTAGAAGCAGTGAAATCCAAAACACAGACATCGCCTAACTCTTGAAGCACAGCCTCAGAGACCAGCGAGAGTCATAACTCACTCTCTCCTGCAGACTTCGCCTGCCTGGTACACATCATCCCGACATCAAGCAGCTGAACTTCACAGTGGATGGAACTCAGTCAGACTGAGCTCTATCAGGTCAGTGTGACAGAATGCAGAGCAAATTTATTTTCTAAAGAAGCACTTAGTTCCCTCTTTCTGCCTTTGGTAGTCCCAAAAGAATTGAAATTAATTTGGGCTATTCCTTAAAAAGTAACTTAAGCTTATAGCTTCAAATCCTCTTCCTAAAACACACACATCATCATCATCATCATCATAACTGCATCTTGTTAGGGCATACTGCAATCTGGATAAGATTCCTTTCTTGACCAAACTCTCATAGACCCATCTGTGTGTTCCCTTTAGCAAAAACTGCCTATACTTTGTGTTTTATCACCTGAATCCCTGACCAGGTTTCTTATCCTCCACTCCCAAACACCTATGGATCACATTGGTCTGTCTTCAGCAAAAGTGCTATTAGGT
The DNA here is from genome assembly GCF_900095145.1 of Mus pahari. Lineage (NCBI taxonomy): Eukaryota > Metazoa > Chordata > Mammalia > Rodentia > Muridae > Mus > Mus pahari. Next base: position 81,791,179 of record NC_034608.1, on the reverse strand, counting down.
TTGTTTATCCCTACACTCTATCATTCTTGATGTAATTTCCCATCTGTTGGTACTCATCTCACCATGAAACATTTGGAGTTAAGCCCATTCATTTTCTACTGCTGCACTGCACTGCACTGCACTGGCCTCTGTACCCCTTGCAGTAGTTATGAATAAAACCTGTTTTGCTATGCTTTCAAAACTATGAATAATTTTTTACTGATATATCTTAAATTCTTTTCATTCTTTAGTTGGTAGCTATGCATCTAGATGCCTTAGTGGGGAAATCTGAGAGTGTATGCCTTTAACATGTCTACTTATATTAAAACGAGTGCAGATGTTTAGTATTATGATGACAGGTAGATAAATAGACCTTTAGAAAACATTAATTATAAACATATTTTAAAATGTTGACAGAAATAAAATAGTATGCTTTATATATATAAGCATTTTACATTAAAATATATAACTATGCCAAAATACTAGTTCACTTTTAATTTAATTTTTATTATATTTATTTATGAGAGAACTCATCCATGAAGATCAGAACATGAGAAAAATCAGAGAATAACTTGTGGTAATTGGTTCTCTTCTTACACTGTGAGAGTCCAGTAAATCAAACCCAGTTCTCTAGACTTGGTGTCAATCACCTTACCTCCAGAATCTTGTCAAAGGCCAAGTCTTTGCTTTGATATTTTAGTATCAAATTCTTCTGCTTGAGACTTCTAATTTTCACATCATTCCTTTAGTTAGAAGATACCCAAGTTCTGTATTTTTTCTCAGAAAATTAAATACTTGAATACATTCCACAATTTATCAGTAATCACTACTTTACAGGTTATAAATATAAGAAGAAAACATCAACCATACACCAATTTCTCTTAAAGGAAATGTCATTGCTGTTTGAACTCTTATTTGCTAACCTATTAGAGATTATTCTCATGTCTTGGAAATTCACTTTATATTTTCAATTTACAAACTGTTGGAATGTTCCTCAGGACTCAAAAACCATGATTATATAGAGTTGACAACCAAAATTTCTCGTTACATTTGGTCACAAACATGAAGTCATAAACACCAACATGTGATTGATATAATAGCTTTCTATCTAGAAACTAAACACTTCATTCTGACATTTCATGTGAGAATATCTCTTTCTATCTGAATAAAATATTCTTTGAAATTCCCACATGTTCTTCTACTTTAAAAGTTGCCAATCTTTCTTACATTTTCCCTGGAAATTGTTAGAAGCAGGAAGTCTTGAGATCAACTAACATTGCATTCTTAGGTACTGAAATCTTTGTTCAGCTGAATTCTTACCAAAAGCCAGACAAGTACAATCTTGTGTCTGTTTGAAGTCATCTGTTGGGGGTATGGGGGTTTGGATAACCCCCTGTTATCCAAGTTCTGACACATGTACTCTCTACTACATTATCCATGCACACTTTGAAGAGGACAGAGTCTCTGAAGATTCAAGGAGTAAACAAAGGCAAACAAGACCCTTTGTTAAACAAGTTTTAATAAGGTTCCATCATAACCCACTGAGCTGACCAAGTTCCATATATAATCTCTCAGATGATAATAAATCAATAGACAATATAAACTTATGTCTAATTGATGCCAACATTAGAACTGCATTCTTTTTTTATTCTATGACAGTCATTTTAATTTTAATCTAGATTTCACTTCTGTAATTGATATGTGTTTTATTTTTGTGTGTTTAAAAGTAGCTAAACATTACTCACTGAGAATTCAGAATATTTCCTGCACATTATAGGACTATAGTAAAGAAGTTAAACTCACCAAGGAAATGAAATATCTATACAATGAAAACTTGATACACTGTAGGAAAAAGTTGAGGGAAACATTAGAGGATAGGCAGATTTCTTATGTTCATAAATCAGAATAATTAATATTGTGTAAATATACATCTTGCCAAAACCAATCGACAAGTTCAATGCAATCTCAGTGAAAGTTCTTAGGTCATTCTTTACATAAACAAACAAGCAAACAAAAAAAAACTAAAATTAAAATCTATATGGAAATGCAAAAGACCAATGATAACCAAAGAAATGCTGGGAAAAAAATCAATGCTGTGAGAATTATTACTATGTTTGGCTTCAGGTTCTATTACAGAGATGTAGTGATAAAAACAACATGATACTGGAACAGAAAATGACATAGATAAAGATCACACACACACACACAGGCAAGGAAAAATAACAGTACCTTCAACAACTAATGTTTCACCCTGAACAAAAATAAACTCCAAATGGATCAAGACTTTAGTGTAAACCTGAACCTTATAGAAAGAGAGGCAGTAGACTATAGTAAGATACAGGCTTAGGAAAGAACTTTACAAATAAGAATTTGGTCCCTCAGGAAACAAAATGGGACCTGATAAACAAGAAAACTTCAGGATAGCAAAGGAAACCATTCATTGGATGAAGAGGTATCACCGAAAGAAAAGACAAGAAAATGGGTGGTGGAGGGGCAATCTTTCCCAACAAACTGAATGTCTGACAGAAGTTTAGCCTCTAGGATACACAAAGAACTTAAAACAAAACTAAGCATTAAGGAAACAAAACAGAAGGAAGCAGGAGGCTTATCTGCAGATCTTCCCCTCTCTCTCTCTCCTCTAAATCCAGTCTCCCAGTCTGATTGTATTTGTAGCAGTCCCCCTGCTGCAGCCTCCCCTTCCTCTCGGACACACTACCTTGAGTGGATCATGTAGATCATCCCTATCCAAACTTCCTTCCCTGACCCATCCCATTATTCTACTCTCCAACTCCAGCATGCATTCTCTGGGAAACCTCAGGGCATAATGGCCAGGAAACCAGGTAAGCTAACTTCACATCTTCATCTCTCCCTTGTCTTCTCCAAATCCAACCTCATAGGCTCATTCCCAACTCTGTAGCAGACCACCAGTGGATCACACAGATCTTCCTCTTCACCTTTATTCCAGTTAACTAAGCCTTCAACTCCAGCAGACATTTTTGCAAACCAGCCAGCTAACCCTGCCAGAGAAGCAAGCAGGCAGCAAAGGAGGTATATGAGCTTCCAATCTTCATTCACACACTCCACCCTCCATACACTGTCCCCTGATCTTATCCCCAGCTCTGTAGCCTACAACCTGTTGTGGCCTCTGCTTTCTCTCTTTGTCCCCATTCTCAGAGAACTAAGCATTCTTGTGGAACACCCTGTTTCCCTCCCTCTGTGAAACTGAAAAGCTTCTGAATTGCAAAGGATACTGTCAATCGGACAAAACAACAGCCTACAGATGGCAAATAATCTTTACTAACTACTCATCCAATATATGAATAATACCCAAATTATATAGGGAGCTGAGAAAGAAAGAAAGAAAGAAAGAAAGAAAGAAAGAAAGAAAGAAAGAAAGAAAGAAAGAAAGAGAAAGAAAGAGGGAGGAAGAAAAAGAAAAGAAGAGAAGAGAAGAGAAGAGAAGAGAAGAGAAGAGAAGAGAAGAGAAGAGAAGAGAAGAGAAGAGAAAAGAAGAGAAAAGAAAAGAAAAGAAAAGAAAAAAAGAAGAAAAAAAAACAGCCTGAGTTGTTTGTGGGTTCCCGTGGAAAGGGTCATTTGGTGACAAGAAATATCCAGTTGGGGGTCTGTCTCCCCCATTATTTGGTGATTTCATTTAGAATGCCTTTACATATGTGTACACTTTGCAAAGAGCTGATGTGAACTTGTCATCTTTTCAGGTTCATTGTCTCATATCTGCCTTATTTTTAATCTTATTTTTTATTTTTATTTTTATACATACATACATACATACATACATACATACATACATACATACATACTGTTTTTTAACCTTACAGGTCCTTTGCATCTGGCTTCCACTTTAGTGTTTTATGTTACTCCTGAGAGTACAAGTAAATGAACTCCTGTGTCCGTATCTTTTATAAATGGATTCCTGTGTCCGTATCTTTTATAAATGGACTCCTGTGTCCGTATCTTTTACTTTTGCCTTGTTGTGGGCTCTTTTCCTTCTGTTTGATGGTTTGTCCAACTTTGATGTATTAATTTTTGTTTTATTTTATTATATTTTTATCTGTTAGATGTCTGTTTTCTAATGGGAGACAGAAAGGATGTAGACCAGATGGTAGGGGAGATGGGGAGGTACTAGAAGGAATAGAGGGATAGAAAACAGTAATTAAAATATAATATGAGGAGGGGAAACTATTTTCAATAAAAGGAACAAAAAGAAATATATATAGTATTAGTGTTTTTTAAAAATTAGTATTTTAGTATGTGTTATAATAAAAGCCAGTCAAAATTATTTTTCAAAGAAGCAAGAAAACAACCTAACCAGTTTAAATATTTGCTGAACTGTAAAATTCTCAAAAGATGAATCACAAATGGCTAGTAAATACAAAGTGTTCATGATACTTTGCCTTTCAGAAAATGTAGAATAAATCCACTTTGGAATTCTATCTCACCCCAGTCAGAAGACTCATCATCAGAAGTGAAAATTATAATAAATGTTGGCACAAATGTGGATAAAGGGTTACATTTATATACTCTTGGTAGGAATTTAAACTAGCAAAACCTCTTTATAAACCAATCTGGAGGTTTCTCAAAAAAAATGGAAATAGAATTTCATTAAGACTCAACTATATCACTCCTAAACATATATCCACAGGATTGTATTTTCTACTACAGAGAGAGTTATTTGATTCACCATAGCTGGGAAACAAAATTAGCCTAGATGCCCATCCACTGATGAGTAGACAAAGAAAATAGAGCATATCAACAACGACTATTAAGCTGCTAAAAATAAAATTAAATGAAATTTACAGAAAGTGAAAACAACTAAAAACAAAAATTGAGCAAAGTATCTTAGACCCAGGAGAATAAATACCATATGTTCTCTCTCAAATGTGGGCCACAGCTTTGAAAATTTAGATTTGTTTGTTTACATCAGAATGTCTGTAGATATTTGCAAGTGAGAAAGAAGCCATAGTGTGAGTGGGTCGAGGGAGCAGAAGGTCACCTTGGTTTATGAACTAGGCTTTCTCACTTGTACCTGAGGCTCACTGACTGGGAGAGTTGGCTGGCCAGAGAGCCCCAGTTCTGGAATTACAAATGTGTGCTACTGTGCCTGGCTTTGCATAGGTGCTGGGGAACAAACACCAGTCCTCATCCTTTCATGGTTAATACTTTGCTAATGGAATTATCTTTCTAGCTACTAAATACTTATTTTTAGCAATCACTTCCCAGTTCAAGAAACACAACATTAGCTTGGCAGTGGTGGTGCATGCCTTTAAACCCAGCACTTGGGAAACAGCAGGTGGCTCTCTGTAAGTTTCCAGCCAGTCTGGTCTATAGCAAGAACCATATCTGACAATGCTAAAGAGAGGAACTCCTGTGGAAAAAGAAAAAGAAGAAGAAGAAGAAGAAGAAGAAGAAGAAGAAGAAGAAGAAGAAGGAGGAGGAGGAGGAGGAGAAAGAGAAAGAAAAAAGAAAGAGAAAAAGAAAAAGAAAGAGAAAGAGAAAAAGAAAATGAAAAAGGAAGAGAAAGAGAAAGAGAAAAAGAAAAAAGAAAGAGAAAGAGAAAGAGAAAAAGGAACAGGAAAAAGGGAAAGGAAAAGGAAGAGAAAGAGAAAGAGAAAGAGAAAGAGAAAGAGAAAGAGAAAGAGAAAGAGAAAAAGAAAAAAAGAAAAAGAAAAAGAAAAAGAAAAAGAAAAAGAAAAAGAAAAAGAAAAAGAAAAAGAAAAAGAAAAAGAAAAAGAAAGAAAGAAAGAAAGAAGCCAGGCATGGTGGCGCACGCCTTTAATTTCAGCACTTGGGAGGCAGAGACAGGCAGATTTCTGAGTTCCAGGCCAGCCTGGTCTACAAAGTGAGTTCCAGGACAGCCAGGGCTACACAGAGAAACCCTGTCTTGAAAAATCAAAAAAAAAAAAAAAAAAAAAAAAAAAAAAAAAAAAAAAAAAAAAAAAAAAAAAAAAAAAAAAAAAAAAAAAAACAAGAAATGGGAGCATGGAATGCAAAGGCATATTTTCCCCAAAGCTGTTAATTGATAAATCAGCTATGTTAGAAACGGGGACTGAGAAAAGAGAGTATGCAGTTATGTGTTGGGAGTAGGACTTACCACTGACATTTAGCTAAATAGATACCATGCCAAACTGCCTTCTAAATACCCATGTTTATACTCAAAGCCAATGATAAGATTAGGCTAATACGAAAGCCTGTGAACAGCTCTGAATCAAACACTCACAGCTGCCCAAGATGCTGAAAATAAGCAACAGTTGTGTTGGGATCAGCCCTACACTGGACCTTTACCCCACCCACTTCAACACTCAGAGGACATTTCAAACAAGGGTACTGGAGAAATGTAAGGATCAGCGACATGGAGATGAATGCAAAATGCCATCCCCTAGATATCACACAGACACAGCAACTGTGAACTCACAGCAACTGTGCTTAAATGCATTGGCTCTGCAGAAAAGTGGCCCTGTCATTTGTCGGTAATGAGTGGGGAGAAGTTTATGGGGTTCTATGTCTTACCGTTGAACATTTGGCTATGGGTAGAGTTTGAGAGAGGGGGAGATATTTCCTTTAGATGTGTGTATACTGGTGAGCCCAGCAAGTTCCACTAGACAGCTCCAGTCCATGTTCACAGAGATGGCCCCGGTCAAACAAACTCAGTGCGTCTCAAACAGAACAGAAATACATGAATGTGAAAAGCTAGCTTAATGGGGAAGAGATTAGTGGGTGTGGGGAGAAGGGAGAAGAGACAGTGTGGGGAGTGAGAGTGACCAGAGTGACTATAGACACATACGGAATTGCCAAAGAACAAATTTAACTACTAAAAATAAGTCAAAGAAAAAAGTTTCCATTAGTCCATATTGGTAATGCAGGAAAATCAAACTGGGAACAAACTTATGTAAAAGGTAGGCCAAGATCAGATATCAACATGGAATTGTAATGAAAACAACAGTTTGAGCAAAACTGAACAGCACAGGCTTGTACGGTTCAGAGCTATAGAGAACTGGGTTCATCTTCAGCCAAGAGAAACTCTGATCTCTGGGTGAACGGATAAACGAACAAAAGAGGGTCATGGAAGTAGGAGGCTGCAAATGTGCACATAAAAGGCCATTTCAGAAATCTTAATAGAATAACAATTTCAACCATATTTTATAAACCTTTAAACTCAATGTTTGAAAAAAATCTTTTCCCGTAGTAAGATAGTGTGCTTTTTTAAAAAAAACTATTTTGGTATTTAGAACACACAAACATACTTACACACATACTTTCACCTCTACCTTAGGCAGTCACTTGAACACAAAGTCTCATTTAGTACAAAAAGGCTAATTGTGTTCTGTTCTAAACACATGAATTCCTTGCCTTATATTCAAAAGCTATACTGGTCCCATGAGGATATGGCTATTCTTTAGACAATTTTTAATTTTTACATAGTCCATGTATGTTAGAAGAAATGGTACTACAAGTCCATGGTTTCATTACTTGGGTAAAGTACTCATATACTTAAGGGTGAAGGTCAAATCTATCTAAATAAAAAATTAGTAATGTGTTATCAATGCTGAAAATGACAGGTCTGAAAATGCTACATTATATCATATTGTGTCCTTAAAGGGTCTTTTTAGCTCTAGCGTATGCTTGATCCAAACTTGGAGCTTTTCTTTATGTAATGTGGGAAATGTAACAATTTTCTGTAAAATATGCATGCCTTGTCCAGTGTAGATCAAATGGGCTATATTTAAAGATGAATCAACATATAAACTTTTAACCAACTATTCTGGCTCACACTCCTCATGCATCTAAAGTTGAGAAATGTCATAAAGTATCCAGAAATAGAGATCTCAAAGGTCTCATAAAAAGGGAAGCAAAGCACTTCATTTGAGGCTAGATCTGTGTCTGTGATGTGGTTGTGTGCAACGTGTCCTACTTGGACTAGGGCCCAAAGTTAAAATAAATGATCTTGCCTTATCTAATTCCTAAGAAAAGAAGTAACCCTTCTATTTAACCACATATTACTCTTATAAACATTAGGTAGTTTTCAAGTGTTATCTCAGTAACAATGTAGTAGAAGAATAAAGAGGCTAGACTTTGAGGTCAGACAGCTTCTACATAATGAATGCTTTTTTTTTCTAGATACTTAGGTTTTAGCTTGTTTTTTTTCCCTTGCGAGCTACCAAATGGGGATAATAACATTATCTCCTTATTAGTATTATTAGGAGATGTCCCGCGCTACCTTCCCGCCAGCAAGAAATGACGCGGNACACAAACAGGATCCTTCTGCAGCAACGCTTTAATGCTCTTGAGAGGGAGAGCATAAGCTTCCAACAGGCAAAGGGCGAAGAGAAGAGAGGGGAGAAGAGAAGAG
>NC_034608.1:81772833-81782824 GCF_900095145.1 Mus pahari | reverse complement strand
AGCTGCCTTGTTTGTTTGTTAGAGCACAGGACATCAGCGCTATCTTGTAATGGCGAATGTGAGGGCGGCTCCCCACAAGGAGATTTGAACAGGATAATATAAAAATGCTAATATTCTCATTATCTTGTCCATTTTTCTTTACTGTTTAAATCCAAAAATACATGTTTAGCTCCTACAGTGAATCCTGCACTTTTTTATTCTGTATGGATTCATCAGTGAATGACACAGAATCATTATTAACCTTGTGAAAATTATGAGAGAAATAACAAGTAAATGCATTCATATAGACATTTTGTGAGCTGGAAGATATTAGCCCATTTTCATTACTATTAAAAATACTTGACACATGGTAACTTTATAGGAAAACTAAGCATGTTTGGCTCCCAGTTAAAGTGGAGGTTCAAGGGTTTGTTGTTGACTCAGATCTGGTTAAGCTCCTCTAGTTCATATCACATTATGGCAGAGGAGTGTGCAGGAGAAAATTATCATATGTTGAAGGTAAGAGAGCAGAAAGGCTGATGTCCCTGGATCTTTTCTTGGAGCATGCTTAATGCCTCAAGGACTCCATTATCTCTCACTGCCACCCTGAATAGATAGACCCTTAACCCATGAATCTTGAGAGAAACGAGATCCAAAGCAAAGTAGAAAGTCATATAGCAAATCACGTGAAGAAAATGGATCAGGCAAGCATTAATAAGCATAGGGTGCAAAGTAGTGAGTTGTTTAATAATAGGTAATTAAAAGTGACTTCTCTGAGAAACTTAGGATCTAATATTAGTTGATAATGTGAGAAGGGAGCCTTGTGGCTTCTGTAGAGAGATTTGGAGGCAGAGGCCAGTGCTAAGCCCTAGTCTTGTGCAGACCCAGTGTTCCTGACAAAGTAGAAGGGAGAGGTGAAGAGGGAAGAACAGCTAATAAAGTACCAGCAGTGTGTCTTTGCTGAGCAGGACTGGCTCTTTGAGGGAGATGTGACACTAGGAAAGATCTACAGCATGGTAGTAGCTTGTTTGATTCATATTTTAAAGGACTGTTTTAAGAATGATGTACATGAAGAAGTAAGAGGAAGGGAATCAATGGGGATTATAGTACAGTAACTTGGGTAAAAGGTAAAGATAAGATACTTTGTGCCACAGAAAAGCAGCAGTAAAGGTCATGAGGAAACAAAATCACATTTAAGGGACATTGGTGTGGCTCAGTGTGCTGTGAAAGCCTGAAGACCCATGTCCAATACCAACAACCCACTGAAGAAGGAGAGAACCCACTCTTGAAAGTTGTTTCTGAACATCCATGTCTGAGTGAACCTTGGTACACACACACACACACACACACACACACACACATACACACACACACTCATACACACACACACACACACACACACTCATATACACACACACACACACTCATACACACACACACACACACACAGCTTCTCTCTACTCAATAATAAATTAAAATGTTAGAAAGTAGCATCTAAATATTTTCAATACCACATCAATGTGATTTGTTTTTAGAGCTCATATAGCTTGGGATGATAGTTAATTTCTCCATATTCTGTAAGATATACTATCTATAAGCATCATTAGCCTGCAGACTATATAGTGTAATGAAATGTAGCTGAAACTTAAATAGATTAAAGATACCTTGCCAAAGAAATAATAAACAACTAGAGTGCCTACAATTGAGGCTCCAGGTAGATGAAATTAATACCTATGTTTCTTTTGTCTGGATTTATATTACTTTTTAATATGGTATTTGTATCACTCACCCTTATAATATAACCCTTTTCCCTCATGCAACAATCTAAAAACTCAGAATTTCTGGAAATGACCTGAGAACAACTGTTATAGCAGTTTACTGGGTTTTGCATGAAAAAGTTCAGGTGGATCAAAAGCTCTACAGAGCTGAAGAGATGCCCTGTCAGATTTATAATGCATTTATTTTCATGCTCAGGCTGAGAAATGACTAAGGTGTGACTGAGCTAAACCTTTCTTGAATGAAAAAAAAAATATTCTGAGTAAAAGACCACACTCGTGCTTCTGTTCAGATTTTAATAAATTCCATCACCACATGAAGCAAATGGAAAACACCATTGAAAGCCAAGACTAACAACGCTATGGACATAGTCATGAAAACTTTTCCTCTAATGGTTCTCCATTTGACTCTTGCTCCCTGAAGGAGCAAAATTTCTCATTTAACACAAAAAAGCAATTTGCTCTGAGAGTCCTTGAATTAAACCTTCAGAATAAAAGGGAGGGCAGGCTACCATCTCATGAGGCTTAGCAAGTGCTGGCCTGGCCTTCTAGTCAACATCAATTGATACTGCAATAAATTCTCCACGCAGCATTCAGAGCTGAAGGGTGATGAGAAACTAGAGTTCTTAGGTAGGTGTGGTGAGGGCAACCTATTTGGCAGTGAACTGCCCCTACCTGGTCCAGTTAATGATGAATGTACTTCAAGCTCTGCAGACATAAATTTGGCAGAAAAAGACCTATACCAAAACAAATTCTAGGAAAACAGCCAGTGAGTAGTTGTAAAAGGGACTTGATTTCTATGTGCAAACCAACTATGTTCTACAAACATGAATTTGTTATTTGTTAGGCTATAGACTATATAGACACTTCAGCCATGAGAGCCAAGCATATCTTCAATGATAAGCTAACCCTGTGCGAAGTTGTATACCCGCATCAATAGTCATAGAGAATATCCAAAGAGAGTAAGAATGTCTCCCACAACTCCCACCGTGTGTGTGTGTGTGTGTGTGTGTGTGTGTGTGTGTGTGTGTGTGTGTGTTGAGAAAGGGGTGGTAGCATTTTCTAAATTTTTTTTTTCATTACTTACATGTTTGTGAAGAGTAGGGAACCTGTGTGACAGCTCACATGTAGAAGCAAGTTCTCTCCTCCCACTGTATGGCTTCTAGAAATCAAACTCAGAACCTTTGGCATGGAAGCAAGCACCAACACCTGTTGATACATCCTACCACCAGCCCTTGGTTTTCTCATATAATTTATAGTGATCAATTACATCCATTCATGACAATGCCTTGTGCATATTTGGTTTGGGAAGAATATATATAGATAACATATAAACTCAGATTTCTGGGTATGGAAGAGATGAACTTGAAACTCAACAGCTGTTTATAAAAGTTTCAGGTTAAGAATTGAGATAAAAGATTATATGACAAGTTCAATCTGAATTTCATATATACAATACATTTTACTGTAATATATTTAAGTAACACAATGTTTTAGCTCAGATGTTTTATTTTAGTATTATTTAGTGTTTTTTATTATTAGAGTATTTTAAGTATATCTTAAATATTGCACTCATGGAAGCTGCCTATGCTAGTAATTTTTTTAAAATGTCTGTTTGTTAAACTGGCATCCTTACATAGGAAGAAAATTCCCTTTCTAAGCCAGAAAAATTTTTAGGAGAATACACAGTCGAGGGAGATTGAAATTTTGCTTTTTGTTTCTTTTTCTTCAATATTTCCTCTAATCAGCTATGTGTCTTGAACACACCATTGAATCCCTATGAGCTTCTGTGTCCTCAGCTGTTAGTTATATCTTCTAAGTATTATTAGCTTTAATTTTATGATGTGTACATAATTAAAACTAAGCTGTCTTGCTTTCTAGAAACCTTCAGTGTACAAGGAATGATATAGAGCCTTCTATCTTATCTGACCACTCACTATGGAAGAAAATGAGGTAGAAGAGATTTTACTTTAATGGAAGAGGGATTCAAGAAACAGGTTACAAGACAGCTAATGAGTGAGAAAATGGAATTGGGTAGCAGAGAGAAGTAAGACATGACCTGTACAAAAGCTACAGTTCACATAAAGAAGAGAAACATAGAGCTGAAAGTGAAGCTTTGGTGCAACTGTCTGCCAGTACTGGCTGCAAGAGAAGCTGATGTGGTGCTTGCAAGCCTTAGCTCTAGTTCAGAAGTGTGGTCTTGTAACTAAATGCAACAGGCTCACCTTGAAGTCAAAACAAAGTCCCAAATTAAATCTGGCTAAGAAATAAGGATGGATAGGGTTGGAGAGATGGCTCAGTGGTTAGGAGCACTGGCTGTTCTTCCAGTCATCCTGAGTTCAAGTCTCAGCAACCACTTCGTGCCTCATGACTATCTATAATGTGGCCTGATGCCCTTTTCTGGCATGCATGTATACATGGATATAGAACACTCATACATAAAATAAGTAAATAAGTCTAAAAGAGAAAAAGTGCCAATTTAAAAAAAAAAAAAAAAAAAGAAAAGAAAGAAGGATGAAAAAAGATTCATTACCTGTGGCAGGTAAACCATTGGAGTTATTTTCAAAGCACTGTCCTTCCCAAATAAAGGAACTATATGGCTTTTATTTGGGGAAGAAATACCATATTCATGAAAGAAGGCACTTTGGGTTGAAGCATGTTGTACAGTCTGAGTGAAGAAGGACAGTTAAGATCTTAATTCAAGAAGAAAAGATGGCAGATCTATTGGGGGGGGTCATACTTAGCTCAAAGTCATGAGGAACATGTTGTAAAGATGTAAATTGATACTTTTGAGCACACTCAACTCAGTTCATAGAAATGCCTATGTGTTCTGATTTTCATGGTTGAGTAAAAAAGAAAAGGAGACTTCAAAAGTGAGTTAATGTAGGAGTTTGTGTCTTAAAGGTGCCAGCCTCAATTGACAATGGATGCTCCTGCTTGGCAGGGCAGCACTGGAGAAGGATTGCCATTTTATCAGCCCCGGTGTCTCAGGGGGGCTGTAACCATACTTTCTCTTGAAAGAGGGCCAATTGTTTGAAGCAGAGCTTCAAACTGAACTGAAAACAAGAAATAACTGAAGTTCCAGAAACTCTGAGGATGCTCTGTAGATGTGTTCTCACACAGTCCAGGGGCCAGGAGCTTGGAGTCAGAGATGGCATCAACAGGAAGTCCTTCCACAGGCTTCTGTGACCACTCCTGTCTGCCTTTTCTCTACACTGGTGGTAGTGGGCTTTCTTCACTTGTAGCCATAGTGACCAATCTCTGCCTCTCAGTTCTTCCCATATCGCTCTACATGTTCCTCTGTGTGTCTTATGAGGACTGGCTCATTAGACTTATGGCCCACTAGATAATCCAAGATGCTCATGTCATCTCAAAATCCTTAACTGACATAGAAAGGATAGCTCATCATTTCTAAATTATTGCTACAACATAAACATCATCCTTTCAAACTCTAGGTTTTACAATGGCGTTTCCTCCTGGAAAAGCCTTGAAATCCTCATTGCTTAGGAATGTTTTGGCTTCTTGGATATGATTTGAACTGGATAAATTCCCTGGAAGGAAGAGTCTCACACACACACACACACACACACACACACACACACACACACACACACAGTGCTTCTCTGCAAATGTTGGCTTGTACATTTTACTCATAGCTGCTATTATATATCTGCATGCTAATTTCAAGTTATAAGGAGTTCTTAGGCAACAATAAAATGGCCTACTATAAATATTTTATTTACCCATTTTAGAAGACTCACATGAATAAAATAATAAAAGACCAATTGCAGGGAATACTGTTGTAAATATATGTATCTAAATTCTCAAGCAAAATCTTCATTACACAAATAATTATAACCACTTTATGTATAAAAAATAGTTGGAGATATTTACATTTGGAAAACATAAAAGCATGGAGAAACATTCAGGGCACAAATTAGGCACTGTCAACTAAACTGGCCTTTAATTTGATTTGTCTTTAAAACATCTCAGATTTCAAATCATTCTTATTATCTACTGAGACACTAAATTATAATTTCTTGGTCTAAATAGCAGCATTGCTGTCAGCCAGCATTGCTCTCACAACTTACTTGTATTTATTTTTTAATTGAGGGGAAAATCATATTAAATTAAAAGAGAAAAGGAAATATCCAGCTTGCATCTTGAAAACAATTGAGATGTTTGGAATCCTCTAAATATGTGTTTCAAACATTTACATGAGTGTGGAAACAGACAGATTTCTCATTGCAACTCTATTATATCATTTGAGCTTCATTTCTCCTGGTGTGCTGACTTACTTCTCCAAAGCCATCTTATGAAAGACAAGGCCTTTATTACTACTCAGTGAAAGACTCAGACTATTTCAATCAAATATGAATTGTGTTTGCTTCAAAGATAACTTACACGTGAGCATCTGTAAATGCCAGTAAATGATACCAAAAATACTTCAAAATGGAAGATTTTCTGAGATGATTTTGAGAGATGATTTTGAACAATCATGTATGTGTCTTAAAGGGGTAGTTATTACTAATTTGCTGTGATATGCTTTACTTAACATAGAGTCTTGAACACACACAACACATACTCTACAGTGAGCTGCACATCCATCCTTGAAGATGGTTAAAAGAAGGAAATTTGCCATTTTCTACCATCTTTCTTTCTTAAAGCTATTTTTTACTAGTTTAAAGATAGTTTTGTAGTTTTGAGAATTTCACAAATTTTCACCATATTCTCCCCCTCTGATCCAACTCTATTAGACCAATTTCCTTTTCACTACCTACCCAATTTGTGTTGTTTCTGTAGCCCATCAGAACCAATTTGTGCTGCCCAAATATTCTTGGATGTGTGGCCTTTCATTGCCACATGGTTGACTTATCAGAGCCTACATTCTTAGAAAAACCTGACTTCCTCTCTTTTAGCAGCTATCAATTGCCAACAGCAGATGAGACTTGTCTAACTTCTTTCTCCATGTTAGGATGTTGTCTGACCTTGAACAGAGGTCATATGTGCAGCTGTTCTGCTGTTTGCAGAAGACACAATTTACTTGTAGTTGATGAGGGCCTTTTCCTATACTCTTTCTTCTCACTTGTCCGTGACGATTCATGAGCCTTGGGAGGAGGGGCATCAGTATATACTTACCATTTAGTACTGAACATCCTATAGTCTAATTATGACTCTTTATGTCAGTCACCAACTACTGCAAATACAAACTAGTCTGATGAGGGTAGAAGGGGAACATTAACCTTTGGGTATAACAATCAGTCATTAGGAATCAGTTTGGTAATCTCCACTTAGTTGAAATTCTGGCAATTTTAGTGTTAACAGAGAAGCACTGATTGGTATTACAGTTCTAATCATTTTGAAAAGATGTGATTCTGCCTAGGTTCTTACTGTACAGAAAACAAACAAAAATTTCCAAGACACTTAGACTTTTCTCCCGTGCTAAGATAGTACATAGGAAAGTATCACCTTTCAAGTCAAAGTGCTAATTTATTAATGTCCAACATGAATCTCATGAAAAATGATAATTAAACAAAATCTGTCTTCCAGTTAAAGGCTGTGAAATGTCATCTTTTGTACAGTACACTCATAGCAATTATAAACTCTCAACTAAGGATGACTAGATAAGGTTATACAAGATTAGACATATCCACAGCCCGGAAAGAATAGAGCAGGGCCTCAGAAAACCATGCCTCTCGTTGCTGATCTATTTTCTGTATAGATCCAGGGAGAAAGGGAACTATTGCCTTTAGTTGTGCCCCGACTGGCCACTCCATCAGGCTCCAGTGAATAATTCCAATCCAACACTCATGCTGATGGTCCTGGCTAAATAATCGTGTCACACAAAACCCAAGCATCAGGAATCTGGGAGAAGAACAAGTGAAGGGTGTTGATAAGGGTAAAATGAAGATAAGAGAAAGTATCAAGAGAAAGCTACAAGAATGCATTATATATGTCTATGAAATTGTCAAAAAGCTAATGCCAAAAAATAAAGAAAAAAACCACAAAACAACAAATTAATCCCTACACTAACTATAATTATTACCATAACTTTTCTGTAAGAAGTTTCTAAAATGTGTGCTTCAATATTTTCCATCGATGGCAGAGCTCACAGGTTGGGCACCCCATGGATTTGAGAAACATCAAGTACAGCATGAGTATATCTTCCCTAGAAATTCAGACTGAATAGGTCACCAACTTACTTTCCAATATGTTTTGACACAAGCCAACATGACTGTAAAATTGAACCCTGTGGATATCCATAAAGAGTCAGAGTACTTTTGAAGATGTATTTTCTCTCTTACTGACCAAGAATAAAATCAGTCACTCCCCTTGCTTTTATAGCTCCCTGGGCACCTGAAAATTAGATCCAGAATTACTCACAGTTAGAAGCATCCCCAAAGGTTGAAGACACCAGCAGCTGCGTCAATGTGTTTTTGATTCTTCTGCCTCAGTGGTGTCTGTTGGAAGCGATTTGTTTGTTTTCTGATTGTGTTCAGAAACACAGTTAAGAAACGAGCACATAACCTCTCCACATCTCCTAAGATGTTTGGAACCATAAAAATTAATATTAATGTATGCATAATTTTTCTTTAAAAACATATGCTTTTATTTTTCTTTGTGTGTGTTTGGCAGAAGACTTTACACATTGCCTGTGAAAATATCTGAGCTATTTGACTACCTCCTACCTAGTTTTAGCAATATAAATATTTATCATCATACTGTTTTCTCACAAGAAAAAGATATAGTTTATCTAGATCATAGAGTCATTGTTTTATATAACCTCCATACATTCCTGCCTCACTTATAGAGTAACCCCTGGGGTAAACTCTGAACTATAGCCTATATCAATATGTTAATAATAGATTCAACAACAGGAATGAAAGTGCCACAGAACTGAAAATAAATGTTGGTAAGAGAAATTGGGACTGGGATATATATAATCTGTACTTTCCAATTTTCTCCTAAACCAAAAATTTACCTGAAAAAAAAAAAAAAACCAAACACCTACTTTTTTAATGAATGAAAACTACTATTAAGAAGAAAGTAAAGATGAAAACACTTACTCTGAAGATTCATAAAGGAAGTATAACTGGGAAGCAATCAATAGAAGGGATAAGAGGCATTTGGGGAAAGATAAATATCAGATGTAAAATTTAAGGTTAGACGACTCCAGTGATGTGAGGGTTATATGCAGAGACTCAATCTGCTTCACATGAGCAAAGAAAAAGTCAAAAAGCAAAGGTTTGGTGGTTGTATATTGGATGGATCCCCAGGTGGGGCAGTCTCTGGATGGTCTTTCCTTCCGTCTCAGTACCGAACTTTGTCTCTGTAAGTCATGGGTATTTTGTTCCCCATTCTAAGAAGGAGTGAAGTATCCACACTTTGGTCTTCCTTCTTCTTGAATTTCATGTGTTTTGCAAATTGTATCTTGGATATTCTAAGTTTCTGGGCTAAGATCATGTGTGTTCTTTTGTGATTGGGTTACCTCACTCAGGATGATATCCTCCAGATGAATCCATTTGCCTAATAATTTCATGAATTCATTGTTTTTAATTGCTGAGTAGTACTCCATTGTGTAAATGTACCATATTTTCTGTATTCATTCCTCTGTTAAGGGATATCTGGGTTCTTTCTAGCTTCTGGCTATTANAAATAAGGCTTCTATGAACATAGTGGAGCATGTGTCCTTATTACAAGTTGGAACATCTTCTGGGTATATGCCCAGGAGAGAAATTGCTGGATCTTCCTGTAGTACTATGTCTAATTTTCTGAGGAACCACCAGACTGATTTCCAGAGTGGTTGGCCCAGCTTGCAATCCCACCAGCAATGGAGGAGTGTCCTCTTTCTCCATATCCTCACCAGCATCTGCTGTCACCTGAATTGTTGATCTTAGCCATTCTGACTGCTGTAAGGTGGAATGTCAAGGTTGTTTTGATTTGCATTTCCCTGATGATTAAGGACATTGAACATTTTTTCAGGTGCTTCTCAGCCCTTCAGTATTCCTCAGTTGGAAATTCTTTGTTTAACTCTATACCCCATTTTTTAATAGGGTTATTTGATTTTCTGGNGTCCATCTTCTTGAGTTCTTTATATATATTGGATATTAGTCCCCTATCTGATTTAGGATTGGTAAAGATCCTTTCTGAATCTGTTGATGCTCCTTTTTGTTTTATTGACAGTGTCTTTTTCCTTAAAGAAGCTTTTCAATTATGAGGTCCCATTTGTCAATTCT
>NC_034608.1:81763954-81772598 GCF_900095145.1 Mus pahari | reverse complement strand
TGGTTGTGAGCCACCATGTAGTTGCTGGGATTTGAACTCTGGACCTTCTGAAGAGCAGTCGGGTGCTCTTACCTACTGAACCATCTCACCAGCCCCTTGTTTTTGTTTTTTCAAGACAGGGTTTCTCTGTGTAGCCCAGGCTGTCTTGGTATTCAATCTGTAGACCAGGCTGGCCATGAACTCAGAAATCTGCCTGCCTCTGCCTCCCAAGTGCTGGGATTAAAGGCATGCGCCACCACCACCCGGCTTACCGTGAAGTTTTTATCACAATTGCTCTGTAGTACAGCTCTATGTCAGGCATGGTGATTCCACCAGAGATTCTTTTATCATTGAGAATAGTTTTTGCTATCCTAGGTTTAGACACTATTGCATATGCCAGCAAGATTTTGCTGACAGGACGCTGATATAGCTATCTCCTGTGAGATGCCTGGCAAATATAGAAGTGGATGCTCACAGTCATCTACTGGATGGAACACAGGGCCCCTAAAGAAGGAGCTAGAGAGGGCTGGTGAGATGGCTCAGCGGTTAAGAGTGTCGACTGCTCTTCCAAAGGTCCTGAGTTCAAATCCCAGCAACCACATGGTGGCTAACAACCATAATGAAATCTGATGCCCTCTTCTGAAGTGTACAGCTACAGTGTACTTACATACAATAAATAAATAAATATTTAAGAAGGAGCTAGAGAAAGTAACTAAGGAGCTAAAGGGCTCTGCAACCCTATAGAAGAAACAACAATATGAACTAACCAGTACCCTCCCAGAGCTGTGTCTCTAGTTGCATATGAAGCAGAAGATGGCCTAGTTGGCCATCAATGGGAGGAGAGGCCCTTGGTTGGTATTGTGAAGGTCATATGCCCCAGTACAGGGGAATGCCAGGGTCAGGAAGTGGGAGTGGGTGGGTTGGGGAGTGTAGGGGGTATAGGGGACTTTGGGGATAGCATTTGAAATGTAAATGAAGGGAATATCTAATAAAAAAAGCCTTAAAGAAAAATTCACTTTAGCCAGACCCCCCCCCCAAAAAAAAGCAAAGGTTCAAATCAAAAAAGTAAATCAGAAGATTTCAGAGGGAAAAAAGATAAAATTATGTGAGATGATGGTTAATAGGTTTGAGCTAATAATTAATTGCAATGACTAGACTTGTTGACACATGTCAAAAAACATGAAACAGAAAAATATATTTAAATAAGCTTTTAGGAATTTTAAGATCATTTCTCCTGGGAAGAGGGAAAGAGGCTGCCATGATAGCTTTCAAATCATAGAACACAGAGGAGGGAAGTCCCCGGTCCCAGAATGGAGTAAAGCACTACTTATAAAAATATCTATAGTTTTTAAGTTTATGCTTAAAGAGAAAAATGGCCCAAGGTTACTATAAATTTATATCTTAGCTCTCTCTGATGAAACAAAGGGGAGTTAAATCCCCATGAGTCAGAGGAATCATATGATGAAGTGCAAAATTCATTATACTTAGTCACAAAATTATGGAATAAATATATCGAAAAATCAGTATTGGAATTTTTGAAAGATCAGTACAAATAATGTTAGCAAATAAGAAAGGAGAAAAATAAGTGAGGGAAGGAAGGATCAGGATAGTAAAATTAGATAATACAGGTTTTATAGTTATTAATAGAATAAAGAGAAAAAAATTGAACAATACAACATGATGTAAATATATAAGATAACTTGTTAGGAATAGAAAAAAGAAATGGGCAATAACACGCCACGCTATTTTACCCAGAAAGGAGTAGAAAGCCTGGTTGGCCTCATTTGTATTAGAGATATTAAATTCCGAGTTGACAACCTGAGTCACAAAAAGGTACAGCCTCAAGTAGACTCATGGGTGAATCAGACAAAATATTTAATGAATAATCTTGATTCTACAAATACTTTTCCCAAAAAAATGTGAAGGAAAGGAACATTTCTTAAGCTATGTTATGTGAGCAGCATTGCAGTAATACAAAAGCTAGACAAAGACATTGTACATTGACCGAATAAAATAAATCATTCTCAGTATCATATACGTCAATAGTGTGCAGTAAAACAATGTTACTAGTACAAAAAATTCATATCATGCTGTCACTGAATCAAGGGCTGTCTTATATTCTTACAGCACACCAAGGAAGTGGAAAGACAATACTCACTGTTGGCATTCCTTCTAGGCTCCGCCCAAGCCTGGTAGGCCTGGCTTGTTATACAAGAAATTGTTTGGTCCCTCCTTACTTTCTCTCTGCCCCTTCTCTCTCTCTCTCTCTCTCTCTCTCTCTCTCTCTCTCTCTCTCTCTCATCTATCTTTCTTATAACTGGTACCTCAGAAGGAAGTGATGCCTCAGCATGGGTGGTGCCATGTTGTGCTTTATGAAAAGCCAGTTCCAACGTTTCACTTCTTTGAGTTCCTGGATCCATTTGGAGCTGATTTTTTATGCAGAGTGAGACTAGGAGCTAGTTTTATTCTTTGGTGTGTGGGTTTGGACACTTTTTTTTTTTCCAGAACCATTTGCTGAAGATGTCTTTTCTCTAATATATATTTGTTGTTATTGTTGGCATCCTCATCAAAAACTAGGTGGTCCTTAGTTCTATTACCCTAATCTATGTGTCTCTCCTGTGGCAGCACTGTGCTGTTTTCAGTACTGTGGCTCTGTGGCATATCAGGTACCTCCAGAAGTACTTCTTTACTCTGGGCTGCTTGGTTATCTGGGTTCTTTCGTGCTTTTCTATTTATAGAAAGTGTTTATATTTTCTATTTCTCTGAAGAATTGCATTAGAATTTGGGGGAGGATTGTATTGAATTTGTACATACACTTGACAGGATGTCCATTTTTGTAGCTTTAATACCTATCTATAGGCTGGTTTAATTTCAACTTGGCACAAGCTGGACTCATTAGAGAGGAAGGAGCCTCAATTCACATATGCCTCCATGAGATTGAGATGAAAGGCATTTTCTCAATTAGTGATCAATGGGGTAAGGCCCAGACCTAGGCTGTCATCCCTAGGCTGATGGTCCTGGGTTCTAAAAGAAACCAGGCTGAACAAACCAGAAAAGCAAACCAGTAAGCCTCACCCTTCTATGACCTCTGTGTCAGTTCCTGCCTCCAGGTCCTTCCCTGTTGAATTCCTGTCCTGAGTTCCTTTGATGATAAACAGCAGTGTGGAAGTGTAAGCCAAATAAACTCATCTCTTCCCAACTTCCTTTTGGTGCCATGATGTGTTGTTGCAGCCAGAGAAACCCTAACCAGGACAGCATACTCTCTTTCTGTCTTCTAAGATTTTCCATCATTTTGTTCTTCAGCTTGTTATAGTGCTTATTATAAGTAGTCTTTGATTCCTTGGTTAGACTTATTAAAAGGGTATTTATAAGGCATCTGTGAATAAAATTGATTCCCTGCTTCCTTCTTCTGTATTTCTCATTGCAATTGTTTTCTTTCAGCTCTTCTTAGTGAAATATGCTATAACACAGAACCATTTTCTGAGTTTCAGTGGTAACTCTTTTAATGACTAACTTTCCATCCTGCATTGTATTAATTTGTGTCTTCTCTGTTGACAAAGGCTTGAGTCTTGTTTAGTTTTATTAAAGAGCCAACCCTTTTATTGATTCATTGTACTTTTGTTTATTTGTTTTATGTATTCCTACTTTGACCTTAATGATGACTTTCTATCTCATGACTTTCAGTCTAAGGCATATACCTTTTTAAGTCATTTACTTGAGATTTTTCTGTTTTCTTGATACAGGCACTAAGAACTACAATCATCCATTAGGGTACTGCTCTTACTGCATTTCATAGGTTTAACTTGTATTTTCATTTAATACTGGGAATTTCTTGGCTTCTTTAAGAACTCATGTATTATAACAGTGCTGTTTTTATCTATACATAAGTCTTTGTGTATTCTAGGTTTTCTCTTGGTCTGTAGTCATTCAATTGTGACCAAACAATACAGAGAATTACTTAACTTTCGATATATTTATTAAAACTTGCAATATATTATCTGTTTTAGAGAAAAAAGTTCCATGGGCTGCTGAGAATGATATATAGTCTACAGTGTTTTGATGGAATGATTTAATAAGTCATGTTGCTCTATGATGATATTTAATGTAGATATTTCTGTTTATTTTTCTGTTGAGGTGACCTCTCCATTGTTGAGAGTTGTATATAGAAGTCACCACTGCTATTCTTCTGGTGTTAATATGTGAATTTATATTTAATAGTATTCATCTTATACAATCAAATGCACTTGTGTTCAGGGGCTATATATTTAGAATCAAAATCAAAATGCCACAGAGCCACAGTAATGAAAACAGCACAGTGCTGCCACAGGAGAGACACATAGATTAGGGTAATAGAACTAAGGACCACCTAGTTTTTGATGAGGATGCCAACAACAATAACAACAAATATATATTAGAGAAAAGACATCTTCAACAAATGGCTCTGGAAAAAACGTGTCCAAACCCACACACCAAAGAATAAAACTAGTTCCTAGTCTCACTCTGCATAAAAATCAGCTCCAAATGGATCCAGGAACTCAAAGAAGTGAAACATTGTCTTGGTGGACTGTTTCCTTAACGAATATGAAGGAATCTTCTTTATATCTTATCACTACTTTTGGGTTGAGGTCTATTTTGTCAGATATTAGAACAGCAACACACTCCAAGGTTCATTTTGAGTATCTGCTTTCATCCTTTTCACAGTGTATCTTTTATAATGCGCATCTCTTAGCTTTTCATTATGGTCTATTTTATTAGTATGTCTTTTGGCTGAGAAATTGAGACCATTAACATTCCCAATATTTAAAATTATGTTTTTAATCCTGTCATTTTATTCTTGTAGTGCTTGATTTTTTTTCTTCTCATCCTCTCTTGTACTATCACAGTTCATTCTTTTCTATGGGTTCGTGGATCCATTTGTTTCTCTTTTCAATCTGAAGGACTTCTTAAAGTATCTTCTTTAGAAATTGCTTAGTGGTTATAAATTTCTTTAGCTACTTCTATCATGGAAAATTTTACATTTTTCCTGTTATCATAGATAGCTTTGCTGGGTATAGAAGACTAAGTTGGCAGTTTTGTTTCTCAGTACTTGAAATACATTGTTCCAGACCCTCTTGGCTTTTAAATTTTCTGTGGACAAATCTGTCCTTTTACTATGTGGTAACTTTTGTATTGACTTAGTCTCTCTCTGTCTCTACTTTCTTCGTTCTATGGGATTATTATCTTAATTATAATATTACAAGGGTGGGGTGGTTGTTTATTTGGTTGTCTAAATGCCTCCTGTATCTTTTTTATTAGTTTTTAATTTTATTTACACTTGTGTTCTGCCTCCATGCATGTCTATGTGGGCATCTCAGATTCCCTGAAACTGGAACTATAGACAGTTATGAACTGCCATTGTGGGCACTGGGATTTGAACCCAGGTCCTTTGGAAGAACAATTGGTGCTCTTAACTGCTGAGCCAACTCTCCATCCATTCTTTTTTTTCTGAGAAATGTTCTGTTGTAATTCTTAAAAAGGAATCTATACCTTTAAATTGAGATGCTTCTCCATCCTCTATGGCTATCATCCTTGTATTTGGTCTTTTTTCAGTGCATAATATATCTTGGGATTCTGACTGATGCATTCTTATTTCATCTTTGTCCATTTTGTCTTTAAGGTCAAATATTTTGTTCTCTTCTTGTCTTATTATGTTAGTGACTCTTTCCACAGAACTCTCCATTACATATACTCTTTCTCATTTTCAGTATTTCAAACTGATTATTGTTCACTATTCCCCTCTTCTCTTTGATGAGTTTCTCTTTCATAGCTCACACAATCTTCTTTATTCAATCATCTGTGTGTGTGTGTGTGTGTGTGTTCTTATTCAGAAACTTTTTTGTGTTTCTTTGAACATACTTAAAATCATTCTTTTGAGTTCTCTAGCCTTTCATCTAATTCATTTCCCTTGGATACAGTTACTATAGGATTTCATTTTAGAGAGTAATGTGTGCAGGTGCATGTGGTACGTGTGTGTGTGTGTGTGTGTGTGTGTGTGTGTGTGTGTGTGTTGTGTGTGTGTGTGTTTGTAATTTATAAATCAGAAATTATTTTGTTGCTTGAATTTTTTAAATTATATATATTATTTCAGTTGAAGTATTTTCAGTATTCAAGTGGGATTTGCATGTACTAGAGCTGAAGTACTTCTTTCAGAAAACAGTTCATCAGTTTAGGTCAGGGTGCTTTGTTCAAGTTTGTGATGAGAACTAGATGTAAATTTTTCACACTAAAATGGACAACACCCTGGGTTCTTGATAGATTTCAAGTTCAGAGATTTGGACTTAAATAATACTTTAATCGGGTTTAAGATCTAGACTTCCAATAAAAGGGTATTAGTCCACAATTTAGGGCACTGATCATGCTAATAGCAATGAAGTAAATTCAACAAAATATTTCAAAAAATGATTTGAGGGAGCCATTAAGAAGTTAGGTAAGAAGGAAGTTTACAATAACAAGTCAAATAACCCAATGAAACTTTTTTAAAAATCATAAATTTGCTATCATTCTTGACTACAAAATCAATAAGGATATTTTACTACAACCTTTGGCTAGTAATTTTAAAAGCTAGCAAACAAGGCATGAAGCACACAATAGTAGATTTAAAAACTATTTTTGACTCTATATATCTAAAATGGAAGATTCTTAGTGAATCAATGAGGTTTCAAGTTGAACCCTGAGAGTAAATTAGACTTTGAATCTAGACCCCTGACTTCATGGAAGTTATTGGAAATTGGTGGGTTTTAGTTAATTCAGCAGATAGCAGAAAGCAAAAGAAATCTCCCTGAAAAAAAAAAAGGGGGGGGCAAAATCCTCTATGTCCTCAAGCCAAAAACAGACATTAAAAACATATAGTGTGCTATAAAACTAGCAAGGTATGAAAACCAAGACATAATTTACAAAGTAACAATGTAACAGGCAATAGATCCATATGTCCTCTAGGTAAGTTAGCAGTGAGGTATTAACACAAAACCACTGCACATGATGTGGTGAAGAAAACAAAGGTAAGATTCAAGGGCTGTTTTTATAAGATGGATGGTGTCCTATGCCTTTAGGAGATATTATATATTTTCTAGTGGGGCTGGTAACAATGCATGTCTGGGGACTAAATAGAAAAGACAGGAGCAAAATATGAGATTCAGTAAACACAAGTCCAATTTGAAAATTGGAATCAATGTAATTTCTGTCTAGACAAGGTATTTTTTTCTGAGTCTAAAGATTTCAGTCTATTCCACAGGCATTGAAGTTCCCACCAGGAGAGAGTCTTGATCAGACAGTATTCTTATTAAAATTAACATGGAAATGATTTACAAAACGGGCAGGAAAGAACAGTAGGTTTTTGTAATAGCTTTAAATTCAGAGAAAGAATAGAAAAAGTTCTGATAGCGACTGTAATTTTGCACATATTATCCTAATTTCTCTTAGCTACCCTGTGAGTTGAATTTTATAGAAACTAAAATTGAGAAATTCCAAATAATTTTCCGGAGACACTCAGTGGCTCCTTGACTTTCCATCTATCCAAAGACTTAGTTTCTTTAACGTAACAGCACACTAGCAAAAGCAGTAACGATGAAAACGGGGAAAGGCTAAAGAAGAACCAAGTACCCCAAAACAGGTATTAGTGCTAAGGAGAAAGCAAAGGGTAAGTCACATAAACGGTCAGAAAGCTAGGGTGGGTGGGGAGATGGCTCTGTGACTAAGAGCACATGCTGCTCTTACAGGGAACCAGAGTTGAATTCCCACCACCCACATCAGGCAGCTCACAGCTCCCTGTAAATCAAGGCCCAAAGGATTTGATACTCTCTTCTGGCCTCCAAGGGCATCTATACTCATGCACAAACCACCCAACTCTACACACAAGCACATAAACATGAACACATACACACAAAATTATTTAAAAAAAAAACAATCAGAAGGTTGCTTCTGTTCTTTTTTATTTTATTTTTATTAGGTATTTTCTACATTTACATTTCAAATGTTATCCTCTTTCCCAGTTTCTACTCCAAAAGTCTCCTATACCCTTCCCCACCCGCACCCTGCTCCCCAACCCACCCACCCCAGCTTCCTGACCCTGGCATTCCCCTGTACTGTGGCATATAATCCGGGTGCTTCTATTCTTAACTATTAATTTTTCAAAGATAAAGATGGTATGTGAAATAAGCTATTCTAAACTATCATTCAGCAGCATGTAACTGCTCCTATACTACTTTTCTTTCTTTTTGAGGTGTTCTTTTTTCCCTTTTATTGAAAATAGCTTTTTCAATTAATTAATTAAAACAATAATTAAAAAATAGCTCCTCCCCCTCGCATAACCTATCCTGCTTATGGTTTCCCTTCCCTCTACTCCTCCCAGGTTTGCCCTACCTCCCCTCCCATCTAAATATACCCTTCTTTGTTTCTCATTACAAAACAAACACACTTCTAGGGGATAATAATAAAATAATAAGATATAATAAGATAAAGAAACACTAATACATCAGAATAGGACAAAACAAACAGTAGGAAAAGAGAGCAAGAAAGGAACATGAAACAGATAGTTGCGGAGACCCATGCTTTTTTCTGCCTTATTATTTTATTTTATTAGATATTTTCTTTATTTACATTTCAAATGCTATCCAGAAAGTTCCCTATA
>NC_034608.1:81750922-81763943 GCF_900095145.1 Mus pahari | reverse complement strand
TCCTCTAACTGCATCATGATATATGCTTTTAAATCCGATTCTTGCTTTTCGGGTGTGTTGGGGTATTCAGGACTGACTGAGGTGGGAGTGCTAGGTTCTGATGATGGTGAGTGGTCTTGGTTTCTGTTAGTACGATTCCTATGCTCGCCTTTCTTCATCTGGTGATCTCTGGAGTTAGTTGTTATAGTTGTCTCTGGTTGGAGCTTGTTCCTACTGTGATTCTGCTAGTCTCTGTCAGCAGTCCTGGGAGTTCAGCTCTCTCCGGAGTCTCAGTGGTCAGATTACTCTCTGCAAGCAAGATCTCCTCTAGCAGGGAAGGTACACAGAGGCCTGGCGTTCAGATCTTCCTCCTGGTTGAAGATGTAGGCCCAAAACAGGGCCTGTCACAGAATGTGTCGCCTCTGCAGTTTACACACTCACCTACACAGACTAAACACCAAGGGACCCTGGACACAATATGACTCTCTCACCTGCTCTGGAAGAAAGAGCCCTCACAGGTAGCCACCTTTCCTCTGTCAGGGAAGGTGCCTAAATTTCTGGAGCCTGAAACAGGGTCTGTCCCGGAAGCTAGGTTGCTTCTGTCTGTCCCAAAGCTGTGTATCTTCTGCAGTCCACACTCTCACCAGTGCAGACTGGAGCCTAGGTCAACAGGAGCAAAGATGGCTCCCTTGCCAGCCATGCAGTGAGAGCCCTCCCAGGCAGACACCTCTCCTCTGGCGGGAAAGGTGCTGGATGTCTGGAGCCAGAAACGGGATCTTTCCCAGAAGCTGTCTCTCTTCTGCAGGCTGCCCTCTCCCTGGCAATGCACCTGAGCAAAGATGGCTCTCTTACCAGCTCAGGCAATGAGACCCCTCCTGGGCAGATACCTCTCCTCTCAAGACCCATGCATCTATGCACTCCAAAAAAACAAACAACAACAACAAAAAAAACAAAAAACAAAAACAAAAACAAAAACCCACTAAACTGGAAGCTATAGTATGTATGCAAATCACTTCTAAAGGTAAAAAGAGAGACATATGTGTATGTGCATAATTATATATATATATATATATATATATATATATATATATATATATATATATATATATATATATATATATATATAATTGTTTTGTGACCAGTTATATTGTCAATTTTGGAGAAGGTTCCATGAGGTGCTGAGAATAAGGTGTATTCTTTTGTTTTAGGGTGAAATGTTCAGTAGATATCTGTTAAATCCCTTTGGTTCATAACCTCTATTAATTTCACTGTGTCTCTGTTTAGTTTCTGTTTCAGTGACCTGTCCATTGGTAAGAGTGGAGTGTTGAAGTCTCCCAATATTATTATGTGGCATTCAATGTGTGTTTTGAGCTTTAGTAAAGTTTCTTTTATGAATGTGGGTGCTCTTGCATTTGGAGCATAGTTGTTCAGAATTGAGATTTTTTTCTTGGTGAATTTTCCCCTTGATGAATATAAAGTGTCTGTTCTTGCTCATCACATTGGATATCTTTTGGTTGAAAGTCTATTTTATTGGATATTAGAATGGCAACTCCTGCTTGTTTCCTAGGACCATTTGCTTGGAAGACCTTTTTCCATCCTTTTACTCTGAGATAGTGTTTGTCTTTGTTATTGGAAATGTCTTTCTTGTATGCAGTAAAATGCTGGATCATGTTTGCACATCCAGTCTGTTAGCTTATGTCTTTTTATGGGTGAGTTGAGTCCATTAATATTGAAAGATATTAAAGACAGGTTACTGTTGGTTCCTGATATGCTTGTTTTTGTAGGTGGCTCTATGTACTTGTGGTTCTCTCCTTTTGGCTTTGTTGTAAGATACTTAATATCTTGTCTTTGTGTGTGTGTGTGTGTATGTGTGTGTATGTGTGTGTAGGTACCTTCCTTGTCTTGGAGTTTACCTTCTAGGATTCTATGTAGGACTGGATTGGTAGATAGATACTGTTTGAATTTTATTTTGTCCTGGAATATTTTGTTTTCTCCATCTATGCTAATTGAGAGTTTTGCTGGGTATAGTAGCCTAGGCTGGCATTTGTGTTCTCTTAGGGTCTGTATGACATCTGCCCAGGATCTTCTGGCTTTCATAGTCTGTGTTGAGAAGTCTGGTGTAATTCTTATAGGTCTGCCTTTATATATTACTTGACCTTTTTCCCTTACTGGTTTTAATATTCTTTCTTTGTTTTATGCATTTGGTGTTTTGATTATTATGTGATGAGAGGAATTTCTTTTCTGATCCAAAGTATTTGGAGTTCTTTAAGCTTCTTGTATGTTCATGTGCATCTCTTTCTTTAGGTTAGGGAAGTTTTCTTCTATGATTTTGTTGAAAATGTTTTCAGATCATTTGAGCAGGGAATCTTTGTTCTCCTGTATTCCAATTATTCTTAGATTTGGTCATTTCATTTTGTCCTAAATTTCCTGGATATTTTGGATTAGGAGTTTTTTATGTTTTGAATTTTCTTGGACAGTTGTGTCAATGTCTTCTATGATATTTTCTACACCTGAGAGTCTCTCTTCTCTCTCTTGTATTCTGTTGGTGATACTTACATCTGTAATTCCTGACCTCTTTCTCAAGTTTTCCATTTCCATGTTTGGTCCATTTGTGTTTTCTTTATTGTTTCTACTTCCACTTTTAGATCTTGGACCACTTTATTCAATTCCTTCACCTGTTTGTATTTTCCTGTATTTATGAGATTGATTTGTTTCCCCTTTAAGGGCTTTTACCTGTTTAGCTGTGTTTACTTGAATTTCTTTCAGTGAGTTATTTATAACTTCCTTAAGGGACTCTACTATCTTCATGAGATAGGATTTTATGTCAGCTTCCTGATTTTCAGATGTATTGGTGTATTCAGGACTTGTAGTGGTGGGAAAACTGGGTTCTGATGATGCCCATGTATATTGGCTTCTGTTGCTTATGGTCTTTCATTTGCCTCTCACCATCTGGTTGTCCCTGGTATTTGTTGGTCTGAATGACTCTGTCTGAAGACTGCCTCTTTTGTCCCTGAGTTCCCTCAGGTCTCCTGGTAGGCCTGTGGCCCTTGCTGTAGCAGATTACCTCTGGGGCCTTCCAACCGGTGGCTCTTCAGAGGGGTAGAAAAGCTGCTGATATGTTGCCCTGGCTTCAGTAGATCTCCTGGGAGGTCTTTAGACTGTTGGGTCTTCAGAGGATAAGTCAGGCTATTGTCCTGTGTGAGTATATTCCCCCTGGGGAGGAGGGGACTCTATGGATTTTGGTTTCTGTTTCCCTGTGTGCAACAAAATTCCAGGGAGGCTTTCTATCTTTTGAGTCAGTTGCCCTACATGCCACAGAGCCCCCAGGAGGTCTTCAGACTGTGGTTTCTGTTGCCCAGTTGCCTTGTGTATAGAGGAGCTCCTAGGATGCCTTCAAGCTGTGGAATCTTCAGGGGAGTAGATAAGCTGGGGATCAGTTGCTCAGTTGACATATGTATTGCAGATCTCCTGGGATGCCAGTTGCCCTGTATGCAGAAGGGTCTCCTTGGATGCATCAGGCTGTGATTTTTGTTGCCCTGTGGGCAGTAGAACCCCTGGGATACCTCAGGCTGTGGTGTCAGTTACCCTGAGTGCAGTGGATTATCTGAGATGGCTCTGGATATGGTTTCTCCAGGGGAGCAGAGTAGCTAGCAGTCTGTCCAGGGCAGGGCAGAAGGGAAGTGGTATTTGGCAGCAGTGGGAGGTAGGGTGGGGTGGAGGGGTGTTACATCCACTCCAGTAGTGACACGCATTACAGGCCTAAAAGCCTGGAAGCAGTCCTGAGGCAGGGAATTTCAAGGAAACTTTGCCTCCTGGAACCTTGGTATTCCCATAGCCTGTATACTCAAAACCTGTCCCCGTGTTAGTCTGGTGTTTGGATCCCTGTGCTCTTTCAGTATTGTTTTATTGTAAGTGCCTTTAAATATTGGTTTTGACATATAGCTAAGCCTCCACCAGTGTTCCAATGATTCCTAGAAAATCCTTGAAGCCGACCCTGAACTTGGAATTCAGTAAGAATGCTACCTGAGCTATAAAAGCTCAGGTCTAGTCTGCATAGTAATTACTTAGGACAATAGCCGAGTCACACCCAAACACAGGAATACACAATGGCCTAGGAAATAGGTGGGTTGTAGCATGAAAGTGTTAGTAGAAGGAAGTTCCCCTGGTGCAGGTTTTTTCACTAGGCCCAGAGGAATAGCATAATCAGGTATTTACTAAAGAACCCCTGGTAGTGGGTTTAACAATAGACTAGCATTGCATCAGAGCATTCACCTGGCTCCTGTGTTTAGCTGATCTTTTTAATTAAGGGTTGTTCCTATTCTCAGTGGTAAACGTGGCCTGGCTCCCATCATCTTTTTATGTACACATTCTTTTTTGTTTTGTGTCAATGTAACTTGGCAGATGTGTTCGCCTGGGTTTTCATGTTTATCTTCCGTATTAAAAGTCTGGTGTTCGTTTGGACAAAATACATTCAGATTCAGCTCTCCCTTGAGTCTGAGTATGTCTGTCAATTCTCTCTGTCCCTTGTTCACCTGCAAACCCACTCCCTACAGATCGGAGACCCAATATAGGTTCGTCTATAGCAAGCTTGGGTCGTGATGCGTCCCAAGTCCACTGGGTTCCTAGCAGCAGCTGTGGGACTTCCAGAGGGTTCTTACCAAATGCTCTGAATCTTCTGGGATGGCTCAGGATATGGTGTCTCCAGGGGAGCAGTACTCTCCAATTTTTTGTGTAGGAACTTAGTGCTATGAACATGCATCTTAAAGTCACCTTCACTATGTTCCATAAGTTTAGGAATGCTGTGTTTTCATTTCATTCAATTCTAGAAAGTCTGTAATTTCTTTCTTAATTTCTGTCATGACCAATTTTTCATTCAGTATGAGTTGACTAGTTGTTTTGAGTTAGTAAGCTTTCTGTTGCTTCCATTGTTGATATCCAGCTTTAATCCATTGTCAGATAGAATACAGGGTGTTTTTTTGTTTTGTTTTGTTTTGTTTTGTTTTGTTTGTTTGCTTGCTTGCTTTCTCATTTGTGAAGCCTTGTTTTGTTTCCAAGATATACTTGGAGAAGTTCCATGAGGTGCTAAGGAGATATATTTTTTGTGTTTGAGTGAAATGTTCTGCAAATAACTGTTAAGACTAATTGGTTTATAAAGTCAGTAAGCTCCAGCATTTCTCTGCCTAGTTTTTATTTGGATGATCTGTGTATTGATGAGAGTAGGGAACTGAAGTTTTCCATTTTCAGTGTGTGTATTAGTCAGGGTTCTCTAGAGTCACAGAACGTATGGATATGCTCTATATAGTAAAGGAATTTATTGATGACTTACAGTCTGCAGTCCAAATCCCAACAATGGTTCAGTAGTAGCTGTGGATGGAAGTCCAAGGATCCAGCAGTTGCTGAGTCCCACACAGCAAGAAGGCGAAAGAGCGAGAGCCAGACTCCCTTCTTCCAATGTCCTTATATGGTCCCCAGCAGAAGGTGTAGCCCAGATTAAAGGTGNGTGCCACCACACCTTTAATCCCAGATGACCTTGGACTCGGAGATCTCCCTGTCTTAATCTTCTGGATTCAATCACCACTGTGTCTCAAGATCTCCATACCAAGATACAGATCAGAAACTTCTATCTCCCAGCCTCCAAATTAGGTTCACTGGTGAGCCTTCCAATTCTGGATTGTAGTTCATTTCAAATATAGTCAAGTTGACAACCAGGAATAGCCACAACAGTGTGTGAAGAGTCAATAAGTGATTTAAACAGAAGTTGTGTTTCTTTTCTGAACTTGGGTGCCCTTTTCTTTGGAGCATAGATATTACGTATTGCAATGTTCTCTTGGTGAATTTTTTCCTTTGATGAATATGCAGACATAACTTGCCTACCTCTTTTGATTACTTTTGGTTTGAAGTCTATCTTAAAATGACTATATCTGCTTGCTTTGCAGTTTCATTTGCTTAGAATATCTTTAGCCACTGTTTTACCTGGAAGTGATGTCTATCTAGCTTTAATGTTAAGCTGTGTTTCCAGTATGTGGTAACAGGATAGATCCTATTTTCACATCCATTCCATTAGTCTGTGTATTTTTATTGGGAATTGAGACCATTGATGCTGAAATACAACAGTGGGCAGTGTTGGTTCATTACTGTTATTTTCTTGTTGTGGTGGTATGTGTTGTACATGTTTCTATTTCTTTGATTTTCTAATCTAGGATTATTTATTCTTGTGCTTTCTTCAGTGTGGTTAATGTCTTTAGGTTGGAGTTTTCTAGCACCTTCTGTAAAGCTGTATTTGTAGATAGATTTTGCTTAAATTTGGTTTTGTCATAAAATGTCTTATTTTTGCCACACATTATGATTGAGTTTTTGCTGCTATAGCAGTCTGGACTGATATCTATGATGTCTTAGAATCTGTAGCACATCTGTCCAATCTGTTCTGACCTTTAGAGTCTCCATTGTGAAGTCACAGGGAATTATAATAGGTCTGCTTCTACTTAATTCTTGGTCTTTTCTCTTTGAAGCTTTTTGTGAGGTGGTGGACTGGGAGAGGAAGCCTGGTAAGGTCGAGCTAGGGCTTGAACCCCAGAGACCCAGAAGGGACAGTAGGAGCTTTGCCTGCTCCTAACTCTAGAACCCTGTCACATAGCCACAGCCCTGCATAGAGAAAATTGTGGCCATCAGTCATGTACAGGCAGCACCCACAAGTACCTCCTCAGGTAGATGAGGCCAAGCCAATAGGAAGCACCTGTTGTCAGACCAACCCCACCCTAAAACTGTTTATAAGGTCCAGAAGGAATAAAAGTGTGTGAGAACTGTTCCATTGTCTGAGAGAAACTGGCACAAGGGCTGTAATACTGCCTGGGAAGAGGGCACTGTCCTGAAGCATCCACCACTAAAAGCTCCCCTGCACTCTGCTTGCCCACTAGCCACTCCTCTGCCAACTCAGCTCAGCTCTGCTCGACTCAGCACAACCCGTGCAACTTCTAGGAGCAAGAGCAGCTGCTAGGGCGGTGGCACCAGAACAGTAGTGGCAGCAGCAGTGGCTGCCACATCAGTGGTGGTGGTTGAAGCACTTCCCCCTCCCTGCTCATGCCTTTTCCCCTTTGCTTGAACCCTCCCACCAGGTCAGGCCAGAGCTCTCCACAGATAGCCTCTGGTACCCAGACTTGCAGCTTTTAATATTCTTTCTTTCTTCTGTACATTTAGTGTTTTGATTAGTATATGCTATGGGGAATTTCTTTTCTAGGCTAGTCTGGTGTTCTTTTTATTTCTTGTACCTTGATAGGTGCTTCCTTCTTTAGGTTAGGGAGATTTTCTTCTATGATTTTGATGAAAATATTTTCTGTGCCTTTGACCTTGGTTTCTTCTCTTTTCTCTATTCCTGTTTTTATTAGCTTTTGTCTTTTCATAGTATCCCAGATTTCCTGGATGTTTTGAAACAGGAGCATTTTAGGTTTGACATTTTCTTTCATCAAGGTAACCATTTCTTCTACTGTTTTTTCAATAACTGAGATTCTCTCTTCCATCTTTTTTGTTCTGGTTGTGAACCTTGCCTCTGAAGTTCCTAAACATTTTATTTCCAGATTTCCCTCAGTGTTGCTTGTGACCCCTACCAAGACCCTTGGGAGTGAGAGCAAGAAGGCTCAGAGTCAACAAGTCAGGAATGTAGTAAAAGCGGACTCTTTTATTGCAGCAACTGAGCAAACCTTTATACTCAACTCTCAGCATCTCACTGGCTCTCAAGCAGCCAGCTGAGGAGCTGTGTTTCTCATTGGCGCCATCACCTGATTCAGTGTCAGTGGTCTCCAGTCATGATAGCAGATTCTAGATTAGCTCAGGGAGGAAGTATCAGTGGCCATGTACCAGAATTGTGGCTGAACCTGCCTGGCTAAGTTTCTCCTACACCTCAGTTTACATTTTCTTTGTTGATTTTATGTCTACTTTCAGGTCTTGAATAATATTTTTGTTTTTGTTTTTACTGTTTGTGTTTTCATAGAGTTTTTAAAAAACAAATGTATTCCTTTCCTCTATTAAGAACCTGTTTGATGTCCATTAATGCTATTTAAAGTCTTTGTTTTGTGATTCTATGTTGTAATTTTCATGTAGTAGATTTGCTGGTCTCTAGTGAAGACAAATTATCCTGGCTGTTATTGACTTCATCTACACATCTGGGTTTTTTAAGATAGTAATTCTCTATGCTGATCTCTGGTCTATCTTTGTTGAACAGATAGGATTTTCTGCCTTGGTTTTGGTTTCCCTCTCTGTTTCTTAGGAGAGCATTTTTGCTATTTTGCTAGTAGAGAATTCTTCTGAGGTCCTACTTGGTGTGGCCACTGGGGTTTCTTGGTAAACTGTACTTCTATGTACTGGAGACTGATGCTTAGGAAAGGAGAAGGCTGGGCAGGGCTGAGGAAATCCAAAGCTAGGAGCAGAGCAGGGTACTCCACAATGACCTACTTAGTCCTCAGAAATGGGGGCAGAGAGTGAGAAGGGGCCGTAACACATAGTCTACTCAGAGCTGGGGATGAGACTGCGAGATTGGATGCGGAAGAAATGAGGGAGAGTGTGAATCTAAAGCTCACCTACCTGTTTTGCTGGCCAACTGGCTTCTCTGATAGGCTTGGCTGGTGGCTTCCCAAGGAGTTCTGGCTGTGGTTATAGTCTGGGATAACAGGATGAGTGAGGAGGAAGGATGAAGAGGAAGATTTAGCGAGGATGATCCAGTGCAGATGAGAGCAGAGAGGAGGGGGAAGCCAGTACAGAGTTGGGGGTGAGACTGGGAGATTGTGTTAAGGGAAGAGGAAGGAGGTAGACGTGACTTCATTAGCAAACTTCCCTGGCTGGATTAGCCTGCATGTTGCCAGGGATGACCTGCTGGAGTGGGGATCTAGAATAAATGGAGGATTAGGGGGAGGAAGTTTGGAGAAGATCTGTGTGGTCTACTGTAGGAAGGGACAGGGAGGAACAGAGCACAGCAGCAGCTGGTCTGCCACAGATCTGGGGATTGGACTGGGGAAATGAATTTCTAGGAGAGGTGAAGATTGGAAAAGCGAAACCAACTAATGCCAGTCTACTTGCTTCCCTGACATTAGTTTGTTTTGCTTTTCTAATGAATAAGTATTAATGTCTCTGGAAGTCCTGAGTTCAGCTTAATCAGCATACACTTCTTATTTATATTCAGGGAAAGCAATAACCCTTCATGATAAAATCAATTCCTAGTGGAACGGCCTTTATTCAATATTTTAATTAGCCTTTGAATAGTGAAATATATGGTGAAGGCTAAACCACTCATCTCCTTTGATTCGGGCTACATAAGAATACAACCTTGTGCCTTTGCCAAGGGCCTCTCATGAGCCTGACCTTGGATCCAAAGGTGGACCTTCTGTGCACTTGCAGACCTTCATTTTCTACTGATCCACAGGAATGGATCCAAAGCAAATTAGACAGAAACCTGCATGACCTGGTTTTGTTTCTAGGGCAGGGACAACTTGAGAAAGCAAAACCAAACCGTTGCGTATAGCAGGTCTATTTACAAATCCCTACCGATTAAGTCTGCTTCATCCTCTATAAATCAAGTACCCCACAACATCGGCGCTTGTTTTGTAAAATAGCAATAATGAGGAAGGTGCTATGCCAGAACTTTGAGGCGATCCTCCACCTAGGTATGCATGTCTTTATGTACAGGCACCACACATACACAAACACTAAAAACTGTAGCTGGATGGCATGTCACAGCATCTCCTGAGGTTAGACCTGACCAAGTACAAATGTTTCCATATTGAGTATGACTAGAGGAGTGGTGCATCATGAGAGGCTAGGCCATTTAAGGGGCAGCTGAGCCTTTTATATTGCTTTTATCTCTTGTGCCCAACTTGACAGTACAGAAGCGCTGACCATCATCACAGTAGGAGTCACAGGTGCACAGTGACCCTGAATCAGACATAATTATAACCATGGGGAAAAGACTGACTGTAACTCAATTGTAGTTATTATAGACTTTACATGAACAGGAAATAAATGCTAACCATACTTAAGTAATTATGCATATGTTGTTATAGGAAAAATTATGACTTCTACTGGCAACACATTGTTCACACAATCTTTTCTGTAGATTAGTTGAACATAAACAATAAAACTGCTATAAAAGCAGAGAATTTAGACTGGTTGGGTGGGATCTTAATACTAGCTGCACTGTGCACACAGTTTGTAACCTTTGAAGACATATAGGTCTTATACCATACATTTTTTTGCAGCTCTTAAATGGTGATTATAGTAGTAGATGCCCAAAATAGTTTTGTAAAGATTGACTTAATACCATAAACCATAGAAGCAAAATGTGCATTTATGTATATTCTACATAATTATTTGCTTATAATAGTGTTTTTAAATCAATGAGTTAAGTCATTTATTCATCTCCTGTCTTTTTCTTTAATCCAACTGCATAAGATTTAGCTTATGCATGTGAAATAGCTTGACTATGAAATGTCCTGCACAGGATGCTGTGTGAACATTTGGTTCCCAGACACCGGTATTCTTTGGAAAGGTTTTGGAACATTTAGGAGGGTAGAGTCTTGCTAAAGGAAGTATGTCACTGGGGATGGCCTTTGACATCTTATACCCTGTCCCCACTTATTGCTCTGTCTCCTGAGTGTAACTATTGAAAGGACTCTGGCTAGTTTAAGCATGGCAAACTAGCTCTGGCAGGCCTTGTCCTTCTTTCTCATTACATTCCTAATGCTAGTCCCTTATTTGGCCAGTTCTTCCTCTGGAGGCTGTCAATCATGGTCTCCCTATCAATATTTTGAAATCGAGTAAGCAAAAGGCCCCTTAGCTCACCCAATTAACACACCTAATTAAAATGAAACACTGAATCCTAACACAAAGTTTCCACTTTCATCTTTATAAACTGTCATTTTCCTATGTGCCACATCTTCTCTCTATTCAGAAGCAGTTCTTTGTCTCACTCCAGGACAAACACCCTTCCTCCCTTTCCCTTGTTCCCCTCCACTTCTCCTTCATTCTCTTATCTCCTGTTCGTGTTTCTTTTTTTGTTGTTTTGTTTTTTTCGTTTTGTTTTTGTTTTTGTTTTTTTCAAGTCAGGGTTTCTCTGTATAGCCCTGGCTGTCCTGGAACTCACTTTGTAGACCAGGCTGGCTTTGAACTCAGAAATCCACCTGCCCCTGCCTCCCGAGTGCTGAGTGCTGGGATTAAAAGCGTGCGCCACCACGCCCAGTCCTGTTTGTGTTTCTTATTCTCTTCTGCCCTCTGTCCCTTTGGAGTAAATAAATCTCCTTTGTGCTGAGAATTCAAACATGAGAGTCTTGAGCTGATCCTTTTCCTTTCAAATATAATATGCTCAGCCAGTCTGCTCCAGTCACCATGCCTTTTCTAACTATTACTAAGACTCTATCCTTCAGTAACCATGTCAAAATAATCACCCTTTCCCCTAAGTTGCTTTTTCCAGGCTATCTTAGCATAACAATGGAAATATTAAGAGTGATTTAAATGATAATAAAGACACAAAAGAACCCTGAGCTCTTTATCAAACATTGAGCTGAATACCCATAGTGTAACCATCTTGACAGCTAAAGAAACCATTTTAAATCAGGTACCTATGCCCTTTCATCCAGCTATTAAAACTATTGAAACAATGCATCTCAGGAATTCTCTAAGAAGCCAAGCTGGCAAAAGAGAGAGGCAGAAACCTTGGTGACAGCCAGAAAAGAAATTTGCCTTTAAGAAAGAGATGTCACACTGTACTGACAAATTAACATCTTCTTGTTTTCTGGATTTGTTTAATATTTCCAATAAAAATTTAACCCTGCACAAAAAAAAAAGGTGAAGTAAAGCAAGGAGTCTTTCTCTACTGGCTGTGACCAAGTTATAAATAAATCCATTCTTAGAAGGTCTATGAATTTAAATGTCTCCTAAGAAAATAGTACCTATTGACCACTCTTGTTATCTATAAATATTCAATACAGGTTTTAAAAGAAATCATAAACCCAGAATAACATGAATTAAATAGAGAATTTGGCATTAGTCAAACAATTCCAATGACTACAAAGCTGACAAGGATGGTAATTAAAATCAATTGTATGGAAAGCTGAGGCCCAATCAGTGATATCAATGGGACTCTAAACAGCTCTTTAGAGAACAGGAAACACGCAGACAGCCACCAAAAAAAAAAAAAAAAAATCAAAAAATTCAGGAGAGCTAAAGATTTTAGAAACATTTAGGTCCTTGTGTGGACTTCCTGATCTGAAAGAACAAAACATTTCACTTCTCGCACAAAGTTTGGAGAGAGTTATGTTCTAGAAGGTATGGTAGAAGATTGAGAACTAGGTAGGTGATGATGAGGTCTATCTGCATGAGAGAATCCATCACTGAAAACAAACACACAGAACTGAGCCAGCTGTGCCAGCTCATCACATCTGGAATCCCAGCACTCAACAGGCAATGATAGAATAACAAGCTCCAGGCCAGACTGGGTTCAGTAGCAAGACTGTCTCACAATACCTAAACAAAATCAAACCTGAAAAGCACAGGGACAATGCCGAGTGTTCTAACCTTGTTATTATCCATGAAGATTTTTTTTTTCTCTATTCTGTTAGGCTCAGGGTAAGAGAGGTGTGTATCAAATTGAAAAAATGACAGATTAATGGGGAGAGGGAGAATAATATTCACATGTAGATGAAATTTACCAAGAGTAGCTTGCTCATTAAAGTCACTTAACCTAGTGGGGGCCAGGAAGCATATCAGAGAAAAAATTCTAAATGAAGAACAAATGTGTTTCTTTGGGAATAACAAGTGGAATTTAACAGAACACCAGGAAAGAAGAATGTTTGTAATGGTATTTCTTTTTTTTTTTTTTAATGTAAAGATTTGCTTTATTTCTATTGGGGGAAGGAATAGGGTAGATAACTGTTATCCAATCTGCTGTCCACTGTGTACACACACACACACCCACACACACATACATACACACCAAAATTCTCCCCCCCCAAAAAAAAAACAAAAACCACCCTCAAACTGTACCAATACTTCATATTTTAAC
>NC_034608.1:81749462-81750602 GCF_900095145.1 Mus pahari | reverse complement strand
AAGCAGGCTGAGCAAGCCAGGGGAGGCAAGCCAGTAAAGAACATCCCTCCATGGCTTCTGCATCAGCTCCTGCTTTCTGACCTGCTTGAGTTCCAGTCCCGCATCCTTTGGTGATCAACAGTAGTATGGAAATGTAAGCCGAAGAAACCCTTTCCTCCCCAACTTGCTTCTTGGTCATGATGTTGTGCAGGAATAGAAACCCTGACTAAGACAATTACTGAACTAATAACAGGTGTGTTCTCCATGTCTGTAAAACTTTGGAACAACAGAGTTGATTGTTAAATCTAGTCCATGCCAGCTTCCAAAACCCAGAGGATTTTAGTTAGCTTCATTTTTCGATGCTTCATCAAAATTTTCTACAAGATCTGGAACATCATCATCCTCTTCATAGATGTCTTCCAGTTTGGGTGCTTTACTATCCAATACTTGTCATGGGAACTGTTCAGTTAACTTTCTAAGGCTCATTCTTTATGTGGGTGCAGGTCTAATTTTTAATGTTTATTTCACAACCAAATCTTCCCCTGGAGAGGGAGACTACTGTGTCTTCCTGGGAGCAGATCCTCATGAAGTGGGATGTCTGACAGCTTCATCTCCCAGAAATTGTTGCTTTAAGTCTGATAAGAAAAGTCCATAGAGATTTCCATATGCATGCATTGAATAGCAAATGACTTCACCTTTTGATATCAACTCTGGTCATCTAAATGGGCCACATTTTATCACACTAAGCACCTAGACTTTTCCAAACATGATTGCCTTCAACACAAAACTGAAACTCATGTTTCTTTTAGTAGTGAGGGAGGATTACAATCACTGATCAGCTTATAGACACACTATTTATAGTACATGATATAATAAGACAGTGGGTAACACCAAGCAGCATGCTAAGCCAAGGCAGTTCCGTGTGAAAGAGGTTTATTGTGTGAGAGAGAGACAAGGGAATGGCAGGATGAGTGGAAGGGGACAGAAGAAAGAAAGAAAGAAAGAAAGAAAGAAAGAAAGAAAG
Organism: Mus pahari; assembly: GCF_900095145.1. Classification (NCBI taxonomy): domain Eukaryota; kingdom Metazoa; phylum Chordata; class Mammalia; order Rodentia; family Muridae; genus Mus; species Mus pahari. Next base: position 81,749,599 of record NC_034608.1, on the reverse strand, counting down.
AAAGAAAGAAAGAAAGAAAGAAAGAAAGAAAGAAAAGAAAGAGACAGGAAGGAAGGAAAGAAAGAAAGAAAGAAAGAAAGAAAGAAAGAAAGAAAGAAAGAAAGAAAGAGAAAGGAAAGAAAGAAAGAAAGAAAGAA
>NC_034608.1:81737489-81749347 GCF_900095145.1 Mus pahari | reverse complement strand
GAAAGAAAGAAAGAAAGAAAGAAAGAAAAAGAGAGAGGGGGAGGGGGGTAATGTTCTCCTTATTTATATGGAAAATGACATAACACAAGTAAGGTTGGGAGGTGAGCCAAATGGGTTCTGGCATATGGTGGTCACTGGATTGGCAACTAGTCTGCAGGTCGTAGGTCACACTGTTAACTCATAGGTCTGGAATGTCCTGGTGCCAACAGTATATTTTACACTTGTCCATGTTATTGACTTAGCTTTCATCTTTCTTTCATATTGTTGACTTAAGTTATCATTTATTGCCTGCTCATTTCAGCATAAATAACTAAGTTTAGAAATGCTATGTTTAGGACATTATGAAGCACACCTATAGACTCCGGACTTTCTTGGAGGCAAGTTGGGATGGGGCTGAAACGCAGGATTGTTATGAGTTCAAAAGCAGCCTGGGCAGGGCAGTGATTAACAAGCCAACCAAAGCTGTCTCACAAAACAAAAGGATAGAAAAGAATTTCCATTATTATTATTATTATTATTATTTTTTTGTAGATGGTCTCTCAGCCATGAGCCATACCATGACTTATTTCCTCCCTCACTGCTGAAGTAACATTGAGTTGAGAGTTCCTTGTACAGCATTACAGGGTAAACCATTTCTTCTTACAGTCTCCGTTTTGTTAGTCTATGTCGTATGTGAGCCTCTGTGACTTATGCCGCAGAGTTCAGGAAGCTCCTTGAATGTGGAGAGTTAGATTTTTCAGTGCTTTGGGGAATTTTGGAGACATTATTTCTTCAATTAAATCTTGCCCCATCCCATGTTCCATTCTTTTCTCTGGGAGAGCCATTGTTACAGCATGTTTTCTAAGACCTCATCACTTTCAAATACTGTTAATTTTTCTTTGTTTTCCTTTTCCTTACAGTATAGAAAAATCTATATTGATATATTTTCAAGTTAGACTCCTTTTACTATATCTAAATTATTATTAATCTCGTCTAGAGAATTATGGGTTTCAAATTATTATACTTTCAACTCTACTTTGTATTCAATTGTTTTTATGTTTTATTGATATTATTTCTATGAATTGATATTCTGTGTTTGATGTGAAATAATTGTCACATAGTCATAGCAGATTTTACTTCTGAACACATTTGCAATTGTTTTAATTTCTGTCAACAACATGCAGCTTTATAAAATTCCCCAGAGATGTTGAATGTTGGCTGCCTTTTGAATATATGTGCAATGCGTGTCTGTCTCATTTTTTGTTTAAATCTGCACATTTTACATATTACATTTTGACAGTTCTGTTCATATCACTTTTCTATCTGGAGAGAAGAGAGATACTTCCATTATGGTTGCTATTGTCTTTATAATTGCTTCTCATTTATTTAATGGCATTCTTGGGCTAATTCTATAGGTTATACTTCCTGTATAATACATTCTAGACTAATTCTGTGGATTATATAATCTTTATAGTATGTAATAGCTGAGTTCCCTGCAAGCATTATTAAAGTTCTTTTGTTTTAAAATCTAGCTCTCTATGGCTCTTCCCTATGTACCATGGTGTTCCAAGGATGGCTCAAAGGACTTTTTAAACTGATTATATAAAAACCTATCACCTTTGGCAATGGAGCCAGCATGGAAGGGTATCATTTCAAGTGTGAGGACACTTGTAAAACATTTCTTGTCTTTCACTCCTTTTATTCAGAGGATATAGTGAGGGTTTTGGTTTCTTCAAAATTATGCTAAGTGACTATGTTTTTGTTTTAATCCCAGGTGTGGGATAAGAGGCTATTTCATAGCAGGTAACGATGATGTGCCTTGTGATCTCTGCCAGCTGTAGATATTTTAATTCTGTGGACTTTGGAGAGAGTATAAATGGGAGAGCCCTGAGAGGGCCTGTGGTGGCTAATGTTCCCCTTGCTGCTAGTGGTTCTTCCTACTCCTGCATTTGCTGTTGTATTTGCTGGTTTGCTGGTGTGGTGGTTTGAATATTCTTGGCACAGGGAGTGGCACTGTTAGGACGTGTGGCCTTATTGGAGGAAGTGTGTCACTGTGAGGGTGGGCTTTGAGAACCTCCTCCTAGCTGCCTGGAAGATAGCTCTCCTAGCTTCTTCTCCAGCACAGTGTCTGCCTGAACACTGCCATGCTTCCTGCAATGATGTTAATGGACTAAACCTCTAAAATTTTACGTCAGCCTCAATTGAATTGCCCTTGTAAGAGCTGCTTTGGTCAAGGCGTCTCTTCATAACAATGAAACCCTAAGACAGCTGGCTTTCTGCCTTGCTGTTTTGCTGCTTTGCTGCTTGGCTAGTTGGCTGGTTAGCTTCTTGGCTGAACTGTTAGCTATTCTGACGGCACAGATTAGACTTGTCTGAGGAACCCAATGCCCCTAATCAGCAGGAAGTAGCCTAAAGAGGTCTGAGTACTCCTTTCCCCTCTAACTTTATTTCTAGCTTACCTAGTGAGGAGGTTTGGTAGGAAGCATGGTATAAGAACCCAATAAAATAGTAAAAAAAAAAAAATGCCAACAAGAGGGTTGTATGTTTAAACACAAGTCAAGACTGCAACATTTCCCTCTCCTTCGTCTTCCCTAGCCACACACAAAGGCATATATAAGACTAGAGGTTTCAATCCCAAGCCTACAATTAGACTTTTTTTCCAGGTTCCCCATGGTTACCAAATGACTTCCTTTTAAATGTTTGACAAGGTTTGGTGTCTCCAACTAAAATCAGTGTGCAGCAGGTTTGATGTTCGCAGCAGATTGCTATTATTTTCAGACTTCTATCCTCCAGGGATAGGGCTTTTTGCATGGTGTGCGCTCTGAGTCAAATCAAAGAGCTACGACGCCCTGAGAATAGAACTTTTCAATGCTGGTACCGACTGCTCACTGACTGCATTTGGAATGAAGATTCTGTACAAGTCGAAGGAAGCCTCACTCTCGGCTGCAAGCCTGCTGCTTCTCATGAGCCACTACATCCCCGAAGTAGCAATAGGGGGCTGGTGGGAACAACCCCGTACTCAGCCACCGCAGACTCAGGATTCGATTGCCTTTCGAGGTTACCAAATGGTTGAGCTTAGTGTTGTTGTTGTTTATATATGGTCAGGTGTTGAGAATCTAGCAAGGCGAAGAGGTAAAGAATTCCACAAAGGTCTCATGGTTGTTATGGAAACTTTACTGCTGTCAGTAACGCTTAGCAGTCTAGGAATTAAATGTTTTGTTAGCAATAGTATTTTTTAGCAAATATCAGTGCCATTCACATAGAGGTTGGTTAACAGGGAGTGACTTAGATAAGCAGGCACACTGGTATATAGATAAATGGATAGAGAAAAGAGAACATTTAAGGTGTGTGTGTGTGTGTGTGTGTGTGTGTTTGTATATATATTCTCATACAGAAAATCATTTTTATAGGAACACAAAGAAATCTGTGGTTACATCTGGAATATGACAAGAAGGCAAAGAAAAAAAATGCATTTGCTTCCAGTGGTTACACTGTACTGTTGCTTGAATCTTTGGAGAAAAATTAATTATATATATTACGGTAGCCTGAGCAGTGGACTGAGAGAAAGAATGAAAAGATTTGAATCTCTCTACTTTGGGGACTGTTGTACATAGAAATTTTACTTTATTAATATTCTCCTAAAATATGGCTTTTGTAATTTAATTTTAAAAAGGATAAATTGTATCACAGTACCACTCCAAGTATAGTGTGAACATTTTTTTTTCTCCTTTATGACTATTTTTGTCTTTATGGCAGTTACTTCTAAAGATTCAAAGTATTAGATTCAAAAAGTTATTCCTTTGGAAAAAAAATTCAAGAACATTTGGTTTTTCTCTTGGTTATTTGGTCCAAACACATCAATTTATAATTAAAGTAATCACAGGGGACACATATTTAAAGGATTCCAACAAAGTCATTTGGCAGAGAAGGTTGCCCTCCCTTACTTATGAAGTCCCTTGGAGATTTCAGTAATGAAGTGAGATATACTGGCTAGAATCTGTTGTACTTTAGTGTGTCAATGAGACATAAAGGCAGAGAATGGGGAAATCACTTTAGTTAGATCTTAACCTCAGGCCAAAACTCACCTAAGATCCTAGCTTCAATCTGCACTCATCTACCCAGTCTGAAAGTATGCTTCAAAGCTCATCTGTGAGCTCAACATTATTTTATAAAAATTCTAATGTTTGGTGGCTTCTTTCACATTCTCTGGAATTAAGGGTCCCAGAGAGTTCATGTCCTGACATAGACAAACATTTTGGACACAGCAACTGATGTGAGAATCTAAATATTAGATGAATTTCCTAACTGTGCATCAAACTTTCTTACTTTGCTTCATTTTGAGTTTTTTTGTTTTGTTTTGGTTTTGGTTTTTTGTTTGTTTGTTTGGTTGGTTGGTTGGTTGATTTTATTTCCATTTTCCTTCACAGTCAATTTCATATTTCTTTACCATGTAACTTTTCAATGATTCAGTTTTACTATAGCTAAGACAACTCAGCCCAGTTCATCACATTTCTCTTTGAGAGATAAGGTTTGTTCGGCTCACATTCCAGTCTGCCATCTCTCACATCATGGATGCCAAGGCAGGAGAACCCTTAAACAACTATCCACAGCACATCTACAGTCAAAAGTAAACAACAATGAACTAAAGGATGCATCCTCCCGCTCAGTTTGCTCTCTCTTCCTTCAGTCCACGGCCCCACCCATTAAATCATACCATCCATAGATCAGGAGATTTTCCCTGGAGCATTTCCATAGGTATACCCAGTATAGATAATTTCTTGAGATTCCCTTTCTGAAGTTATTCTCAATCATGTTGGGCTGGCATTAATACTAATCCATAGCTCACTATCTCTTCTGAAAGGAACTGCAGCCTACCTTCCCTAAGACTTTGGGCAGAAATGCTTTCTCTCATTGAATGTACCCTCTCTCATTTCATCTGTGGTTAATGGTATTCCACAGCTTGGCCTAAAACTTCACCGAACGGAACCTCTCTACCCACATTTGAATGTCAACTAAGTGATTCCATATGGAAATAAATTTAATTACCAGATAAAGCAGGAGCTAGACATTAATTCCCAGAATGAAACTTAAAAACTAGCTTCTTCAGAAGAGTTACATTGTTTTTTAAAAGAAACAATGTAACTCTTCTGAAGAAGCTAGTTAGTCTGGACAAGGAAATGGACTTGATGACAGAGAGGGACAAGGAACAGCAGCTTGGAGCAAAGGACATGATGCACATCAGAAAACAGGAGCTTCCATCATGACTAACATTTTTCTAATTGGTTTCTATCTCTTCAATAACCAAATTACCTCCATTGTAGAGGTAAACTACATGTTCATTAAGTTTCTTTCAACCTGGATCATCTATGAAAGCTCTCTACAAATCACTTCTTTTTTTCATTTGGGAAACTAAATGGACTTAATCCTCATTTTCACAGTCAGATGAATATCTGAGGGGATGCACCAAGGCCTGCGGTCACAAGTTATAGAAAGATGCCAAGACAGCCACAATGCTTCTGCATCGTGTTAGACATATTCATGTTAACATCACGTTAGGATGTTTCTGTGGGGCTTTCTTCATTTGTAACACAAACCAGTCTTAGTAGATATGTCGCTTCCCAGTCTCCAAATCCTTTACCACAGTAGAGGTAAGCTAGCCTTTTACTGATTAGGCAAATGGAGTAGATATTTGCATGACACAGCAGTAGTATTCTTGGCCCTTAAAAGAAACCAGGGAATCTTGCTGTTGTGGTAGCCTTAAAAAGCAAGCCGAACCTCTCTAGATTGATAGCAGCACCTTCTGGTTCTCTGTGCCCCAAGGGTCAGCCCAGAAAACTAATGGCATCCCTAAGATAATTCTAGAAGGACACCCAAGAAGAATTACCACAGTATTCCAATCAGATCAGTTTGACTTAGCCAAGGAAACTGAGACACAAACTGTCAGCAGAGGAGATAGCTTTTAAGATTTATTAAAATTATTTATTTGTGGTGATGAAGGGGGTTAAGGGTGTGTCTGTACACATTCATATGTGTTTGCCTAGGCCAGACAAGATTGTCAGGTCTCTTGAAGCTGCAGTAAAGGCCATGGAACCTTGTGGCTGGCTGGGATCTGGATTTCCAGCCTTCTGAGAAGGCAATGCATATCCATAACTGCCTCCCTCAAGTCCCCAGGGGGGATTCTATATCAATTCTCATTCTCTTTTAAAATGAAATTGGAGCAATTTTAAAGCTGTCGAAGGAAATCATACTTACTGTGTTTAGCCTTACCTTATGTTTAACCTCATATGGTACCACCTAATTTGAAAGTTGTGTCAGGTTTTGGTTAATACACACTCCTTAGATTGTTTTAAAAAATTAATTCTACTCTCAAAAGTTGAAAATTAAAGTGTAAGGTTTTAAATAGCTATAAATCCTGAAGGTTTAACTCCAAAGATTGTTTTTTTGTTTGTTCGTTTTTTTGTTTTTGTAACATACTTTGTTTTATTAGTTTCTGTACTTTAAACAGTTGATACAGGAGCGTAACTTCCCATGCACTTTACTACTACTACTGCTACTACTGCTACTACTATTATTATAAAATTAACTAAGGCAATAGACGAAATACTGAGTCAATAGCTAGAAAACAAAACCATGTGTTTCACTACTACTGCATTTTTGGTTCTGGTTGCATCTCTGCATTGGCAAGCTGAACACTCTGGCTTTTTGCTACCTCCTCCCATGCTAATTACATTAACAAGTATTTATGAAACTCTGTTTTGTGTCAACCACAACACCAAGCAGGTCTGATCGACATGGTTCCCATCTGTGCCATACGATCATACTTGTGCATGTTTTATTTACTCAATCTATAATGTAGTCTATAATGTAGCTTTCATTTACTAACCAACAATCATACACCAGAGCTTGCCAAGCATGTTGGAATTCAAAGGTAGATTCTTCCCTACTGACTCTGGAGTCAAGTAAGCAGAGGGAAAGAATATCTGTCTAAAATATCTCTAGTGGAAACTATAAAAATAGCTCTACAGGAGAGCTATCAAGAAAAGAGCAGGGTAATGAAAATCAATTTATCTTACCGTTTTGGACAGAGAGAATCATCATTTTGGGAGAAACAACTAAGGAATCCTTTTTAAAAAAACATCATGTACATTTTCCTTCAATGAAAATTAATGTTATAGATATTTAAGTTTGCCCAAGATTCCCATTCTTTAGTTTTATGTGCACATTAGCACAAGTGATTCTGAATGACAGTGTGGCATAATTGTAGTACCCTTATGTTGTCAATTGCCCTGGTGCTGTTTGTATTTTGATGCTAATTCTACTTCCTCAAGAGGGGCTGCATCCGATGAGGAGTGAATCATGTGCTTGTCATGTGAACGTTCTCCCCATTTTTAACTTTAAAATATAAGGCTAGAGCTTGTGACTGGGCAATGGAAGAAGAAGGCGGGACTGAAAGTTTTAGAGGGAGGTGGGACAGATGGAGAGAAGGCAGAGAGAAGATGGAGGAAGAAGATGAACCTTAACCATGTGACTTGAAAGAGTCACAGATAGCTATGGATATCATAGAAGGACAATAGAGTAATGTAGAGTACATTTGCCCCATCTAGGTGTGCAGTTTGTATTTATATCAATTGAGTTTTGAGTTCTTCGAGTGGGCATTTGGGTGTGTGTGTGGGGGGGGGGGTGTTGAGATCTATTGCTATAAATCTGACTGATAAATTATAAGCATCTGCAGTTTTCATTTTACAGGTCTAGCAGGGGGCAGGTGGTCCGGGGAGATACTAGTGCATTTGGCAGCAGCAAACCTTGGGAACCTGAGAAGACCTCAGTTTGCAGCTCCCAGTGCGGGAGGGTAAACCACATTGCTGGTGTGTAGCTGGCTCAAGTGTAGTTTATTTTCTAAATTACATGCTACACCCCTAGAAGTACTCTTTTACATAGTATGTTTCCTTTACTTCTATATGAACTGAAACCTTCACCATGGATGCATTACCTGGAACCTTGAACACTTAGATCAATGATGTTTTTGTCTGTCCAGCCTGCTTCCCTGGAGCTCTAAAGGGGAAATGGAGAGTTTCCTTTTGGCATATATTGTCTGGAATGCCTGACTTTACTTATCCCTGTCATAAAAAGATTCCTGATTTGATATTGCTTTGGCCTAGATAAAGAAGACATTTAAGCACTATTTTAACATGGACAAAACTTTGCCAAGGACGAGCGGGAAGGAAAGAATAGCATAGGGTGCTGGGGACACTGTAGACAAAAACAGTTAAGGCCATCTGACTGTAAAAAATCCATTTCCAATTTATAAAACTTAATCTAAATCACCAGCTCTAACCTTCAAAATTCATTTCTTTTCATGTACAGGAAGAAACAAATATGTGCTTCACTCAAATGTAACATGGGATGGAGATATGATGAATACAAATGGGTGGGTGGAATCAATTTTGCTATAGTTGTTAGGAATTTGCGATGATACAAACCCACCCCGATTCACCTGAATTTCATGGAAAGGATTTACTGTTGTGTCACCAGGTCATAGACTTTGTAGAAACCGAAAGACCCACAAAGTGAGGACTCCCCCACGTTCTGACTCAGGAGAGGCAACACCCCAAATCACTCATAAGAAATGGCCTTGATGCAAATCGCAAGAGGACTTTTTATTCCAGGTGTGCTCTGGGGCCCACAATCGTACACCACACTGGGGTAGAGGACTGTGGATCCCAAGTAGCTGGGGAAGGAGGTATTTAAAGGAAAAAAAAAACACACACTCAAGGGAGTAGGGAGGGCATTATTGGAAAATACCAAAAATACCAGTTAAGAGTCACGAGGAAGTCACAAGAAAAAATACCTGATAATTATATGGTTATTTCTCAAGACAGTTTCTATGAGCCTCTAACAACAGCACATTTGCATAGCTGGTTCCAGGAATGGTCAGGGTGACTTCTTTTTTTTTTTTTTTTTTTTGAACAAATACTCCCTGAACCCAGGAAGCGGGTGGGTGGAGGAATGTCGCTATCTGTTTTATGATTGGCATGCCTTGGAGCACTGAGTCATAAAGATCACATTCTCAAGCCTGGGCCCAAAGGCCTAGTCTTCTTGTTTTTATGTTACACTTTTTCAGAAACTTTTTAGGATCTCCACCCTCCTCTTCTTGCCCTGAGTTCGCTGTGTAACAATTTGGCTTCTTCCTCTATCTTAGAAACAAAAAAATATTAAAGATCCTATCACTTTGTTATTCCTTATTTACAAAGAGCTTAAATGTATTTAGCATTAAATTCTAAAACTCTCCAAGACGTATCTAAACTGGGTAGTCTATGTATCTCTGGGCAAATGATGTCAGAAATGTATGTGAGCATGTCCTCTAGTTTATCTTCTGTTGCTTTGACAAACATTATGACCAAAGGAAACTGAGGTAGGGGTGGGGAGTGTGGTGGTTTGAATGACAATGGCCCTCACAGGCTTATATATTTGAATACTTGGTCACCAGAGAGTAGGACTATTGGAAAGGATTAGGAGGTGTGGCCTTATTGGAGGAAGGATATCATTGGAATGGGCTTTGAGATTTCAAGGATCCTATTCCAAATCTCTCTCTCTCATAGGCTCCTGCTTTCTAAGCTTTCTTATGCAACCTGAGGCCACCTGGTTATGGAGTATCCCACCCACAGCACAGTGGGCTCTTCCTCATCAATTACCAATCAACACGATGGCCCAGAGACCTGTTCACAAGCCAATCTGATGTAAGTCGCCCCTCGATGGAATTTTCCTCTCAGAAGAATCTAGGTCAATGTCAACGTTGGTAGTTTTGATAGCCTCTTTCAAAGTCAGAGGGCTGGAGTAATAACAATATGCTCCAAAATGCAGGGATTTAAGTGGAAATGGACAGATGTTACTAAGCTGTCCTCTAAAGTTGAAATGATTTGCCATATAACAGAATGTTCTGTTAACTTTCAGATAGAATATTTAAATTATCGATTTGTTTCTCAACATAAAATTTGGTTAGAACACCAGGAGTTTCAAGAATGGGAATAACGCGAATCACAGATTGTAGAGACTCATTAGAATGGTACCATTTGAGAGCCTTCTAAGTGCAGAGTTGTCCGCATTCAATGAAATGATTGCCATTTTCTCAGGACACCTAGTTTGAGAGTCCACATAGCTCTGCCCCACACCTGCTGTTTATGACAGTAATTATACAAGCGCCACACAAAACCTCCATCAACAGATAAGACATCAATGCTCACCATGGGGAAACTGAAAGGTTTTCATACAATAAAAATGTGAAGTGCTTATAAATTAATAGGCGCTAAATTGTGGGATCTACAATGGCACAGCCATTTCCCCTGAATTACCTTCCAGAAAATAAATAACCCTTAAAATGAAGCATACCACTGCCTGTGGAGTTAGAAATTGCTGCCTGTAGCAGCATTATGCCCTGTTGTTATCAATTTGCTCCAGGGGCCAGATGTTTAACTGGCCTGTTCTTTCCAGCTGTGCTCCAGCACTATCTGCTTATGACCACATCTCTGCACACATTATCTGATTTGGGGTCGAGGACTTGTTTTGTAATATGGGATTGTGTTGAACTGCAGCAAAGGGGCCCAGTCACTAAATGAGCAACTCTCCAGCATGATGCTCTTATTACAAACTGAAAATGTATATGCCACTTTCAACTGCTGTAATGTTCTTCACATGAGCCTCCTTGTAGACTATTTGATGTAGAAATGAGAGATTCTAAAGTTTAGAGTCATGGTCATAGCTGGAGCATTTCTTATACAGTAGCAGCTGACCATAGTTACACACACTAACCCACAAGCATTCAAGTCTCATGTTTTACAGGTATTCCAGCTGTTATGTATCATCTCCTGGAGAAAGCACCCTGTAGAATAAGGCATCAGACTTCTGTTATCTTTCCATTCCACATCATAGATCCTGCTGTATAGAAAGCACTTAATAAAACTTCATTGCTTCCATGAATGACACTTTTAACCATGAAGAAAAACAACAATATAGATGGCAAGGATAGATTACTACATTACATAATTAGTACTTTAGACGGCATAATAGTATTTATTATATTAAAAGATAATGATGGTTGCTACTACTACATCCTTTTCATGCCTTGGCTGCTAGCATAAAAAACAGAATGTTGATTCAGAAGTCCTGCAAGAAATAGCATTTCTACAAGGAGGAATATTATCAAAGATAAATTGTAATAAAAGTCAAATGAAAATTTACTGTTGTTTGGGTCCAGGTGAAAGTCATAGGAACCTGGACAAGTTTCAGAAGAGAAATGTCTGTTAAGGAGTTTTGGAGGAAGATGAAGAGATGGGGGATGAAGCAAAGCTTATAAAGAGCTCTATTCTGAGTGGCTGAAGAATGAATAGTAGTTAGGGTCTGGAGGTAAGGGCAACAAGTTAAAGCCAGGACATTATCAAGGATGCTTGAATGACAGTGCAGATGACTGGAGAGGAACCAAGTGATGGAAATTTTGGCCCCTGCTCTATACCCATGGTATGAAGTGGGAGCTCACAGTATGTTAGGAACAATGTGAAATGGTTTATCTGTATCCCACTGAATGGTTTCGAAAACCCCTAATGTAAAATAAAGCTACACTATTTTACAAGCAGAATGGATTAGAAAGGGTTAAGGAAGCTGGACATGGTGGCACACGCTTTTAATCCCAGCACTTGGGAGGCAGAGACAGGCAGATTTCTGAGTTTGAGGCCAGCCTGGTCTACAGAGTTAGTTCCAGGACAGCCAAGGCCACACAGAAAAACCCTGTCTCAAAAACCAAAAAGAAAGAAAGAAAAAAAGAAAGAAAGAAAGAAAGAAAGAAAGAAAGAAAGAAAGAAAGAAAGAAAGAAAGAAGGGGAGGGGAG
>NC_034608.1:81722556-81736458 GCF_900095145.1 Mus pahari | reverse complement strand
AGAGAGGGAGAGAGGGGGAGAGGGGGAGAGAGGGGGGGGCTTAAGAACTCAAACTCAGTGATATATTTTCATATCCACTATAATGTATGGGTGATTGAAAGTAATCTCTCAGGCTGACCTGACCTAGTTCGTAATCTTCAGTAAGTGATTTTGGCTATTTTACACAACCCAAGATCCCTTCTCCTTATTTAGAAAGCCAGCTCAATAGGAATATCTGCCTCAAAGAACTATGAAGGCAGTTTGGAATAAAGCAGATGAGATAGCTTGGGCAGAGCATGCTGTGCAACCTAGTCCTACCTCAGGCTAATTCCTTTTGTTGCCTTTCTATTTGGTGAGCACGTTCTTTTCCTCTAAGGCCACTGTGATCTGCAATGGATCTTTTTTATTGTAATAAAAGAACTAAAGAACACATAAATAGTGCAGAAAGCTCAAAAGCCAAGAGACCTTGACACAGCTGCTCTCAAAACCACCTGCTCAACAGGCATGTTGCTACATGCCTGTAGCCCCAGCATTTGGGGTTGAAGGCATGTGAATCAAGAGTACATGGCTGTCACTTGCTAAATAAAAGGTCTGAAGCCAGCCTAGAGAATGCAAGACCATATCTCATGTCCTATCTCTCACTCCCACCTGAAGAAATACACATTCTCATAAATGAAGATTCATCTAATTCTAGAGATTTGGTGGTATTGTAAGAATTTGTAGAGGCAAACTACATGTGTGTGACCCCAGTGTACTCTCAACAAGAAGGATGCAGTCTTTATTATTCTTATGTCAGATGGTGCTTGGGTAGGAGGGTGACTTCTCTATTTCAAGCACAACACAACAAATAATTCCTTCTTTTTTTATTTTTTATTTATTTTTTTTTTGTTTTGTTTTTTTTCGAGACAGGGTTTCTCTGTATAGCCCTGGCTGTCCTGGATCTCACTTTGTAGACCAGGCTGGCCTCGAACTCAGAAATCCTCCTGCCTCTGCCTCCCAAGTGCTGGGATTAAAGGTGTGCGCCACCACGCCCGGCTAATTCCTTCTTTAATTAGTTAATAAATTTGATTAGATCTGTCTCCCTAATAAAGCAGTTCTCCCTTCTTCACAGTCTATGCTATTAATTGTATTTGAGAAGATTAAATAAAAAATTCTAGAAATGACGTGTGTCACACCATTTCTAAGTAGCTTGCTGGATGCATGTATTGTCCTTTTCCACCCACCAGCACGTGAATCCTTCCTTTCTTCAGCATGTCCAAACTAGATATTCTACCTAGCAGTTCACTACTTAGAAGCCTTCACAGGAACCAGGTTAAATTATAAAATCAAAGTACTGTGTTAACTAACAATTATTGTAGGTAAGAAATGTCCCCGGAATACAACAGTAATGATACTGGCACTTTAGATGTGACAAAAGGAAGCCACAGTGCTTCCTTTAAGAGAAGATATTAACAATCCTAAGGAAAAAAATAAAAGGCTAAAATCTATTAACCTATTTATCACTTTTTAATATGTTTAATTAATCTTCATCATAAATATGGTATGAGTACAAAAACCACACTATACAAGGGTTTACTATTAATCATGTTTTCAGGTATCCACAATGGATCTTAAAACATTTACCTTCAGAGAAAGGGGGAAATTACCGTACTTTACATGAGGAATTACTTCAGATAGCACGAGGAATATTCTAAATATGGCTCTTCCTCTATTTCCAGAGCAGAAATAACACCAGCAGCCACTAGATCTGCATCTGATGCATTTAAAATGTGCATTCAAATTCCTTAGCAGAGCACTGTATAAAATATACATTGAATGAAATAAACTAAACCTTTCTCCTAGTGTTTTATGAGTCCATCAGCCCTTAATGGTAGGTCACTAATGACTAATTCATAGACTAACTTGATAATATTTCGTGAAATTTGCAGTTCTCTTGGACCATACTTTGTATTTCTCAGGTACAAGTTACTGAGAATGTTTAAAATTATATAGTAGCTGAGAAACAACAATAAGGTCTTCCAGAAGGTTACCATAAAGTCTGTGTGAATGAAAGAATGTATGTTTTTATCTAATTTGCTTCCCCATCTTTCCCCCTTTGGAATTCTTCCCAGACCTGCTCTCACCTGACTGTGCTGAATTAAATTGTGCTGCTCAAAAGCCTGTGCCTGGAATTGATCTTCTAGATCCATTAGGAATTAATTTCTCACACTTCTCCTGGATTTGTTTTCTCAGTAGAACTTATTTGTCACACAGTTGAAATGACCTCAAATTCAGCCAAAGGCACTTGATCTAATACTCTTTCTGTGACACCATGTCATATGTTTAGCTGGAAAATGCTTCATTATTCTAATCGGGCCCTAAAGACTGGGAGAGTCCCCATGTCTCTGCTTATTGCTCGATCTGTAGATGACATACAACCAGAAGAGGCCTGGGGAAAATAACATTTCTACTCCTCATTAATCCTTTTAAATAATTTCCAAATGTGATTTCTTTATGAAAAATCTCCCTGAGTAACTGTTTCCTCCATCATCTATTAACCAGATCCCATATGCTATCTGGATCCATATCATTGTTTCCTGACATGAATTTAGAGCAGACAATGTTCTTACTCCAATTGGCAAAGTTAATGTTTCCAAATCTCTGCTCTAAATTTTAATAGTCTTTGGAGACCAGGCAGATAACATTCTATGCTATTGACTAATAAGGGTTTAAATAATTAATAAATACATTTTTTATGGCTCCACATAATCACCAAATATTCTGTGATTTAGGTTAGTTATAGGATTCTTAGTTCTATAATTTTAAAATCATGCTTAACCTTTAATGTGTTACTTAGGTTACCACAAACTGTTAAGTACATAAGCAACCCCCTTGTACTATGCTAAATTTACGATTGCATAAAAAATAATACTTATCATCTGGGAACTATATGGCAGCTTGTTAAGATAAAACTACTGTGACGGTTTCTGTGAGAATGGCCCCTATAGGCTCATACATTTGAATTCTTAGTCCACAGTTGTTGGACCTGAGTAAGAAGGATGAGGAGGCGTGGCCTTGTTAGAGATGTGTCACTATGAAGGAGCTTTGAGATTTTAAAAGTCTATGCCATATCCAGTTAACTCTCTCTCTCTCTCTCTCTTTCTCCATATTCTTTCTTAAAAGAAAAAAAAAAGGTTTTTTTATTTATTTATTTTATGTATGTGAGTACATTGTCACTGTTGCTATCTTCAGACACACCAGAAGAGGGCATCATATTCCCATTACAGACAGTTGTGAGCCATCATGTGGTTGCTGGGAATTGAACTCAGGACCTCTGGAAGAGTAGTCAGTGCTCTTAAACACTGAGCCATTTATGATGGTGTCTCTAGCTGTGAGCTCTCAACTACTAATCCAGAATCATGCCTGCCTGCCTGCTGTCACGCTCTCAGGCTTGTCTCTCAGGCTTGTCATCATAGGAATCTTGGATGACTATTAACCCAGGGGATGGCAATGGGGGAATTCAGTAATGAGATGACAAACTTTTCAACAACTACATGGGTATGTTCTGAGTGGTATACAGACAAAATGGAATATGACCAATTTGGTATTTTATTGTTGTAAAACAAAATTTATATATACCATCTGATATCAAAAGCTTGCTTTGTAGATCACTTCAATGTTAGACTTAAAGGCATTGAGATGCATATAAATTTAAAAATATAGCAACTTTAATACAGACACTAAGATTTCAATCACTGAAAGTTATACATAAAAAAGGAAAATTTCTAATCACAATTTTGACAAAATAATTTTCCAAGTAATCAATTCCAAAAGCCTCTAGGAAAAACATTGATGATAAAAATACTTAAATATATTAAATGATATATGGAAATTTATATTTCAAAATAAATTTAATCCAGTCAAAATATTGACATCTAAGCATCTATCATCTAATATATTGAATTTTTTTTCTAACAATGAAAAAGTGTATATCAGCTTAGGCATAAACCTGTATTTATCTTGGTTTAATAGGGTACAGGAAGTTTATATCAGAAGTGAAAGATAAGTTTTGAAAAATATTCACTAGTTATATAAACTCTTCAAGATATCACCACCTTGATAAGAAAATTTCAAAGAAATGCATAAAATCTGATACTACTGTGTAAAAATCATTAGGGAGATAAGAAAGGCTGGGAGTTAGAGTAAGCAGAACACATACATATGTATGAGATTATCAAAAAACATTTGTTTAATGAAGGTATTTTTCTAATTTAAAAAACAAAACAAAACACTGTTTGAAAACTCTAATAAGAATGACTTTTAAAGCAAAAGATAAATGGGTTTGTCTGTGCCCAAATCAAGGTCACGGGTGGGTCACACAGGTGAGTGATGCAAGACCTCCTTGCAGCAACCTAGGCAGCAGCGTGGGAACTGGAGCTCATTTCTCCAACAGGATCTTTCTCTTCAAAAGGAATCCCACATCCCTTACCAAAGCCCTTCCACTGCTGTCACTTGGAAAAGTGCCTTGGCACCACTGTGTGTGATTCATTACTTGGCCAACCACTCACAGAGATACATGGTCCCCTTCCCTCACCCTTAACATCAGCATGAGAGCTGGAAAAGCTCTCTCCATGATTATCTTTACCTTGTGTTGACGTGTGTGCAGTGTGATCTCTGAGGAGGGCATTTAAATATGTATGCAGTAATGCTCTCTCAGCATGAGATCGAAGAGAATTTTGTTCCTTGTGTGCATTCATCTCTTCTAAAACTGGTACAAATAAGATGCATAGTGTATCCACTATCATTTTAGTGACTATTTCAGGGAAATCTGAGTTAACAAAAATTTTAAAATTCATGTAGCATAGTAATTATATGTATTACAGAGTCAATCTCATTGGGTTACAGGTTTGAGGCAGGCAGTACTGGCAAACATTTTACCCATTGTAGCACATTTTTAAGCATATATATTATAATCTCTCAAAAAATTGACGCATGTGTTTTGATTACAACATGTGTTAAGACTGCCCATGCCACACAACTGGGGATACTTAAATTCGGTAGCTGAGGCCTGAGGTTGACCCTTTTCTATGAAATATAGGGTACTCACTAGTAAAGTAAAATTGCCAGAAAATAACCCTGGTACTTTTAGCTGGATTTCTCTCTCATTATTCCAGCAGAAACTTCTAGATTATTTATATTATTATAATCCTTTATAATAATAATTTTTAAAGATTTTCCTATCTAGTATTAATTTGTCTTTAGGAGTTAAGAATATACCAAAAATAGGTAGAACATTGTAATTAAAATTTTCTCTTTTTGTAATAGAAATTAGTAGGGGATTATTATACCACAGATGACATAACACGTGTATAATCTGGGATATGATATTCAGTCCTTGCTGCCCTAAAATCAGAAAATATTTCTCCGTGGTTGTTACATCAATACAAAACTACAGAATTTATTTTTGAGTGCCCTGGAAGAAAGACTATATTTGGGCCATTGGTAATCTCAATTTCTAAAATATCACATGTGGCTGACTACTGGATTCTACTGTGTGACTAACCTCTTGAAATTTCTTCTGCATCTAAGTCCAATATAGAAACAGTGGTTAAATGATAATAATTTGAGCAAATTTAGATGCATCTTAAAGACCCCCACCTTCTTGGTCACAGTAACAGGTGCAGAACAGATCCTGATCCAACCAGAATGCTTAGGTACGATTGGAGAGAGGGGTAGTTATGTCAGCAAACCCAGACCAGCCAATAGCATGTAGTGTACAGTAGATACTGACAATCATGTCTCTGGTTCCCGTTTCATGTAGTTTCAACAACGCTGCCTTTTTCTGTATTACTCCAGCGTTTTTAGCATAAAGGCTAAACTGCTACAACAAAGCAGAATAAAAATTAAAAACTTGAGAGAGATGCCACCAAGACACTTGAGACACTCACAGACAGAATAGCCAGCTGTTAGCCACAAGAGAAACCTGGGTGGAATCTCAAAAACAATTAGGCAAAGTCACTTGTATGCTTCACAGACCAGAGAAAAGTCCCTAACTGACAGCCTAAGTGAAGGAGCTCTGAGAACAGCACCACACCTCTCCCTCCCTACATAGGCACTCTTACCATGCTGAGAGAAAACGGTGCCAATTTGAAAGCATCTGAAGAAAGAAAAAATCCACATGGAAAAGTGAGCACTTGGACTGTAAGTCTTAAAATGTTAATATTATAATCATAAAGTACAGACTATCCTATATTCTAAACAGGATGATTCAAACACATACAAGATACGAATGTTATATCTTTGTAAAAAAAAAAAAACAAAAAACAAAAAAAACAGAAAACTTTGCTAGTAATTAGGGAATTGAAAATGTATAAACTGTAACACAAAAAGTGGAAAATGTGGCAGCAGGAATGGCACAAAGTTTTTCTTTAACAAAACACAATCTCAAGAGACATTCTAAAAGGATAGATACCCTAAAATTAAACGTTACCGAATATAAATGTGTTAAAGGAAAGGAATATAATTCATGTAAAATTGGGATGAGTCTATAAATGTTAGGAAACAGAAAAAAAGTAGCAGTGATTTGTACCTTTCCAAAACTACCTTGAATTCAAGTGGGTTAAATTCTCCACTTAAAAGAAATATGGTGGTAAATTGGAAAAACGAATCATGAGAAAAACCCAACCAAGGAAACCAAGGAAAGAAGATAAGACACAACTGCATGCTGCCTACAAGAGATTCACCACACGCATAAGGAACTGGACATATTAGAAAAGGTATTCTGAGCTTGTGGAAACCAAAGAAAATATAAATAACTATGTTCCTACTAGATAAAATAGAAACCTAGTCAAAAGCTATTAACAACAAGCAGGTATGGCTTTCATGTAAAGAGAGAAATACAACGGGAACCAGCAACAATGGCACATTTATATCCATCCAATATTTTAGCACCTAGGCATTAGGAAGCACACAAATTGATTTAAAGAGACACAGACTAACAAACTGTAAGGACAGAGGATTATAGCAACTGCTTGTAGCCATTGACAGATCATCCAGACAGAAAATCAATGAAGAAATATGGATTTAAACTATACTTTAGACCAAATAAATATGCCAGACACTTTCATTACCCAGTCTCTGCCCAGTAGCTACACAATATAAAATCTTCTCTGCTATGCATTGGCCATTCTCTAGACTAGACCGATTGATATGCTAAAAAGCATAGCACAAGCAATTAAAAATTCAATCATACCAAATATCTTCTCCTAGGACAACAGCAAGAAAGTGGTGTCTTGGAGGAAGCTGCGGATGTGGCAGGACAACAAACTTTACCTAGGTTGGAAGACTCCACCCTAAGTGGGCTAGCCAGCTGTGGCATAAACAAGACCTAAATCAACCCTCTCAAGGCTTGGGGAGGACACACACACATATGTCACAAGTTACTAACAATAGATGAAATGAAATGAAATGAAATGAAATGAAATGAAATGAAATGAAATGAAATGAAAATGGATGTTATAAATGCGATTTCATGTTATAAATATTTTAAATGCAGTAAAATTTTAAGAAGCATATTAATGCTAATATACTTTCCTTGATTGTGCATTCTAAGATTTCTAAATAGCACAGTCTCCCAGACTCTCAAACCACCAACAAATTATATAACAAACGGAGAAACTAGATTGGCATCATGAGGATAAATTTTTAACCTACTTGGAATTCAAATGTTCAACTATAACATGTCTATGTAGAACCTACATGCAGAAATTTTCAGACCAAAGCTCCTTTTATGTCCAACCAAAATAGGGTAATGATAAAATTAGATTAATAAACATATTTGAAAACAATATACTATCAACCTGGTAACAAGTTCTGTGTTGTAATAATTACTTAGGGACCAGAACATTCTATCCCCAATGACAAATCTTGCCTCATTCTCCACTGGAAAGGGGTTTAGAACCAGATACTTGGCTCTTGAACCTAGATTTAACTTCTAATAGCACTGTGGTTTCAGTGGGCTCACAGGTAGTCATTGTTCAGGTCCCTGGGCGTGTAATTAGTTACCAGACATTCAACACTTGTGACAAAGTAGTTTCTAAGCAAGGAAGGCTAAGTGCAAACCATCAAAACAACAGTTCAGTTCATTCTTCTGAGTAATTAATAATCACACAATTTGAAGGATCTTGGGAATAGAGGAAACATGACTGTTGGTTCCCCTTGTGTCATAAATCAAGTCGCCAGTCTGGCCTCTAAGAAGACAGATGGAATCTGAAGTTGACTGCAAATTTCCACACACACTGAGCTACACAACCAGCTCACTGCAGCTGCCGTGCTAGATGTGGTGCTGTTC
The DNA here is from genome assembly GCF_900095145.1 of Mus pahari. NCBI lineage: Eukaryota > Metazoa > Chordata > Mammalia > Rodentia > Muridae > Mus > Mus pahari. Next base: position 81,728,150 of record NC_034608.1, on the reverse strand, counting down.
CTCATCAATTAATTTGTCCTCAAGTGCTGGCACAGAGATTTGGTCAATGTCTTACTGTCTACTCCGCCTAGACAAAACAGAAATAGCTGGCATTTGAATAGAATGGGCAAAATCAGATATTTACATTTTTTCCCTTTAGGGTTCTGTTAATTTACAGCTCCTATCCAATGATATAAGCTAAGAGATCTTGACTGACTTGTCATTCCACCAAGCATCAGAGTCATTCATGCCATTGATGACACTGTGTGAACTGGGTTTTGTGTGGTAGCTCAAAAACTAAAGGCCCTAATAGGGCACAACCTCCGTAAAGCAAGGGGTAATTACCTAAAATATTGTTTGTGGTCCAAGCTAACTTATCAATAATCAGCATCCAATGTTCAATGATGGAAAGAACATCATGCCTAATTGTAGGATGCATATAGCACTTTGTAACTCTGCTACTAAGAAAATCTAATGTCTAATAGGCTTTTTTATACCTGGGAAAATTGGAAGTATTCCAGCTTTGAGTGGATCCCAGAGAAGGAAAGTCCTCTACAATAGATCCAGACTTTAGTTAAGATGATCTCATCGCTTACACCACATGACCTAGAGCCCAAGTGATACTGAAGTTACCAGTAGAAATGCAATATGTCATCTGGGACTATTCAGTGAAGTGACAACAGGACAAATACATGGAATGCTGGAGGAAAACTACCATCTGCGGGGAAGAACTATGTACCTTTGAGAACTTATTCCTTGGCATGTTCCTGGATGGTGGCAAAAATAGAGCGACAGTGGGTTCCATGTATCTGTAACATTTGACCCTATTTGACAGGCTCACTAAATCATAAAGTCAGGTGAGTCCAACAGCAAAGCATTATAAGATAGAAATGGTAGATCTCAAACCCACCATGGGCCGGAAGCGAAGGCACTTTACTAGGGAAACTAAATCCATACCTACCGTCGCTGTTCATCCTGACCATAGTTAGTAGAAGATTCAAAACAAAACACAAATACCATTCCTTCTATTTTCAGTGATATGAAAGGTTTTAAAAAGGCTGAAAATGGTGGCAGCTGAGCAGCAGTGTCACTTGGGAGAAACCATTAAAGACTGTGAGGGGTGAAAAGACCTTCCCTCCACATGACAAATATGGCACACACTTTATATACACAGGAGAGAGGCTGTATAGAGAGCTCAGGGAAATACTGTACCTGGACACTCTTGGATTTGACTGTAATACAGAAGTTTAAAATTTCATGGAAAAATATTTAATATACACACATCACGGGAATGGATCTTTGTGAACACATAAAAGAATACATGTTGCATATTAAAGCTTATAAAGCTACCACATAGCAAGTATATTTTGACCAATTGTCTTCCACTGGCCTGTTGCTAGCTATTCCAGCATGGACTTCACAGATAGATGGCCTTAATTAATTCAGTGGCCAAAACTGAGAGCAATGTTATGGACTTCTACTGATCAAAGATGCCTTCCCTACTGTTGCAAATAACTGTTCAACTTGCCAGAAAGTAAAACTAATCCTAGGACAGCAGAGAACGTTTCCTAAAGAAGAGTAGCCTCATGTCAAGTTTTTCTTTTGACCCGGAAAGAGCAAATTCCTTTCATTGCTTTAGATAGTGTGTAAGACAGAAAACATAAAAGGAGAGGTTTCTTTGGGCTCCCAGTTTCAGGAGTCTCAATCCATGACCAGGTAGCCGTGTAGCTTTTGGGTCTTTGACCACGTAGTGTTTTATGGCAGGGACATTGGGGCAGATGGGCTTCTCCTTTGGTGGCACACAGCAAACAAGAAAAGAGCCTGAGAATCCCAACGGCCCCTTCAAGGTAACTACCCTAAAGGCCTAAATTGCTTTCTCTAGACCTTGACTCCCCAAAGTTCCACCCCCACCCAACATCACCAAAGGGGGGCAATAAGCCTTCCACTTATGGGCTTTCGGGAGACATTTAAGATTTACGTACAGGTCACTCCATGGCTGCCGGTAGAAGAGGTTTTGGTCCTTCCGGGATGGAAGCCAAGGCGAGTGGGCTGCTGGTCAGTCCTGCGGTGGTGTGAGCAGGCGCAGCAAGGGCTCAGAGACCACTCCCTGGGTACTCCATCTCGCTGATAGGGGGACTGAAGCTGAGTGGAATAACACGCGTGGGGGAGCCTCTGAGCGGGGCTCGCTCTCCATACTCTCACTGAGGTCCGGCCAGGAACTGAGTATCAGGAAGAAATCCAAGAAATTAATGAAAGTAATGTGACATTGGTCCCAATCCACACTAATTATGGGAACCCAGCAAGAAAACAGACAAATCAGAGAATTACAACACAAGAACAAAGAACTGCCAACATCCTTGGAAGAACACCAGTCTGCCTTGAAACTGAAAATGAGCAAGTATCGAGAGCAAATGATCAGATTGCTAAGGGCCAGAAAAAAAAGATGACCCAGGTATAATAATGAAGTTAAAAGAACAACACTCAAAGGAGCTAGCTGCAAGCACAAGTTGACCAGATCACCGAGTTGGCAGCAGTAATGAGAAAAGCTATTGAAATTGACGAACAGCAGGGCTGCAAGGAACAAGAGCGAATGTTCGTTAAGTACATATTACTTTGCAGTGTAATTTTATGTTTAATTTCATGTATTGGCAAATTAAAAGGATTTTTCACTTGAGAACCTTTCATTCTGAATTTTCTATTGGTTTTTGGAGAATAACCCTGAATTTAATGCTATATTCTTTCATGTAGTTTTGTCCCAGGCCAGAATTTTAAAAAGAAGAAAGGCTGTATAGTTGAGATGAATCAGATCAATGTGTTTATCAGTTCTATTGTGAAATGTTTTTTAAGAAGTAATCATTTTTATAAAAAATTATTGATCTTTTGTCTTCTTGGATATAATTTTAAGGTTGTGAATATTGAAAGACATTTGCTTTGTCTTTAGCAAGTTTTCACCCTTCCCTACCCCCCCCCAAAAAAAAAAAAAAAACAGCTTTAAGCTTACATATGAGAGTGTGCTGAAGAGGAGCCTATTTTGTCAATAAAGATGAATGTTTAAAACTGAAAAACAACAACAACAAAAAGATTTAATGTACAGCAAGTGTGTGTGCTGTCTTGAGAGAACATAGTTCTAGTTACTTACCAATCCACCTTATGTCTGAGACACAGTAGTTTATGTCTGGGCACATGCATCCTAGAATTTTTCTGAAAGAAAAACTTAAGGTGATTGCATCCCCATTCCGGCTTTGCTTTTAGTTCTACATTGCTTTGTTTGGTTTGAATCCACCTCAGAGATTTGCATCAGCATTTCTCACATGGCTGAAGCTGTATCTTTATGCATATTTGTTGTTCTTCTTCCCCAAATCATGAAAGATTAATTTTAGTTTCCATGAGGGCTTGTGTGTACTGGGAGCTCATTTATTTTCCTTCAACTAAGCATACTGGATGCTTACTAGGCACCAGGCTCTGGAACAATAGGTGTTAGTGATATAAAGTTGGTGAGATGTGACAATCATCTCAACTTAAAAGGGAAAGTTCAATACCCCATCCTTAACTGCATAAGAAGGGAACAACTACCACCAGTGTTTCTACGTAATTCCCTTTACAGACTCAAAAGATCAACAAGGAAGGAAATAAGGAAGGAAGGAAGGAAGGAAGGAAGGAAGGAAGGAAGGAAGGAAGGAAGGAAGGAAGGAAGGAAGGGGAAAACGTAAATGTAATGATGGATGTGTGTGCAGGAAATATTCAAAATGAACCTGCCAACTCTCCTGCTCCGCCAGGCCATAACTGGGGTCTCTCAGCTGGCCAACGCCCGGGTGGGGGCCCGCAAGTTCTTCTCACTACTATACAACACCCCATACACTCCATGGTCAGCCATCTCAACACCCAATTACCCGGAAGAATTAAAACTTTAAGTTTATAGTTAACCAATCAGATTTATGTATCAATAAAATCACAGTTTACAAGATGTCAAAACAATAATTTCTGAGCCAATTGGTAATGATAAAAGCTTTATCCCAATTATTCTAACTTTATGATATCTTGACCACCTGTGACTGGCTAAAGACACACTAGTACATATCCACAGCCATCCTTCCTTCCTTCCCTCTTCTCCTGTCACGCTTCCTCTCTCTGCAACTCTTAGCTCTGCCTCCCTTTTTCCTGTTCAATCACAGGCCTCCTCTGCACTAACGTAATTGGACAGGGAAAATCCTGCAACAGATGTGTTCATTGGTTGGATTATAGGAATCATTTCGTGGTATATATCAAAATCATTATATTGTATACTTCATGTATATTTATATATTATATAATAAATATATAATATGTAACAAACATAGAGAGAAAGAGAGAGAGAGAGAGAGAGAGAGAGAGAGAGAGAGAGAGAGAGAGAGAGAGAGAGAAAATTGGTAAAAATGATAAGGTAAGAATATTTTGTCTATCATGAGTCTGATAGAGGAAAACTCCCCCCTGCATTTTCCCATAATCCTCCCAGAACCCTTCCAGAGAGAAGCCTTACTCCTCTATGGACAACAGAACAGAGAGGAATGGTTGCNAGAGAGAGAGAGAGAGAGAGAGAGAGAGAGAGAGAGAGAGAGAGAGAGAGAGAGACACGTTTTGAGTCAGGGTCTGCCTATGTCCTCTAGGCTGTCCTCAACAGACAATCATCTTTTTTTCACTCTCCTAAATCCTGGGATTATAGGCATAGACCACCATGTCTAGATCAAATATATCTATGTTAAAATTATACCTGAAAAGAGAATATTAGGGCAGGCAGAAGGAGGGGGGGATAAGGGGAACCATAGTGAACCTCCAGCCTTTTCTGATTTAAACGGCAAATTTGAGTTGGGGATCATCAGTGTAGGAAGTACAGTGGTTACCTTTTGGTAAGATCTGAACAGGCACATCTATGTCTGTCTTCAGAGCATGGATGGCCACCACATTCACTACTGCAGAAGTCAGTGATGAACAAAATATGTACAAAGATACTTCTTAAAAAAAAAAAAAAACCAACAGCAAATAGAAGAAATTTTGTTGAGTGTTATTTTTCCTGATTAATATAGCACTATAAATATTTGTCAAGCAGGCATCTCCTAGACCTCTTGCTATCATTTCGTGTCATATACCCAGTCTTTCCCAACTCCATTTCCTTTAAGTAGAGAAATTGCTTTCGCCCTTTCTCTGCCAACTTGCCTTTAAAGAGGACTCTGTATCTGCGCCCAGAGCCCTTCAGCTCTGCTCTTGCTGAAGTCAAGGCAAGCACACTGTTGAGTGGGATCTTTGAAATATGTCAGTAACCCCTGGGTAGAACTATAAGAGAGTCCCATTGCAAGGGTTATATGTATTACTGCAACCTGAAAGCTCTTCTGACTCCGTGGGCTTCGGATGCAGAGTAATGGGACCATTCCTTAGAGTGCTAGTCTCTGACTGTATCAGGAAAATCAGTCTCATGTAACACAGGTACACACACACACGAACACATACACACTGACTCAAATGGGAAAGGAGGAAGGAAGGAAGGAAGGAAGGAAGGAAGGAAGGAAGGAAGGAAGGAAGGAAGGAAGGAAGGGAAAGAAAAGAAGGAAGAAAGAAAGAAAGAAAGAAAGAAAGAGAGAGAG
>NC_034608.1:81691049-81722541 GCF_900095145.1 Mus pahari | reverse complement strand
GAAGGAAGGAAGAAAGAAAGAAAGAAAGAAAGAAAGAAAGAAAGAAAGAAAGAAAGAAAGAAAGAAAGAAAGAAAGAAAGAAAGAAAGAAAAACATTCTAAATTGCTCAAGAGAATGGTGTGGTCCATTTGCAGTCCTCCTAAAATGGCAGAGTGGAGAGGAGAGAGCCCAGTCTTCAGGCTGTACAGTTGATACAGATTCCCAGGCAAATGCCTAACAAGCTGAGCTTTTGGCCTGGGAAAGCAACATCTATTCCTTATGTTGTTGTGAAACTTAGACACAGTAAAAAGTGGAACTGCTATGTCATCCTTTTTATTCCCCCTCTCTCCACTCCCATCCCAGCCCTACCCCCTAGGGCTCTCTCCCTCTCTTTGCCTTTCCTTCTCTCCCTCTCCCTCCTCCCTCTCTTTTCTTCCCTCTCCCCCTCTCTGTCCCTCTTCCTCTCCCTCTCTCCTTCTCTCCCTCTCTCTCTCTCTCTCTCTCTCTCCCTCTCTCCCCTCCCTCCCTCCCTCCCTCCCTCTCTCCCTCTGATTCCTGCACATGGGTGAAATGTGACCAACCCACCTCATGCTCCTGTGGCCATACCTTCCTCTCCAGGATGAGCTGTACCTTGTCTGGAACCTTAAGACAAAACAAACTCTCCTGTAAGTTTCTTTGGGTCAGGATACAGAAACAAAAACGTAACTACTACAAAGTAATAGGTTTAAATTCCACTGAGTAAAAGAGGCAGGAAAACTACATTGTATATAATGTCATAGTTTTCTGAATGGGAGAGTAGAAATTAAATTCCCATGTGCAGTGAGGAAGATGATTTCTCCATTTCCTCAAACATGGTTTGGAGGTTTGAGGGCAGCAATTGATGCCAGTTGTACGTAAAGCAAATGTCTTTCGATTGAAGCTGGTCATTTCACTACTGTAATGGCGTGTTTTGATATACAGGGGCTCTTGAGCTTAATGAGGTAATTTATTAATCTTGTTTATGGCTGGTACTTTTGGAAATGAAGAATAATGGATTTCTCTGTGATTTTCAATGCATAATAATGACTGCCACTATTATTAATAGTTTTAGTTTTCAGATTTATCAAATTTATGAAGCCTTATGAAATTTTGGTTGACAACCATATATATATATATATAATGACCTCTGTACACTTTTAGTTTGTGTATTTGTTCTTGTGAGAATAAAACTGTGATTCTTTTTACATGAATAAAAGCCATTTATCTATCTTTCCTATCATCTACCTGTTCATTTTCTATTCATTAGTTAATGGTGTTTATGTTCTTTTTCTTCTTGATTTTTAAGTTTTTTTTTCATTTGTTGTGTTTTGTTTTTTAAGAAGATTAGCCCTCTATCTCAAGGTAACATGGTAGTTGCAAACTTTTCCTATTTGTCATTCGAGTTCTATTTTGCTGGTGATTTTGTCCTTTTTCCATTCATTGATGTGACTAACAAGCAGGTCCCCATATTTTTTATAGTTGGATTTACTAATCTTGTCTTACATTCTGAGTTGCTATTTAGAAGGTCCTTTATATATCTAGGTTTACGGGAACTTATGTGGATGTGACTTATGGATCTGGCTCACTTTTTAAAAAACAATATATTTACTTATTCACTTTACAATCCAATATCAGCTCTTCCTCTCCTCCCTGTACCCCCTCACTTAAGTCCTCCCTCTATTTCCCTCAGAAGGGGACACCCTCCTCTAGGTGTGAACACCTCACCACCCTCTACTCCTCATTCCCACCCCCAAACCCTGCACTTAAAGCCCCCAAGGGTTCAGATTAGTTGACTCTGTTGGTCTTCCTGTAGAGCGCCTGTCATCTTCTGGTCCCATAGTGTTTCTCCCAACCCTTCTGTAAGACTCCCTGAGCTCCTTCTATTGTTTGCGTCTGAGTCTCTGCATCTCTTTCCATTAACTATTGGGTAGAGGCTCTCAGAGGACAGTTATGGTAGGTTCCTGTTTGCAAGCACAATGGAGTACTATTAAAAGTCTCAAGGATTGGTTTTTGCCCATAGGGTGGATCTCAGTTTGAGGCAGGCATTGGTTGGCCATTCCCTTAGACTCTGCTCTCTTTGTCCCTGCACATCTTGTAGGCAGAACACATTTTGGGTCATAGGCTGCCGTCCTATCCGGGAGTACTACTGGCTACAGGAAATGGCCACTTCAGATTCCATATACCCCACTGCTAGGAATCTCAGCTAAAGTCACCCTCATAAACCCTCTGGGGCCTCTCCCCATCCCAGTTCTCTGGCACATCCTGGATCTGCCACTCTTAGCTACTTTCCCCTCTCTCTCTTCTGCTCTCCCTTCATATGATCCCCCCCTCCCATTTCCTTCCTTCCATCGACCTCCAGTATCTATTTTGTTTTCCTGTCTGTCTAGGATTCAACCATCCTCCCTTGTGCTCTCCTTGTAATTTGGCTTCTTTGTGTCTGTTGAAAATAGTATGGTTATCCTGTACTTTATGGGTAATATCCACTTATGAGTGAGTATACATATCATGAAGGTCCTTTTGGGACTGGTTTATCCTCATTCAGGATGATATTTTCAAGTTCCATCCATTTGCCTGCGAAACTCATGATGCCAATATTCTTAATGGCTGAATAGTATTACATTGTATAGATAAACCATATTTTCTGTATCCATTCTTCAGTTGATAGACATCTAGGTTGTTTCCAGTTTCTGGCTATTACAAATAAAGCTGCTATGAACACAGTTGAGCAAGTGTCCTTGTAGGATGGTTGAGCATCTTTTGAGTATATGCCCAGGAGTGGTATAACTGAGTCTTAAGATAGAACTATATCAAGTAGGCATCATCCCAGGGATGCTGGGATGGTTCAACATACAAAAATCCATCAACAATAATCCAACAATATAAACAACCTGAAAGAAAAAAACCTACATGATCATCTCACTGGATATCAGACAAGCATTTGAAAAAAAAATCCAACACCCCTTCATTATAAAAGTCTTGGACAGAGTAGGGATACAAAGGGCACACCTAAACACAATGAAGGTAATACACAGCAAGCCAATAGCCAACGTCAAAGTCAATGGAGAGAAATTTAAAGCATTTCCAGCAAAATCAGATACAAGATAAGGATTCCCGTTTTCCCCATATCTCTTCAATCTCGTTCTTAAAGTTCTAGTTAGAGCTATAAGACGACTAAAGGAGATCAAGGGGATATACATGGGAATGGAAGTAGTCAAAGTATCGCTATTTGCAGATAATATGCCTGTATACAAGTTACCCTTGAAATTCTACCAAATTCCTATTGCTGGTAAACACTTTCGGCAAAGTGGCTGGATACAAAATTAACTCAAATCAGTAGCCCTCCTTTATACAAATGACAAGCAATAAAAAAGAAGTTAGAGAAATAGTGTCCTTCACAATTGCCCCAATTAACATGAAATGCCTTGGTGAAACTCTAACCAAGAAAATGAAAGACCCTTATGACAAGAACTTCAAGTCTCTGAAGAGGAAAATTGATATCAGAAGATGGAAAAACATCTCCCTTGTTCATAGATTGTTAGGATTAACATATTGACAATGTCCATATTACCAAAAGCAATCTATAGATTCAATGTAATCTCCATCAAAATTTTTAACAGATCTTGAAAGAACAGTTCTCCACTTATATGGAAAAACAAGAAACCTGAATAGGTAAAACAATCCTGAAGAATAAAAGAACTTCTGGAGGCATCACTATCCCTGAATTTAAGCTGTACTCCAGGGCAATGGTAATAAAAACTGCATGGTACTGGTATAGAAACAGACAGGTGGATCAAAGGAATTGAATCAAAGATTCAGAAATAAACCTCCACACCTATGGACACTTGTATTTTTTTCTTTTTTTTACAAAGAAGCCAAAACCATACAATGGAAAAGGAAGAGTATCTTCAACAAATGGTTCTGGTCTAACTGGATGTCTGACTCGCTTCTTATCTCTCCTCTGCATGATTACCTTTGCATTAAGACCACTTGCTTTAAAAAGTCTATTTATATGAAAGATTAGATATGCTTCCTTGCTATGAACAGAATACTATGAGTGAACAGGCCAGTGGTTCTTTGCCACCTGTTCATTCCTTTCATGCTGTTTTAATGAAATAAGATATTAGTTTGTCTTTGTAGCTGGTTTTTGCTACTGTGGTATATTCATCTATATTTGACTTTCCTTATTAACTTCAAAATAGATGTTCCTAACTCTAAGGAAACAATTAATTTGATCTATCACATATATATACACACAAGAGAAGTAATGTCACACTGGCTTACAAAATAATTAAAAGGTTCTTAGTATTTCTAGATTTTTAGTGAACAATATAAAACAGATAATTTAGCCTTTGCGGGTAGATTTTTTTTTTCCTGTGAATTATCTGATATTTGAACTTTTGAGGACACTTTTGTGTTTGTGACAGAATCTATCAGTTTTGCCAGAATTGCCTGGAATTCACTATACAACACAGGGAAGCTCACAGGGTGCCTTGCTTTCTTGAATGTTGGAAATTTTGGTCAACCTTACCTTACCTGACTAAATTTTCTTTCTATTGAGGTTAGATTCAGTTTTCCTACAAGGTGATGCACATCTTCCAAAATATATTTGTGTATTTTTCTAACTTTTGAGTTGTGTACTAACTTCCTGTGATCTTAAAACAAAGGAGCATATATTTCAGATTATATTTTTTCCTCATTGCATCAGTTGTATGGAACTTTTTAATACATAAATTTTCTAACTTCAGTTTTATCTACATGTTCTATAAGGCTATATATTATTTTATTTTATTTTCCATTTAAAAATAACATTTTATGAATTATTTCTAATTCTTCAATGAAGTTACACTTCTACTAAGTTTTAATTAGTGTACATTAGTGTATTACTTTAGCTTGTAACTTGTAAGGCTTTGATCCCAGATAGGATCAGTGTACACAAATGCCCATGGGTACTTGAGTGGAGGTTGTTTTTCATTGCCGAATTATTAATTACTGAATCAGAATACATAATCACACTTATAAGATATAACTAAGTGATTAAATTACTTGGCTTACTGAAAAGCCATATAGCTACAGCTGTAATGTAGTTTATTTTGCTTATCCATATCATGCCTTGGATTAGAATCTAGCCTGTCTGTGTTGGGAAGGCAGCTCCCATGTTGTTCAGTTTCCAGGCAACCCTTTCCCATCTTATTAATGGACTGTGTCTTTACCATTACAAAGAGAGCCTTCCTTGGTCTCAAGAACATCTGAATTCAAGTATGTATCAGTGGTCCATTTGTCTATAGATGTATTTATGTGTGTGAATGTATGCCTACATGTATGTATATGTACTATGTGGGTGTCTGGAGCACTCAAATTTCAGAATAAATCATTGTATCTCCTGGAACAAGAGTTAGAGATGGTTATCAGCTCTCCTATTGGAGTCAGAAGCAGAACGTTGGTCCTCTACAAGAACAAGTGATCTTAACTACTGAATGATCTCTCCAACCCCTTTCCACAGTTTTGACAAAATTTCGGGGTGTTATGAATTGGGTCTAAAACGTCCCCCAGGGTACCAAGTTCTCATGATAAAATCACTTCCTCAAATCTTCTCCTATGAATCCTGCTGCACAAGTAGGTCCACAGCCACTTGTCTCTTTTTATGCTCCTATAATATTCATGAGTCATCATGTGGGGAAGAGTTGACAGAAAGGGGGGGTGCTCACTTTATAAAACCTGAAAGTGGTGCTTCAAGAACTAAATCTTAAGTGTCCATCATTGCCCAGGATTCTCCAAACTAATAATCAAGCCTTCAACACAGGAGGTTTTGGATGACATTCTACATCCAATGGATGACAGCTTTTATCCATAACAACTTTATAGCTTTGGTTTCTTTCTGTTTACACTTGCTTTGAGAAAGCTTTTATTTTTGTTGTTTTGATTCATTTAATTATATCTTTTATATACAATGTAAGTAGTGGCTACAGTGTGAATGAGCCTGAACTTAATTTTTATTTAATATGTGATGAAAGTCCACATAGAATAAGTGATATAAATTATATTGTATCTTCTACTTTTTCATATGTATTTAAGCAATGTAGCTTAATTTCTACTGTGGTTTTTTTTTTTTTTTTTTTTTGCTCGTTTTTTTTTCTTTTATTACTTAAGAAGGTCCATATGTTTGTTCAGAAACTGACACTGTTTGGTTCTGTTTATAAATACAATTTTCTATAATGTCCCACCTTCTACTGTTTGTTTTTTTTGGGGGGGGGATCCTATTGCAATAGGTCTCTCCACTTTTCTATGTAGAATAATCAATGAAGATGTTACTCCATAATATTATATACTATCTTTGTAACTTATATTTTTACCAGTGTTAGATATTAGATCGACTTTTTTTTTTTTAATTTGCTTTAAATCTTGCTCACTACCCCTACTTCTGGTCATTGTCTCCCACATTCATCTCCTCTTCCCTTTTCCTATAAGAGGGTAGGGCCCACCCTGGTATCCACCAACCCTGGCATATCAAGTCACTGCAGGTCTAGACACATCCTCTTCTGCTGAGGCCAGACAAGGCAGCCCAGCTAGAAGATATCCTGCAGACAGGCAATAGCTTTTGGGATAGCCCCCATTCCAGTTGTTTGGGACCCACATGAAGACCAAGCTGCACATCTGGTACACATGTGCAGAGTGGCCTATGTCTAGCCAGCATGTTGACTCTGTTGGTCTTCCCGTGGAGTTTCCACACCTTCAGGTGTCTACAACCCTTTCCCCACTTTTCCATGAGTCCCCAAGCTCCATCCACTGTTTGGCTGTGGGTGTCTACATCTGTCTGAGTCAGCTGAGGAGCCTCTCAGAGGACAGCTATGCTAGATGCCCAAGAGGTAGGTCTCAAGTGTAGTCTCTTATTGGTTGCTACTCCCTCACTCTCTGTTCCATTCCCAGTCACTGCATTTCTTGAAGACAGTATAAATTTTGGGTCCAAGGTTTTGTGAGTGCATTAGTGTCCCTATTGCTCCACTGTGGTTCCTGATTGGCTATAGGAAGTGACCTCTTCAGGTTCCATATTCCTAATGCTATATGTCACATCTTAGGTTACTCCCATTGATTCTTGGGTGAGTCCCTAATCCAAGGTCTCTGTCACATCCTGGACATGCCCTCTACATCCCCATCCCCATCAGTTGCAGACTTCCATTCATTCTCATGGCCATCTGGGCATGTCTTCTGACCTCCCGTTTCCCCACCCATCCCCTCTTCCACCCAGTTTCTTCCCTTCATCTGCCCTTTTATGAGTATTTTATTCCCTCTTCCAGGTGAGATTCAAGCATCTTCACTTGTGCCTTCCTTCTTGTTTAGTTTCTTTGAGTCTCTGGAGTGTAGCACGGTTATCCTGTATTTTATGGTTAACATCCATTTATAAGTGAGTACGTTCCATGCATGTCCTTTGGGACTAGGTTACCTCACTTACGATGACATTCTCGAGTTCCAGCTATTTGTTTACAAAATTCATGATGGTTTTATTTTTTAATAGCTGAATAGTACTCCATTGTGTAGATGTACCACATTTTCTTTATCTATATTTGAGTTCAGGGACTTCTGGTTGTTCCCAGTTTCTGGCTATTATGAATAAAGCTGCTATGAACATAGTTGAGCAAGTGGATCTGTGGGATGGTTAAGAACATTTTGTCTCTATGTCCAGGAGATGTATAATTGAGTTTTGAGGTAGAACTACTCCCAGTTTGCTTCAAAACCCTACATTGATTTATTGGGGGAATTGAGTCCATTGATATTGAAAGATATTAATGACCAGTGATTGTTATTTCCTGTTATTTTGATGTTGGTGGTATTAGTGTGTGTGTGTGTGTGTGTGTGTGTGTGTGTGTGTGTGTGTGTGTGTGTGCTTCCCTTGTTTGTGTTGCTATGGAATTACTCATTTCCTGTGTTTTCGTGGATGTAGTTATCCTCCTTGGATTGGAGTGCTTTCTGTAGGGCTGCATTTGTGGATAGATATTGTTTGAATTTGGATTGGTCTTAAAATATCTTGTTTTCTTCATCTAAGGTGATTGATATTTTTTCTGGGTGTAGGAGTGTTGGTTGGCATCTCTGGTTTTTTCGAAGTTGCAAGTTATCTGTCCAGGCCCTTCTACCTTTCAGAGTCACTGTTGAAAAGTCGGGTGTAACTCAGTAGATCTGACTTTGTATGTTACCCTTGCCGCTTTTAATATTCTTTAGTTGTTCTATAGATTTTGTGTTTTAATTATTATGTACTGGGAAATTTTTTGTTTCTGGTCTCGTCTAATTCACGTTTTGTATAAGCTTCTTGTATGTCTATATGTGTCTCTTTAGGTTGGGAAAATTTTTCTTTGATGATTTTATTGAAAATATATTCGGGGCCTAGAAGGTGAAATCTTCACCTTCTTCTATTCCTATTATTTTTTAAGGTAGGTCAATTTATGGTATAACAGATTTCCTGGATGTTTTGTGTCAGGAAATTTTTAGCTTTAACATTTTCTTTGACTAATGTATCAATTTCTTTTATTGTATCTTCTATGCCTGAGATTTTTTTTTCTTCAGTCTCCTGAATTCTGTTATGATGCTTGCATTTATTGTTCTTTTTCTCTTCCCTAGACTGTCTGTGGGATTCCCTCAGTTTGTGTTTGGTTTTTTTATTGCTTCTATTTCCATTTTCATGTCTTGCACAGTTTCATTTATTTCCTTCACACTTTTAATTTTATTTTCTTAGATATCTTTAAGGCATTTATTAATTTCCTCTTTAAAGGCCTCTATCATCTTCCTAAGATTGGATTTTAGGTCATTTTTTTGTGCTTAGGTTGTGTTAGGATACCTGGGTTTTCTGTAGTAGGATAGCTGTGCTCTGAGGTGTCGTATTGCCCTGGCTTTTGTTGATCGTGTTCTTTCTGGTGCCTTTAGCCATCTAAATGGCTTTAGTTCCTGGACGTTCCTGTTGTAATAGGTATTGAGAAGTGGGTTAATCTCCATGTTTCTATTGTGGCAGGCCTCTGATGGGTATCCTTGGACAGTATGGTTCTGGGTCTACAGGTCTATATGGTTCAAGATCTTCAGGTATGTATGGTTCAATATTCTCTTGTCCAAGGAAGATGGGAACAGAGGTGCAGGGAAAATGGAGGTCCCAACAGGACAGCGTGATGCTTAGAAAAGTTTGGGGTGCTCCAGAGGGCTCAGGGAGCAGTGAAGATGAGTGAGGGAAGGGGAGCTGACCTGTATGGTTCAGGACTGACAGGTGGATGAAAGTGTGTAGAAACGTGGGGGGAGAATGGAGGTCCAGAGGCAGCTCAGGGCAGCTTGGTATGCCCCAACCTAGATCCACTTTTTATGTTCATTATATTCTCATGGCATATTTCCCTATATTTCTTAGGTTAGTGAAATTTTTCCTTTCCCAGAGTCATCATTAAGAATTTGCCTGTACCCTGATATAGCTATTTCTTGTGAGGCTATGCCAGTGCCTGGCAAATACAGAAGTGGATGCTCACAGTCAGCTATCAGATGGAACACAAGGCCCCTAATGAAGGAACTAGAGAAAGTACCTAAGGACCTGAAGGGGGCTGCAACCCTATAGGAGGATCAACACTATGAACTAACTGGTACCACCCTTCCCCCACAGAACTGCGTCTCTAGTTGCATATGTAGCAGAGGATGGGCTAGTCAGCCATCAATGGGAGGAGAACCCCTTTGTCTTTTGAAGATCATATGCCCCAGTACAGGGGAATGCCAGGGCCAGGAAGCAGGAGCGGGTGGTTTGGGGAGCAGGGTATAGAGGATTTTCGGGATAGCATTTGAAATGTAAATGAAGAAATTATCTAACAAAAACATGTATAATAATAATAATAATAATAATAATAAAGAATTTTCCTGTACAAAATCCTCTGTACAGGAAAAAAAAGTTTTGTTTGCATATTTCTGCTTCTGCCCAGTTTCAAAACAGGAATTTGGGTAGATACAAAATCCTTGATTCACATTTTATTTAAATACCTAGGAATCTTTCTATATTGCTAATTTGCTATGTTTGTTGCTAGAAAGTGTAAGTCACATCAATTTTTTTTCATGTACAATATTTTCCCCCAAGCATTCACAGGATATCATCTTTATACTTAAAGCACCCGAACATCTCTCATCTATATCTCAAAATATCTCATCTATATCTCAAAATATCTCATCTATATCTCAAAATATCTCATCTATATCTCAAAATATCTCATCTATATCTCAAAATTAGCCATCCAGGGCAATTTCACCAGGTAAATGGCAGGACTTTAGAAAACACAGATTTAAAGACTTGTGATTTTCTGGTTAACCTTATTGGATGATAGCTTTAAACAGTGGCTTTCTTTGCTTTTGCAAACACTATAACTAGACATGATTTCTCTTCTTTGATAATTTTCTATATCTAGCACCTTATTCCTAGTCATTTCTGCCTTTAAACATTTTGTTTGGGGTTATAGAAATTTTAATATTTTCTTCAACATCTTTTGTTATAATCCAAGGAAATATATTCCTGCTTTGTCACCTTGTATGGTATTCACTTCAGAAATGATTTTTTTAATTGGGCAAAATAGTATTTTTTAACTCTCTATGCTGTCCTTTAACCTTCAGATTTTAAGGATATCTAATTTATGTTTGAATAATGCATTAAAGGATGATTGATATTTTTCAATTTGTTAGAAATACTTTTTTAGCTGATGAAATATTAATTTTCTATCAAATACTGTTACATGAAGAAATATCTATATTAAAATGTTTTAAATGTCCTAAAGTCATCTAAAGTGTTTTAATTGTGTTCTAGGACTAGTTCATTTGCAATTAGAAAAATGAATTACAATTTATCACAGTTAGTTTCCTTGTTTTTAAGCATTTAAAAATTAATAGTTAAATTATGTTCTATAGGAGACTGATTTTAAATCAAGTAGAAATTCTGTTTTGTTTCTTGGTGAAAAGTTTCCTGCATGACATAATTGTTAATTTACGTATGATTTTAAAATAGTGAAGAGCCCTATCTCACATTTTCATTTCTATTGTTGAAACTGTTTTTTGAAATCTCAATGACATTACAATATGCTTAGTTGTTTAAATTGTTAACAGTCTATTCCTTTGGGCTTCTACAGTCTTTAATTAAAATCAAAATGAAAGCTTCATAACTTTCACCCACAAATTGCCTCTTTATCTTATCATAAAGAATAGTTTGGAAGCTATTCTACTCCGAATATAATTACTCTTAAGTGAATAAGACTAACAGTCAACCATGTCGGTGAGGCTTGATGGCACGATGCTAATGAACTTCATACTTGATCAGATGCATAAAAGATTCTGGGAGGCTACTCTGACTCCCCTCCCTTTCAATTATTTCCACTTATGAATAAAATACTGATAGAATGTAAAAGAATAATTTAATAGAAATAAAAATAAAGCATTCACTCTTGTCACCATTTGAAGCAAAAACAATCAAGACAATCATAATTCTAGCATGGACAGGAAGGCAAAAGCATTCATGAGGTCCCACCACAACTGAGAGACTATTGGTAACTGATGATTTCTGGGCTAAGGGGAGGGGGAATAAGTTTTCTTCAGGAATATGGCCTCCAAAGCCTACCCGTGTTCCAGGAGATGAACCTACACTCGGGCACATACAGACAACACTAAGTAAACTCAGTTTGGTGGGTGGGGTGTGGATTTGGGAGGAAAAGTAGTGGTGACTGATGAGAACTGGAGAGCAGAGAATGGGCATGCATTTTTATCAAATCACAGTTTATCCATTATGAAACTCTCAAACTTAAACAAACAAACAAACAACTCTCTGGTAATTGCCAAAAGAACATGGGACAAATGATAAATCTTGGAATCTGGGAGGGTGATTGGATAAGCACGAATTATGGTCCATTAGTCCCAATACACATTGTGAACAATCAGGTCATTATAGAGAAATTACATGTTTAATCTCTTCATCATCAAAAAGAGTTTCACAATAATGAGCAATAGCATTAATAAAAATAACACATACTATTGCTTATAGGTTGTTTATTTCATTTTTGGGAAAACTCAAAACTTGGAAATTGCACCGTTTTCGGAACACTGACTATACTAATTGTCCTTGTTATTTCTCACTCTCCAATAGTTACCAGTACATGATACTTTTCCATAGTTATTTTGTTTAGTAATGAACCGTTTCACTCATAACTACCCTTCTTTCTATTTTCTACATTTTTAGATCAGGCATACTATCTGTTTTTAAAGAGTGTTGTTTTAAGTAATTTATCAAGATAGTTACTGTATGACTGACTCCATCTTTAATGTACTAATAAAAACTGTGTCGATTTCAGTTAACATTCTCAAGGCCAAATTAACTCTACACTCTGGAACAGGAATAAAGAAAAGTAAAAGGAAGAAGGGAGGAGGAACGGGAGAATGGAATGAAAACCCAAGTGTTTGAAGTTTGTCGTTTAGCCTGCTGCTCTCTTCCCTTTCAGCACTCACAGCACTCACTCTCAGTGACTGCTGTATCTCTGCTGAAGCTCCTCCCATTGGGGGGCTTCCTCACTCCTGGCCAGAGTGTGTACCTCCCCAACAGCTTCTTCTTCTCCAGTGCAGATGTATCATAGATAATCCTGCTATCAAGGCATTAATCACCTCTAACATGCTTTAAACATACTACTGAAAACTGTATCTTTCCTATTGTTCTAGATAATAGATCTATTTCTCCCTCTAATTTAATCTTTAACTTCATCTGACAACCAATACGTTTACTCCATTAATCAATCATAACCCCCCTTTTACCTTACTTCTTAGAAACATTTTTATTGAACATTATTGATGAAGATTCCATCTTCTTCCTCCCTCCCTCCTTTCTGGTGCTCAGTATCTCTGGAAAGCAGGCCATATGCACTTGCAGTAATGGGGCAGGTGCCATGCAGCCCCAGGGGAAAAAGCAATACTGTCTCAAAAGAAGAAAAAGCAAAGAGCTGGAAATGAGACTATGAAGAAACCACTGCAGGTGACATAAGGAATAACGCTGTGGTCCTTATTTGCATCTTGTAAGAGAGGACATTATTTTATAGTTCTGTATTCATTCTCTCCTTTGTGCTAAGCCTTCATTTGGCTTCCCCCCTCATCCCCATAACTATCCTCCTTAATAACTGATTCTTTCCATAAACTCCCAATGATGCTCAAGTATATGCAGTGTAAGGTCTCTCTTTGGCTCTATGTAAATACCTTCTTTTTTCAAATCATAAAGGCTATCCTCAACACCTCGTCCTCCTTTCCAGCAGTATATGAAGTCTGGGTCATGACCTTTCCTAATTCTGAAATCAAGAGTGACCTTCTTGTTACTATTTTGAGTGGATACCTTTCCTTTCTTGTCTTCTAACTCTTAACAGCGCTAGGCACAGTCAGCTAATTTCTCCTTGCTGAAGTGGTCTTCACCTCCTCTGTTAACACAGCAGATATGCCTTTCCCACAGAACCTCACTTTTTATTTTGTCCCTCTTCAGTATGGACTTCTGCCCCCATTATTTCCAAGTATTCGAGTGCTTGGGATTATAGGCTCTGCTCCAATACGTGTTCTCTTTGTGACTTTATCCTTTTCCTAGACTATAAGCCTTTTACATACACTGACTTCAAATTTTATATTTTAACTAATATTTCTTGAGAGAATTTTAGACTATAAAATAGAACTCTGAGTGTGTGTGCACATATATGTGTGTACATTCACATGATTGTGTGTGCCTTTTTGTGTGTATGTAACATGTATATATATGATATATTACACACATATATGAAATATATAATATATTATATATAATTACATGTATATTACATATTATATATAATATTTATATATAATTCAGAAGACTAGCTCACATGCTGTTCCTCAGGCACTGTGCATCTCATGTTTTCAAGACACAGTCTCTTACTCACTGGGAGTTCAGGAGTAAGATAGCCTGGCTGAGCAGCAAGCCCAGGGATCCACTTATCTCTGCCTCTATGGGCTGGAATTACTCATATCTGATAACATACAGAAAATTTTGTATGTGGATTCTGGAAATCAAACTCAAATGATAATGTGTGAGCAACAAACTCGTAGCTAACTGAGCTGTAGAGTTTGTGGTGTCCTGCCTCCGCTCAGGGCTCAGGACAGGAAGACTTGACTGCGTTTATTCCATGCTGCTGTTGGGCTGGTGTCAGGCTATGTGAACCCTTGAGACACGACTCCGGGGGCTTGGGGAGCACTGTCTGAGGTCCCTAGGGACTGCCAGAGCTGGCTCGGGGGTCTCCAGGCCTGCCGGGAGGCCAGGGCAGTCTGGTCCTCATGCTCTTGGGCATCTAGGTGCTGCTGGATGCCGAGGAAGAGCTGAGAATGGAGTTGGGGCCCACAGGCTGGATCTAGCCCAGGGCCAAAGGGGAAAAGTGGGGAGAGCTCTTGCTTGATCTCCCAGGGAGCAGTCCTTGGCTCTTGGCAAGCAGCTGGCTTGGCTTGGTGGAGGCAGTGGCTGGAAGCGTTGAGAGGCCTTCTGCAGGAGACTAAGGAAAAGGCCTGCTTCATTGCTCCTCACTGCAGATCCCAGTGAAAAGAGGCAGTCCATGGTTTTAAGACATTTATTGTCATGGCAGGAAGTAGATGAATAAAACTGTACCCCCTTCCCCTTTCTCAGGGCAGGCCTGAGGTTAAATGCCTTTTTTCAGGGAAGAATATCTGGGAAGGGGAGTTTATCAGCTAAGCCTCCAGGCCTTTAGGTACCAAATTAAAATGGAGATCTGTCTTAAGGCCCGGCGTGGCGCAAGTCTTTAATCCCAGGACTTGGGAGGCAGAGGCAGGCGGATTTCTGAGTTCGAGGCCAGCCTGGTCTACAGACTGAGTTCCAGGACAGCCAGGACTGCACAGGGAAACCCTGTCTCGAAAAACCAAAAACGAACAAACAAACAAACAAACAGACAAACAAACAAAAACTAAGTAACCAAAGATCTCAACCTCTACCTGTGGAGGGGCTTGGGGCAATGCCCTTATGTGACTAATGATCACAAGTCTATGGCAGGCTGCAACCTCCTGAAAGAGAACATCTATGTTGTTATCTGTAGTTGGATATCAGCTGTTATAAGTTGCCCTGTTCTGCGGCTCCAGTTATAGCCTTAAGAGACTGGTTTTCAAAATCACTTCTGTAGAAATCAGTAAGTGGGGAATCATCAGTGTCATCGCTAGTTCTACTGTTTTACCCACAGTTAAGGGAAGGACGGATTTTGCTGAGGGTTCCTGCTGTGCAAGTCCACAGAAATAAATTCCTGATTCATCTGCAGGGCATCCTAAAAAAGGGAACTCAAATTTCTAGTAAGTTTCTAAAATGAAAACTAAAAATTGTCAGAAAATTCACAATGCGTGCCCTTTGCTGCTTCACTGTAGCAGGGCTTCGGTTGTTACCACGAGGTCACACTTCCATGGTTATTATTATAGCTGCATCACCACTGGAGTGTAAACAGCTTTACTTGTTTGCTTTTCTGAACAAAAGACTTCTATCCATATGGTTTGAAGCAATTGGAGATGTGATCCTATACATCATTTTGCTTGCTGTTCGTGTTAAACTTGTACAAAAGACAAAGAAAAATCAATGTCCCTCCAACAGACTGTGTCACCAGTCTCAATAAATATTAAAACATCCCTACCTAATTAATAATTATTAACATGTGGAAATTGTCATTTAATCCATTTACTTTTAACACCCAGACAAACACACCCACAGCATTCATACCTCAGAGATGCATGCCTACCTCTCGGCAATTGTTCTGCTAAAACACATTTTTCAGTGGTCCTGGGAAAGCATCCATTTTCTCCCCAAACTTTCACTTTCCTTCCTCTAGATTATTTTCATACTATATATAGATTAGATCAATGTCAAAAAATGTATAACTTCTTAGCCATGCTTCAAATTAATGTGTAAATACAAGGTTGACCTCTGATTAGCTTTTAAAATATATTCTGTGTCATTTGTTGACCCTTAATAATGTCCTAATTATATTTATTGACCAATAATATTCAGTTCCTATTTGTGACCTGGAATTACTCTGAAGAAACAGTATTAAAGCTTACATGGTGTTAGAGAAGAAAGGACACAGAATTAGTGCATAAACCATCTGTTACATTAGACAAAGATTCTATAAAGCAAGAGTAAAGCAAAATAGAACAATAGGGAGTCTTGGGACAAGGACATCAATTCCAAGAACACATGACACTGGTACAATTTGGGTTCCTTCTCTGTTTCACTCAATGTGAGATTCCACTCCTGACCCTAGCAGACTTATAAGAAATGATTCTTATGCTTAATTAGGACTTGGAGGAATAAAACGCACATAGTCATTTTAGATTATTAGAGTACACTCGAAATAACTTTTAACCTATTTATTAGATAACCTTCATAAAGATTTTAAATGAAGACAAGAAACTGTGACAACTCCATGCTGATATTATGTCTCCTTTTCCTGAATGCTTTTGGTTGGCCATGATATTTGACTCCCTAGTTACAAGACAAAAGTGAAATGTCTTAGTGGCATTTGTAATAAAAAAAATCTGAAATATGGTGGACACATTTTTCTTCACATGTTAGTAGAAAGATTTAGTTTTTAAAACTAAATAACTGATTCTATAATGGAATTGTTAAATTTTTTTATTTCTTGGATACATTTTGGTGTTCTGTCTTGAAATGAATGTTCAGTGCATGAATGAAAAAGGTCAAAGTAAACATTTTAACATCGTCCGTTTTAATTTGTTTTGATTTATACAATTAAGTAAATTAATTCTTAATGTGGGGAAAGTGATTATTTGACTGCAATGAACTTCATATCCTCAAGGGTTAATTTTATGAGAGACTAAAGCTGTATTTACAAAATGATGAATAAAGCCAATTAGGTTGTCATTTATTGTCAAACGGTGACTCACTGACACATCACATTAAACACAATCAATTTAACTGGTTATTACTAAAATCTAATAAATCTCTAATTGGTCAATTTAGTAAAACAAAATTGAAATTCATATGAGCTTCTCTTTCAAAGCTTTATTTAATTTTTGCATATTATGATAATGGTATTCTTGACAGCACAGTAGTTTTGCTGTTTCTCATAGTAACAGTATGCATCAGCCCTGTTCTGATCATGGTTGAATTCACCAAGCCTTTGCCTTATCATACAGTCAAAATGGGTTTTGCTGCTCCACTTTCAATGTATATAAATTAATTTTCTTCAGCATGTATGGCCAACTTGAACTCAGGCAAATGGTATGCATTTAGCTAATATTGTTTGCATAGTTGTAAGGCAAAACTTCATAAAGAATACACAAATCCAAATGAAAATGCCCAAGATAGGACACTCATCATGCAAAGCTTCATGAACATGTTAAAACAACATGATTAAACAAAATCTAGAATCCGCACATGTGGGGAACCATGTGTGGCTCCTGTGCTTCTGTGGCATCGATGGTCACATCGCCTGCCTTCTTCCTCTTAGTTTGATTCTGCTGTTCTTGGGTCTTCCAGAATACAACTAGGCATCACCACTTTCTCACAATTCGGTATAAATATTTGCCACCTAGTTGTCACCTTAATAAGCCTATAATCTATATCCTATATTTAGATAGTAAGAATAGCTGTTGGAAAATGATAAGCTTAAATAATACCACTAACTCTGAAGAATTAGTAGCCAGCCAGCCCAACAACGACTGTATACCAACAGACGATCCAAGAATCCAGTCCAGCCATTTGGCTGTATGTCTTATCTGATCTTCAATATATGCCAAAATCCTAAAAAAATAAAAAAATAAAGAAAATAAAAGTAGGTTCTAATGTCAGTGAGGCTTCCTTTCCCCATATCCTTTATATGTGCTGCCAGCAGAAGGTGTGGTTCAGATTAAAGATATATCTTCCCACCTCAAAAGATATGGAATAAAGACGTGTCCTCCCACCTCCAAGATCAGGATTAGAAGTGCATCTTCCCACTGCACATCATTGGGACAACACTGTCCATGGAATAAACTAAGCAGGGAGGGCTCACAGGGGCTCACAGAGACTGAACTGACAATCACAGAGCCTGCAAGGGTCTGTGCTAGGTCCTCTGCGTATGTGTTGCGTTGTTGACTTTGGTGTTCCTGTGTGACTCCCAACAGTGGAAATGCAGGATGTCCCTGACTCCTTTGCCTCCCATTGGAACCCTTTTTGTCTCCTGCTGGGTTTGCGCCTAATCTTATTGTATCTTGCTAAACCATGTTCAGTTTATATCCCTGATAGCCCTGCTCTTTTCTGAAGAGAAACAGGAGAAGTGGATCTGAGGAAGAGGGGAGGTGAGATTGGAGACTGCCAGGAGTAGAATGGGTGTGTGTGATCAGAGTGAAGAGAGAACAAAAGGTCTTCACAGGCTCAATGGGTGTGCCCAACCATTTTGGTTTTTGTAAACTCCAAATGTAGTCAAATAGTCATCACAAGTTGCCGCAGACTACCTCCTTTCCGGGGTCTCCTATCTGCGTGGAACCGGTCTCTGGTTGCAGCTGAGCGAGGATTCAGTGAATAACAAACAGACTCCGACACGACAGAGCGTGTCGAATGTAATGTCAAATCGAGCACCAGACTATTTATAGAGAAGAAAATAGGGAAGTTACACAAAACAGAGGAATGCAGACACCGAAGGACTGTAAGGAACCAACTGGGATAAAATTCAATGTTAACAGCTGGGATCAAAAACAGCTCCACCTAAAGTCAGCTTAAACTTAGAAGCCAGGGACAAGGGCTTCATGCCCTTGCCAGAGTTCTTATAGTCCACCTTCCCCCTAGGCCATTGTAAATACTTGTGTATNGGTNTAACTCAGCTATCTATGGTTCTAAGTATCTACCCTGGTTCCTCTTTAGATCACAAACTTCCTTCTTCCTAGAGAATGGTAAATTCCTGTGTAGGGCGGTGACTTAGCTTTCCATGCCCAGGGTCAGCTCAAGGACTGACTGCCTAGGATCTAACTTGGCTATGTCAAAAAGTCAATCCTCAGAAGCACTTATAATAAAGCACTATTAAGGGAAAGCACATGGATCTGTTCTCCAACTAAAGCAAGGACATTGGAGCATTCATTATACAGGATGCCANGATTCCAGGAGACTAAGTTTCCGTGAACATTTCGCCTCGGGGCTGTGCCCAGGTTTTTGGGGCCTGTCGCACTTGTCACTACTGGAGTGGATGTAGCAACAAGTATCAAAGCATGTATCTCATTAAAAATGCTTTCATTGGCCTTAAACATTTACTCTCATATATATAGATATAGATATTTTATTCATATATATATATATATATATATATATATATATATATGAATAAAATCCAAACCTACTAGAGTAGGAAGGCATTCTATTTCCCAGTCTTCCTTTTCTTTTTTACAGGAAGCTTAATTCATTGCAGATGCTTGGACCTTCTCTTGCTCCTTTCTCCTAGTACCTGCTGTTTGGCGATGCTCAACATTAGTTGAAACGTACCACATGTTAATGATGTATTGCTCCAGGTCATGCTTTCCACTGTTGCCTCTATAATACAAATTAGATATGCCCTTTCCTTTCATGTGCCAACCCATAACATCAGAATAATCATCCTCTAATTAGATAAAACAAAAGAAAACAGGAGGATTGCTTCTCCTTCAATTTCTGATTAGCAACAAATACAGACCATGCACCAGGCATTCTGTAGATTAATGCCTCCTGCACACCATCCCTAAAGTGACCTTTACTTTCCTTTCATGGTGCTTGTCCCTCTGAAGGTAAACATTCCTGGCCTTGGCAACGGCAAAGTGACTGATGCATGGAAGAGTTCCAGCAATGCTTGCTGAAGGGACAAAGGAATAAATGTTAATTCTCATTGCAGCAAGTAATTAATGCTAAAAACAATGATTTACTCTGAGGATGCCAGGTTCTTTCCAGAACCAAAGGGAAAGAGCTGATGCAAGATTTTAAAATATAGGTAGAGAACTGAGATTCTTCAGAGATTTCATATATACAAACTCTCTATGCCTTGTTCTAAACAGAATGGTTTCCACTGCCCTCAATTTCCCTCCCCCTACCCCCATTTCTGCCTTTCCAGTGCAGTTTTTCTTTGTACTTTCCACATGTTTGCAGTTCATATTTCTCCTGGTAATTTCTGATTTCTTAGAATTGTATTCAAAACCATAGAAACTGATTTACCCTTAGGACAAGTGTTCATCTCAGAAGAAAAGCAAGAAAGATCACAGGATCAAAAGCTGGGAGATTCTCAGTGGCACATCACCTGATTCGAATGCACTTGGCCTTGGACTGGGACTCTGTCACTGTGAATCATGCTGGTTTTACAATAAAATGCTCATGGTGCAAATAAATTTGAAGTCAATTTATTGGGAAGAGGAGGTCTGTGACATTTGCACACTTGTCACCTCCTAACACTCTGATGTGCCAAACCACACTTAGGAGTTTTAATGGAGATTCATTGTATTACAACCCTTCTGTGCCCCTTAGAGGTCAAGGGCCTATAGAAGATGCACACTGAAAAGACCTAACCTTCTCGTCATGTGATTTGTCCCTTGGCAATCACTTCCCAGCCCAAAAGCATTAAGGGGCTAAACAAGAGTCACATTACTAGTCCAACCTCTAGTACACAGATTTTAAAACTCTATCAAGATCTAGCTACAGATAATTATGTAATGTTTTGTTTGCTTTATTTTTAAATACTAATGTAATTATTGATAGAATTCCAAGTGCAGCAGAAAATGGGAGATGAGATTTTCATAAGACGCCACAAGAAAATAAGGAGATGTACTATGGCTTGGATATGTTTGTGAGAGACCCAAGGTCCAGACAACAGCTACAGCCTCACTATTGCCTTATATTTTGTCCGTGAGACCTAAGCAGACAATTCAGCCACATGGTAGCAGATTTCTAAAGAACCCTGATATAAAGTACTTTTCCCTCATGCTACTAAGTATGTTGGGGGATTGAGAGAAAACTAATATAGAGACAAAAGAGAGACACAAAAGATGTATGTAATCTTCTTCAATGGAACCACATAGAGTAAGCTGAATGGAAACTGATTCTGTCAGGCAACAGAAAGCAAATGGCAAGAGCCATGAGTTCAGTTTTGAGCTCTCCGACTTGTGTTATTTTGTAAGCTCAAGCTTAAAAGGGGAATGATATTGCATGTAGATTTGAAGCCTAAAAGACAAATCAAGGATAAAACATACAAATGTATTACAATTTAGTTGATATTTGGAGCCAAGCAGGTATAATGAAGAGAGGCAGTTTCCCAAACTGTCTTAGATTTCCAGGTACAATCTCAAGTTAACAGGAATGGACCTGCTTCGTTTTCTTTCTTCCACTTCGATGTAGCTGTCTGCATTTTGCAATCCTTTGTCTTTCGCAGCACTTCAGGGAGTGAAACCTGCCAACATATTCCAATAGCTTGACATTTTGCTAGCATGTCGCCTAAAGAATTAGAAACCACCTAAACAGGACCTTCAC
The DNA here is from genome assembly GCF_900095145.1 of Mus pahari. Taxonomy (NCBI): domain Eukaryota; kingdom Metazoa; phylum Chordata; class Mammalia; order Rodentia; family Muridae; genus Mus; species Mus pahari. The sequence goes on along the minus strand of NC_034608.1, from coordinate 81,701,039 downwards.
TCACAACTTTTCAAAACTGCTTCTCTCAGACTGGCGCTCTGAAGCCTTTCACCTCACTGCCGGTGCCTGTTCTGTAGCTCAGCTCATTTTGCATTTTATGATCAACCATTAAAATATCCCACTTCTATACTTTTAATGTTGGTATTTTTCAGATCCCTATTTGAAAGATACAGAAACAATTTTAGCTTAGGCAGGAAAAAAAAAAGGAAAAACTGTTGAATAGACCAAATAAGTATTTTTTTTTTTAATTATATGGCACAGACACAGTAATTACTAAATATTTAAAAAGCCAGCAATAAGTCCCTGCTTCTCAGAGCTTCATACTGAAATCTAGTGAGGCTTGGAGACAACTGGGTGTCGTATAAAATGAAGGGAAAAACAGAATAATCAATGTGAAACAGAGAAGGAGACACCCAGCACTAGGAACAACTACTGAGCCAGCAATGTCAAATCACAAGGGAACAATACATGCCATTATGTAGGTCCTCTTTATATTCATACTTGTGCTGGTTAGTTTTGTGTCCACTTGGCACATCTAGAGTTACCCGAAATGAGGTAACCTCAGTTGTGGTAACGCCTCCATAAGATCCTGATGTAAGGCATTTTTAAAATTAGTTTTGACGGGGAAGGCATAGCCCACTGTGGGCGGTGCCATCCCTAGTCTGGTGGTCCTAGCTTCTATAAAAAAGCAGGTTGAACAAGCCGTGGGGAGGAAGCCAGTAAGCAGTCTCTGCATCAGCTCTTGCTTTCAAGCTCCTGCCCTGCTTCAGTGACTCCCTGACTTCCTCCAATGATGGAAATGTAAACTGAAATAAACCCTTTCCTCCCCAAGTTGCTTTGGGCATGGTGTTTCCTCATATCAATAGTAACCCGGACTAGGACAATAATCATATAACTCTAACAAAAGTATTTTACTTTAATATGACTGGGATGACTATTCTTGGTTGTCAACTTGACTACTTAAGGAGCTAAAACCCCAGAATGGATGGCACACCTGTGAGGAATTTTTTGCTTAATTTCAAGTAGGAAGATCCACTTTTAATCTGTATTTCTGAGTTAGAAAGACACAGGCCTCCAATCTAGATCTTCCAAACCAAGAAAAAACACACCTTTCATCTGGCCCTTGAGGTAGGAAGGCATCGCTTTAATCTGGGCCACGCTTTCCACTAGAAGCCTATAAGAACATGAAAGAAGAAGGCTTTTTGCTCTTTGCCTGCTTGCCCTTCCTACACTGGCATTTGACCCTACTCCTGGATCCCTGTGTATACTAAAGATCAGCTGACACACCCAGCTTTTTGGACTGAGCAACTACTGTATTCTTGGACATTCCATTCACAGACAGCCATTGTTTGATTAGCTGGACTGCAGCCTACAAGTCATTCTAATAAATCCCCTTTATATATTATATAATTGTATATTAATATATGTAATAAATACATATATATATATATATATATATATATATATATATATATATATGCAGTGGTAGCACATGTCTTTTGTCTCAGGAAGTCAAAGGCAGGCAAGCCAACATTCAGGAAAATGAGGAAGTGGCATTAGAGAAATGGCAAACCTATGACATCTTTCTATCCCAGTGGCCACACAATTTTAGGACATATACTTTCCTGTCTTTAGCAATTTCTCTTCCCAGCTGACATTATGGCCCCAAATGCTTCTTAGCTTATCCAATAGAAGGAGAAATCTTTTTAAAATCTAGCATTATTTCTTCTTTGACAACTTTGTAGTTGTATATCTTGTTCTTTGTTTTATCAGAAGGTCTCAGTGGTCTGGAAAATTTATGAAGATCATGTTAGCATTGAACACACAGAGATCAGACAGCTTCTAACTCCCAAATGCTGGAATTAAAGCTATGCAGCACCATACCAGGTTTAACATCATGTCTTGACGGCATCCACACTCAGGTGGTTCTCCACCACCACCACCACCACCACTACCACCACCACCACCACCACCACCATCACCATCACCACAACCACCACCACCACCAAATATATGCTCTTCTTACCTTCAGGACCTTTTCTAACTTTTTTTTTTCTGTAACTTACTAAATCCAATTTGTGCTATTTTCATGAACATGGGTAGCCTTCCACTGGCCATATCATTAAAGAAAAATAAAAAATGACTCTCCCTCGCATGGTAGGCATGAATTACTAATAGCTCTCAGATAGGAATAGGAATGTTTTGAGACCCTCTCCCATCCATAAACTGAATTATTGGCCAGTTTGATCTATTTTTTTTCTCCTCTGTAGGCATACTGTCTTTGTACACTGTGAAAAGTTTACCCTTGTGTTATTCAAATGATGATTTCTCTGCCCTCATATCTGGCTTCAATCCAGACATGGCATTGTAATGCTTATACCAAGAATTTCCTGTCTCAAATTTGTGTCAACAATTATATCATTTATTTTCTGCCTTGTCGATAAATGCTGATCACACAGTGGCTGGGCAGAATAGAGAATAGGGCCGGATGTCCTCCAGCCAGAGGAAGGAGATGAGAGCGAAGGAGATTTGATCAGCTGGGAGGATAAAGGAATTGGAGCCATGTGGAATGGATATGAAGACAATCATGGAAACACATCTGAAGCTCAGAGAGCCAGATTAATAACAACATGCAAGTATCATGGGATGGGCCAGATTAATAACAACATGCAAGTATCATGGGATGGGCCAGATTAATAATGACATGCAAGTATCATGGGATGGGGCTAGGAGGGAGCCAGATTAGCATAGGAGGTAACAGTAGATCATTTAACTGCTCAGCTATTGAGGCTCGGTTTTAAATAAATCTCAGTGTCTCTGTGTGGTTATTAGGGACTAGCATAAAGTAAGGAAATATAGCCACCAGATTAATTCACTGCTTATATTTATATTAAAGATAACTCTTTTACACTCCTCTTCCTCTTCCTTTTCTTCTACTTTGGACCTAGTCAATGTTGTTTCATCCACAAAAGTGGTTTTAAAAGTCCAGCTACAAGTTTACATCTGAAATGACCAATAAAATAAGTTATTAATAGAGTTTTTTTCAAATGATAAGTTAAAATTAGGGCATCCTACTCAGTCTGTACTGTACATTCTTGTTATAGTCTAGATTAGCTTTATCTGTACAGGTCATAAACTTGTGGAAATCAACCTAATCAGAAAGAACTCTGCTTTGGTTTTTTTTTGTTGTTTGTTTGTTTGTTTGGGTTTTTTTAGCACCTCACTGACAAATTTCTCTGAAAACAAAGTTCTTTCAAGAGTTTCAGCCAGGGAAAGTGTGCACAGCTACCTGCCAATTCTACTGTGATATTCTTCCAGAAAGGTAATCATGTCCCCCAAAGAACGTGACTTTGAAGGAATGCTCATGATAGACACATAACTTAGAAAAGAAATCTGGAGGAATTTGAAAGGGGATCAACTTTATAAATACAAAAAGTTATTGCTATGTTGATCTATGTCTTTCATTTTCTTTTGACAGCTATGCCAAGCACTGAAAGCCCAGAGTCCGCCATGAATAATTCATCAACAACACACAGGTTTATTTGGAGATCTTAAAAATCCGTGGCTCCAGGTTGACATTTCATCCATTACAGAGGCAGAAAGATCCTTTATTTTCCAGCGCAGTGGACTAATTTAACCTCCGCATCAGTGAAGCCTGACACAGGCACACTTGCTGGTACGCAGGCATGGACTGCCACCCACACAACACTGGAACAACAAACATCATTATTTCAAGCTATAAAACTCAAATTCCAATTTGTGAGCAATTAGCAATAATGTTTGATGACTCACTGGATACAAGAAAAGATTTATATAACTTCACAAAGAGAAATATTATCCTTTAAAGTTACAACGTCATTTGTCATATATTGATTCTTCTTAAGCATGCTTTCCTGACAAGGATTTGCATAGTGTTTGTTTAAGTTAACAAATAACACAGTCACAAATGAGACTTGTGTCTGAGAGATGCTGCATGCTATAAGCACTAGGAATAAATTGTTACCCAAGTAATTCAGGCCTTTGGCATTTCTGGGTCTACTCCTTAGAGTGTAGGGGAGGACTTATATTCATATACACAAGCCCTCTCAGGAGGATCCTATGTCTACTTCAGGGAGAAGGGAAAGAAGAAATAAGTTTTATAACCTTCAACTAATGCTAAAATGCCATATTTGGGGATAGTATCTCTTGGACTTCATCAATACAAATTCCCCAAAATCTCTTATTTTTTTAAAGCAGTTTTTTAAGCAGATTTTTTATTTTATTTTATTTTTTTATTTTAAATCTTCCGTGTACTTATACTTCCTTGTACTTATTTTGGTATCAAAAGGGTTACTAAAATGTCTTCCTAAACCAAACCCACTGCCTGTGCTCTGCAACCCCAAACAACATTGACAGTTTTTCTCTACTATAAGATAAAAATCTAAGGAGAATCAAATTCTGTCCCACAAATAGTCTCTGAAACATAAAGGAAACTTTGGGAAATTGACTCTAGTGGATCTGAAGAAAATCTGAACTATTATCATTATTTATTTATAAAAATTTTATGCAAAATTAAACAAGGACTTCACAGCCCCTCTACCTCCCCAAACATCTTCCAGAAGCACTAGGTTTGTTTAGAGATAAGAACAGAGTCTGACTTTTCTGGACATAGGCAGCTTTTCTTCTGGGACCCAGGCTCAGGGATGCGATCAAGGTAGTTTGTGAAATGAGTAAGGGATTCCTCTCAAAGTCAGTGTTGTAGTATCCCTTCTACCTGAGCCAGCCACTGTAGGAACAGCCAGCCCTTCCTGGATGATTCTTTCAAGTGTATGCATTTTGATGCTGTTTTCTTTAACAAAGAAAAAAGGAAAGGAGAAAAGGAGGAAGGGAGGAAGGAGGGAGGGAGGGAGGAAGGAGGGAGGGAGGGAGGGAGGGAGGGAGGGAGGGAGGGAGGGAAAGAAGGAAGGAAGGAAGGAAGAAGAGAAGAAAAGTAGGAAAAGAAAATGCAAAAAACATAATAAAGAGTGAAAGAAAGAAAAAACCTGCCTTATTTTTGCTTAGAGGTAGGGAAAAAATCCAATCTCCTGAAAACGTTTTCTTTTCCATTTCACAAAATATACAGCAGTCCTGCAGACAATGGAGCAGAGAAGAATTATTTCTGCCTTCTTGGTCAAGTGCAATGGGAGGATACCTCAGTTTGTTTGAAACAATAGCATTTAAGGCTAGGGCTGTGTGTGTGTGTGTGTGTGTGTGTGTGTGTGTGTGTGTGTGTGTGTTGTGTCATGAAACATTTGTAAGCCCCCAAAAGACCACCAAGGAGCTGGATCTAATGCAATTACATTAGGGTCTCTTTATTCAAGCTCGAGCTTAGGCTCCCACCAATCCTGACACAGCTGGAAGGTGGAGCCATGAGCCTAGTTTTAGGCAAGCACTGGTAGAGGAAAGAAGGGAGTATCTCACCTGGTACACATCTGAATGAGAGGCCATCATGGCCTTTAACGTCATTGGCTGGTGCTAGAGCCAAGCCATCAATTTAATTTCTGCTTTGTTATCTGATTGGTAGTTGCTAGGAAGTGAAGTGTCCGGACTGGACTTGTAACCCGGGGATGCAGATTTGTTTGGGGAATAACCTGGAAACTGGTGCTAAACACAGGTTTTGTTGGGGTTAACCTGGAAACTGGTAGACACAGGTCTTGCTGCGGGGTAGCCTGGAAACTGGTGCTAGATACAAGCCTGTTAGTTAACTTAAGTTCAACCTTGGTCAGGTTCTCTAAGATAGAGTCTGAACCTCAAAGATTTGGTCTCTCACACGCATGCTCCTGTGTATATGCACACATGGTTTTGCTGATATTGTTCTATGGAATTAGTTCTTCTGCTTAAAGTGCAGAATTATTTATCCTGTTGTATATCTTCCATGTCTGATACCAAACAAAATGAAATATAATACAACATAACGACACATCTTCATGCAGTAGAATTCTTCAGAGAGAGTGAAAGGTGCCCCCACGGAGCCTTGAAAGCAACAGTGCATCAAATAAAAACAAAAAAATTCCCTTTCCTCCTTTTGGGAAATTTAAATTTTGCATGAAGGTTACCACTGAAAAGAGGCTACGTGTCGCTGTAATGGAGCGCCCTCCACATGGAAACACAGGTAGAGATAAAATTACCAAATCTTGCTGCGGTTTTCATTTTCTTTGGCAAGGTTCCTTCACTATACCACTGGTGAAAGGACAGAAAAAGACTTGAATAACTTTCTCAGTAAATAAAGCTAATATGTATATTTTGTTATTCCTGACATTTAATTCTAATGTCAGACTTGGGAAACTGAGAGCTGTCATTTCATTAAGCCCTCCTTAAATGGCAACATTTGCCTTTTAAAAACTGAATTGTTTCTGTAATCCCATAAGAAAACTGTAGATATCACTTATTCACAGGCTCCATGAATGTCTTAGAATATACATATGGATGCCCGCAAATTGTGGGAGAATATTAAGTCTCTTCCCTCTGTTCTTTTGACATAGAAGAAATCACACCCAACTCTGGTGTTTATAGCAATTCTTCATAGTGTTGCTCAAAACAGTAGTGATTCATATCATCCAAGCCGATACTCCCCCAGTACTAGGAACAGCAGGATTTTACTTACAGGCTATTCATTGCTTATTATTTATCATTAAGCAAAAAGTGATTTTTAAAATAAAACTTACTTGCAACATTGCTGAACAAATATGATGTAGTATGTCAGGCTTTCTGACAACCGTTAACTCTAATGGGTAGAACACCACTAGGTTTATTAATTAGTAGACATGATTAATTAGTAACACTGAAAAATTATAGTTTTGAAGGTGAGAGTGGGTATTATAGTCTTCATAAGTAAGAAGAGAACAAGACATCATATCGGATGGATTAGTCAAGATAATATCATTTTTGTTAGGTGCCTTCTAGGTGAGGCCTCTCCTGGGTACTCTTTCTACAGACTCTGACTCAAGCTTTGCTGCCTCTTCCGTTTTCTTCCTCCTTAGCACTTGTCTCTGAACAATACGGTATGCATTTTAAACCCATTTTTAGTTCCCTAAATATGCAACTTCATGAAGATGATGCTCCTCTGGTGAGTCCTGTCTCATGCTCTGGCCTTCTACAATAAGCATCTGTGAGATGAATGGAGGGATCTACAAATGCCAAACTTCTAAAGAACTCCCTTTTTTTTTTTTTTTTTTTTTCCTTCCTTGCAGTGAAGAAAATTGCTTTTCTCTGCAGGAAAAAAAAAATCACTTTTCTCTGTCCTAGCCTTGTCCCCGCAGAGTCCCTTAGTCCTCTCCATCGCTCTTGCCTGCATCCTATCCAATAAAAATAATCCTGGAACATGGGAAGCATGCTGCACAAGGCCTAAGGGTATAGATCCCTGCTGTTACTGTCACTTTGGAACAGCTGTATCTGAGCCTATAGTCTCATTTGTGAGATAAGGATGCAAATGATGCTATTCACAAATATGTAGAAAGGTGCTTTATAAACTCCCAAGTGCTATATAAATACAACTCAAGGCCAGTGTCTATAAAAATTAACTATAACAATTCTATTTGCTGCAAAGTAATATTTCTCTCTCAGTTTCCCTCTCTCTTTCCATGAAGCCCCTTTTCCTGGATGAATAAGCCATCAGTTCTCTGTCTCTATGCCATGATGCCTCTTCTCTATTCAACATTTTGTGCTGTTGCTGATTACAGACATCCGACAACCAGACTGGAGCCAATGAGCCAACAGAAAAGGTAATAATACGTTTAAGTGTCCAGCAGACAGGGAAATGTCAGACAAAGCAAAACAGCCACATGCTTGGTTAAGTAAGGTCAGAAGTGCAGTGGGGAACGACACTGGAAAGCCTCTAAAAGGATCTTTCCTAATTTGCTATGGACTCTGAAATTACAAAATGAGGTATTGATTGCTTTTCTCCACATCATTTCTCTTCAGAAATATTATTAATGAGCTCCACCTTAGGGAAAAAAAAACACACAGAAGAACTGTATCCATCTTCAATACTTTCATAAAATTGGATCTTAGAGCACTTGCTTTCTGACTGGCAGGTAGGGAACAAAGGAATGTGACCTATATTGAGTGGTGGTCCTTGTGAAATGAGAGTCCAGGAACTATATTCAGAAGACTATAGTAGCTGGAAGTAAGGTTCAGGAAGCTTTCTCCATAAAGAATAAAGGTAAGTATTTAAAGGTTTACAGGCAGCCTGGTCTCCATTAGAGTGGCTCATCCTTGATACTGAGGGCCAAACGTGGCTGTAGAAGACACATGAAACACTAGGCACAGCTGTTCTGACACAGTTTTACTTATAAAACAGGCAGTGGGCTGGCCACAATTACCAGCTCTTTCCCTAGCAATCCCAGGCTGGTAAATTTCTGTCATCCATGTGCCAAAATAATGAAAGCAACAGATCCCAGAAAAATAGGCCAATACACTATACAAACTTACCCTAAGGCTTCTTAATGCCAAGGGTTTGTTCTGCTATTAAAATCAACACATAATACCAAAGATTATCCATTCTCACTCTTTAGTAAGAATTCCATTCATTTAGCAAGTGAAAAAGAAGGATTATGACCTGTTATTGTTAGAACAGTGTACATGTGGTAGGGGTATGAATTTTGAAGCCATATTTCTAGCCTTAGAATTATGTTCTGTCATTTACTACAAGTGTACCCTTGAGCTAATGGCTTAATATTCTTGTCTTCATTGTACAATTGTCACATGGGGACTGGGCCAACTCACTTGGTCTTTATGGAGATCAAATCATACACATGTGGAAAAAACTATTAGTGAGATTTTTGTTACTGTTATTTCTTCTGGATCAAGCAAAAGCAATGCTTTTCCCTCCAGTTATTCCAAGGGCCCAAGTGTAAATGATTGCTGACGGCATTGAGTCACTATACTGCTTCAGTCAATAACTGATTGTAGGGAAGACATATCTGAAACCATAGTGACACAAAGAGATCTCCTGCCTTTGGTCAATTCCAACACAGAAATTATACCTTTTATTAATTAACTTCTAAAAACAATGGGTAGTTGGGTGTGGATTTTTAAAAGACTTTTTCATAGTTATTTTTAATATTCCCAGAATATCGTTTTTGACTGACACTCATGTGAAATATTGCAAATCCTCAGATATATTCTCCTGGCCCTAAGAGAGAGAGAAACATCCTTTTTTTTTTCTTTTTTTTTCCTTTTTTTTTNTAATTATTATTTTCTTTATTTACATTTCAAATGCTATCCTGAACGTTCCCTATACCCTCCCCCCACCCCTGCTCCCCTACCCACCCACTCCCACTACTTGGCCCTGGCCTTCCCCTGTGCTTGGTCATATAAAGTCTACAAGACCAAGGGGCCGAGAGAGAGAAACATCTTATATGTATCTTTGCCTGTCGATTTTCTTCTCTCAGATACTGGCAGATGCTATTTTATCTTCTAATAACTGGACCTGAGGTATAGGGACTTGCATTTTTGTCATTTGGAGCAAATGTTTCCTCTCAATTTGGATCTTCACAATTTTTTATCAGACGCCTCAAACATTTTACTCATTTCAAAATGTGAATCTTTCTTACAGGTCCAGGTTAAATTTGGGTTAAACCTTTTGCTCTTTTGTATTTCAACTTCAATAAAAAGACATTTGGTAGAATTCACTGGTTAGTTCTTTTCTGTTGCTGTGATAAAATGCCATGACAAGAAAAGAGAGAGAGAGAACAAATCAAAACAAACGCTTAGGGAAGAAAGAGTTTATTTTGATTTATGGCCGAGGGAATGAATCCATTGGGACGAGGAGGTGGAGATGCAGCACATGGTGGTTGGAGTAGAAAGAGGTAGAGAAAGAGGGGAAGAGAGGGAGGAAGGGAAGAGAGGGAGGGAGGGAGGGAGAGAGAGAGAGAGAGAGAGAGAGAGAGAGAGAGAGAGAGAGAGAGAGAGAGAATAGGAAGTGGAGAAAGGCTATGAACCCTCTTGCTCACCCCCCAGTGACTTGCTTCC
>NC_034608.1:81676213-81690494 GCF_900095145.1 Mus pahari | reverse complement strand
ACTGGGAAGAGAGGCCCCTTGGTCTTGCAAACTTTATATGACCCAGCACAAGGGAAGGCCTGGGCCAAGTAGTGGGAGTGGGTGGGTAGGGGAGTAGGGGTGGGGGGGGTATAGGGAACTTTCAGGATAGCATTTGTAATGTAAACAAAGAAAATAAAAAAATAATAAAAAAGAAATAAAAAAAATAAAAACTCTACTCTAGAGCTGTTCTCTATGAAGACATGAGTTCAATTCCTGGCATCCAAACAAAGCTGTGTCAAGAAAAGGACATAGTGTAAATACAATTTTAAAATAGATAATACAAATTTTATCTTTTGAGAAAGTGATGAGTGCATTAAAGTACTAATTTAATTGCTAATTAGAATATTTAACATTAGAATATTTAACATCATCTAGGAATGTAAAGGAATGGATAAATGAAGAAAACCAATTTTCAACAATAATAACCTCTCCTCACTATTGATAGTAAAACTGTGTACTTTTAATTTAATCATTTTTTAAAGGCCACTGTTGTTACTTTGCAACATAAGAAACCAAACTCAAGGCCTCGGACATGCTCAGCACTGAGTCCACTACAGCTCTTCCATTAAGAAAATGATTTGCTAAAGAGACTGGGTGGAAGAAGGGTTTACAAAGCAAAGAGCTGTCTCTGCTTAATAATGAGCAGCTGCAATGTCGGGACAACTGTTGTACTTAGAGGACTGGCTATGCCTAGAGTATACTTTAGGATAGATCGAAGAACAAGTCTAGAAAGTTGTAGGAATTTGCCAAAGGTGCAAGAGTTGTATCACTGTTTTAAGCTGTACTGGTGTATTAGACAAACAGCCATAAAGAAGAGAACAGAATTGAGGAAGAAAATTGTAAGCACATGAGAACTCAGTATTTTATAAAGTTAGCAAAACTAATCAGAAGGGAGTATATAAATACAGTAACAGAAAAATGGCTTTCCAGTGAAAATAAAATTGATCATTTACATTATTTGTAAAGAAATTAAAATATTAAACAAAAAAATCAAAGAAATACTCCAGAAAAGTTTAAAAGGTCCTGGTGCAATCGAGAAGCAAAGAGCTGTCATTCCAAGTTGAATCGCAGATTTTGAAAAACCAATATAAAATTTAAAATATTGAGTACGTTAAGATAAATATGCAAGGAATTCAAAGGACCAAACATGAAGAAAACAAACAAACAAACAAAAACCACTAAAACATGGGCTATCCAGTTAGAGCGATGATTAAGCAGTTAAGTGCTATGGCAGCTGATCTCTAAGAAGACATGAGTTCAATTCCTGGCATCCAAACAAAGCTGTGCAAAGTAACAGCACTGCCAGGTGATCTGAGGCCTCTTAGGTTCTCCTTGAGCACCAGGCATACATGTAGTGCACACACATACAATCGAAACACCCAGGCGCATAACTATACATAAGTAATTTTAGGTGGTCTATGAAACTAAACACTTCTCAAAAGAAATATAAATGACTAAGAAATATTTTTAAATGAGTTCACAATCTTTAGCCATCATAAAATGCAAATTAAAGCTAGTTCAAGATTTCATGTTTCCCCAGTCAGAATGGCTAGCATTAAGGCCAGAAATGCTGGTGAGGATTTGAGGAATGGGGAACATTCATACACTGTTGGTGGGGGTTCAGACTGTTGTAGCCATTGTGAACATCTATGTAGTTGTTCCTAAAACATAGAAATGAGGCTGCCATAGGCACTCCTGGGTATTTCCTCAAAAGATTCTTTCCAGCTTCAGAGACACTCACTCACCGATGTTCACAGCTACTGTAGTTACAGTAACTCAGATATGTAAACAGCGTATAAGTCCATCCACTGATAAATGTATGAAGATGTGGTTCTTATATGCAATGTCAACTACAAAGGAAGTGATGAAATTCCAAGTAAATGGATGAACCTGGAAAACATTAGACTGAATGAGACAACCAAGACCCAGAAAGGCCGACATTGAAACTTTAGAAGAGTGTGTGGGATCTAATGTCAGTGATGCAATGATATTAGATATATTAGATACACAACAGGGTAGATGAACTTGTCAGCAAGAATGAGGACAATCAGGCAAACAACTAAACCCCCTTCCTTCCTGTCCCTGGGACTGTCACCAGCATTCCTACCTGCAGAACCTAGGATACTAGAAAAATCATTGTTGAAGAGGAAGAGAAGACTTCAAGGGGAGGATATTAAAACACAGGGGATAGGAAGGGGAAATGTGGAATGGTGGGAAGTAGTTTAACGTAGTAGGGTAAGGCAGAGGTAGAGGTTTGGGGAAGGAATAAATTTTAAGAATGGTTGAAAAAGCATATGGAAATCTAGTATTTTAGAACCTTCATTTTGCATATATATTATAATATATGTGTATGTAAACTATATATTCATAGTCATATAAAGGAGTTTAACTGGAGCTACTATGCAGGGGGATTATACTCATCACAGAGGCCATAGGTTGACAAATTAAAAAGCCCAGCACCGAGTGTGGGACATCTTGCCTCAAGTTGTTGGTGGCAGGTGACCTATAGACCCCACCACCCCTACCTCACACACACACACACACACACACACACACACACACACATACACACACATAACACACATAACACACAACGCACAACACAGACTATTGCCATTGCTCTTGGTGCCTACCAGAATCTGATGGTAAGACTATTGATGGCTAATCTTTACTGTCAACTTGATTATCTCTGGAATCAACTGATATCCAATTTGCTGGGCACTCCTGTGAGAAATTGTCTTGATAAGATTATCTGAAGCAGGAAAATTCACCCTAAATCTTGGCAGTCTCTTCTTGTGATAGCCCCAACCATAGGAAGGAAGGGGATTTAGTTGTTTGCCTAATCGCCCTCGTTCTTCCTGGCAAGTTCACCTTCCCTGTTTTAGCTTTGCTTCCCTGGTACTAAAACCAACTACTCCATGGTACCAATACAGACTGTAGGCCAGCAGCCCTCAGGACATCCTTCAGGACTGCAGCACCAGATTGAAACTGCAGAGCCATCCAGCTTTGTGGGCTGAACACCTACCAGATTTGCAGCCTTAGCAATATGAGTATTGTGGAAAACAACAAACAAGTGCAAGGCCAGCTAGTGAGGGCACTGAGTGTTCTTGGGTATGTTTTTGCCTGTGTATGTGTGTGTGGTGTGGTGTGTGTGCGTGCATATTCACGTATGGATGCAGGTGCATATGCTTGTGTGTGTGCATTGTGTGTAGAGGCTCAAATTTGATTACAGATGTCTTCCTCTAGAACTCTCCTGCTTCCTGACTGAGAAAGTTTACCAGCTGAACATAAAGCTTGCTGATTAGCAAGTGTAAATCCCTTATTTCCCCCACCACCACCACTATATATTACATATTACATATTACATATTTATTACATATTACATATTATGTATTATATATTATAGCACACTTTAGCCTAGCGTGCTGGGACTATAGGCACACTAATATGCCCACCCAGCTTTCACATGGGTTCTAGGGATCCAAACTCTGGTTCTCAATCTCAAATGAGAGGCAAATGCTTTATTCTCTGAACCATCTCCCCAGAATCCTGCTTTGGGTTTTGAGGGCACCAGTCAACAGTTCCTTCTCCCAGCCAAAGAATGCAACTTTGCTGCTTCTGAGAATCACCTAGGGGCTTATAAACATTCTAATTCACAGTCATAAACCACAGAACGATTAAAGCAGCACCTCTGGAGGTAGAATTTGCACATCAGAATATCTGAAAACTCTCGGGTATTTCCAATGTTCATCTCAGTTCTCTCTCCTGTGTGTAATAGATGCAGGAGAAAATTAAAATATAAAAACAACCTGCTTTATTATTGAGCAGAGTTTCATCTCTGAGGCCCAAACTACTTTCTGTTTCTTTGAGCATAAATTGAACCATCAGCCACAGAGAGATCAGCTAGATAATTACAGGTCTGTGCAGGGGCAGAGCTGGTCCAGTTGACTTCCGACATTTGACCAACCAGCGGTCAGGTGCTGTGAGGAAGATAAGAAAGGCTATGCTGGCACACACACACCTCTACCATCTTACCCATCAGCTCTGTATTTTGTAGAAGGTAGACAGAGATGGAAAAAAACTGAGAAGTCACCAATAATCAGAAATCCATTTGCTTCTCTCACCTAAATAAATATAACTTCCAAATCTAATTGAATTAGAATTAAGTGATTATTCTTCCACATAACTCAGCTGACCTAAAATCAAGTTTCCTGAAATTTATCATTTTAATGCTTACTGGCTTCCCTTTTCTGTCCTCTTGAAAAATCCTCTGTTAATACTTCCTGCATAACATGGAATATAGTTATATGTATTTCTCTAGCCCCTCTGCTAAACTTCAAAGCCTATTAGATAAGTCACATCTAACAAGAAAACAAAGAAATGTCTTTTGTGGTAGTGAGTGCTGTTGAGAAAAGTTAAGCAGAGTAAAGACAAGAGTGTGATAGAGCCCAGGGGTCAGGCTTAACCTGCTAGCACTCTTTACGAAGTCTGGCTTCTAGTTGCCCTTTTAGTTACACAAGTATTGGAAGAGTATGTGTTAGCATTCATATTGATGTGGTGAGATCCCTGGCAGAATGCAGGAAGTGGAAGATATTTTTATTTTAAGTTCATGAAGATTCAGAGGGCTCACAGTTCATTATAGTGGGCCCTGTTGATGCTGAGCCTGTGGTAAGGAGTGGCATCTTGGTTCAGAGAGTGGGGAGGAGCGATCTTAGTCATCTGATCAGAGTCAGAAAACAGAAAAAGGTGGTGGGGGGAGGGGTAGAGGGGGAGAGGGAGGGGAGTGATGGTGGAAGGAGAGGGGAGCTTTTTTATTCTCTGTTTGAGGTCTCCAGCCTAGAGGTAGTGTTAAGCACATTTAACCTTCACAGAGAGTAACGAATATATTTCCCACAGTCCTTTTTCACTAGGTTGCTAGGAATTGCTTAAATTCTTCCAATGAGATATATAAAATTTGGAAAACTCAGAGAGATCAAAACAATTTTCTTGTACTTGCCAACTGCATAAGAGGTAAACATACAGCATGCCTTGCAGGCCAAATCTCAGAGTTATCCTCTTGATCTTATAAGCTCCTCATTTTTAAATGAAATCCCTTTCTGCTTGAAATATCTATAAATATGCCTGTTTCTTTTACTTAATTGAGGCAAGTGGTCAAAACCTGACTGTCAAGAAAATCTCCCAGAAAAAGTTAACCTTTGATTGAAGAGTTGTTTGGGGAAAAGTCCAGGGTTTAGCCATATAAGCTGAGGAAGAAAGTGTTAGGCAGGAAGAATAAAAACTGCAGACGTGAGCAAGCTCAGTGTGCTTAGAAAACAACAAGAAGTATAATACAGCTGGAAAAGAAAACCAAAGAAGGAGAGAGTTATATAACTACAGAACTGTAAACAAAAGCAGCTCGATAGGTCAGGGCAAGATATTTAGATGTAATCTAAAAGGGGAAGCCAGCAGAATATTGTGGCAAAAGGGTGGCATAATCTTAGCCTGGGCAGACTTCGGACTATAGGAAACAGTTCAAAGAGCAGAAAAGCAGCTGGCTGGCTGTTTGCATGGTTTGAAAGACAATGTGGACTATGATGGTATACAAGAAGTAGGTAAAAAGTGAATGGATACTGCAAGGTAGTGCCAATAGAAATTTTTAGGCACTTCATAGACTACCACCTGAAATAAGATCTGGATGAATACATAATTCATTATTCAAACAAGAATCCTTTGCAAATGAATGAGAACTCTATTAATATTCATGCCAAGAAAATAAATATAATTGTAGACTGTCATAAGCAGATTAAACTTATCATTAGAGAACAACTTATCATCTTATCACAAAGAACAAATTCAAGACGACATAGTCTTAGTTTCCTTGAAATACTAAGTGGATAAAGTAGTCATCTTGATAGGTCATGGAGAGATGCAGGTAGAGGTGATATAATTCACCAATTCTACCAGGGCTGACCTCATGGATATGTGCCCAATCCAACTACACAGTGCTTGTGTTCTGAAATGCTCTTGGACATGGACTAAAGAGAAAGCCATTGACCATTAAGAAAGACAGAGTAGGTGGTAAAATATGGCGGGTGGTGTAAATGCACAATTGTAATTACCTGCCAATCACTGCAAGTGTAAAGCAGAGTGGCTTGATTGTGAGTCTCGGAAAGGTGGGCAGGAGATTCTCTTTATTTGAATTTGGCAATGGTCTTCGGTGTTAGAACTCAATGGTGCCTGTAGGTGATGGCCAATTGACTTCCTTAGTGGAATGAGCAAGAAGAATGACCAGAACAATGAGAAATACTTAACATGAGATAATCTGTAGATGTTATTATTGAAAATTTCTCTGCTACTACAAGTATAAACACACAAATGCATACATACCCATATGTAAATATATCCATGCATGCCAGAGAAAGGGTAACAAAGATGTATTAAAACCCTTATGGATACAAGTCATTAAAAATTCCTACTTAATTTCTTTTGCATAAATGTAGTGATGAGCTTCAATTTTGATTTGCAGAATTGTTAAATAATGGGTTAAAATATTACTTAAATTTATCACAAGGGCTGGTGAGATGGCTCATTGGGTAAGAGCATCTGACTGCTCTTCCAAAGGTGCAGAGTTCAAATCCCAGCAACCACATGGTGGCTCATAACCATCCGTAACAAGATCTGACGCCCTCTTCTGGAGTGTCTGAAGACAACTACAGTGTATTTACATATAATAAATAAATAAATCTTTAAAAAAAATTTATCACAATATACTTACATTTTAATTTTTCAGCATGTTAATGCTAGTGCTCCTTCCTTGTTTTTTTAATTGAGTTTTGTTTTGTTCTGGTTTTTTAGATTTATTTATTTTACATTTGTGAGTACACTGTCACTTTCTTAGAGAGACACACCAGAAGAGAGTGTCAGATCTCAATTCAGATGATTGTGAACCACCATGTGGTTGCTGGGAATTGAACTCAGGACCCCAGGAAGAGCAGTCAGTGCTCTTAACCACCGAACCATCTTTCTAGCCTCCTTCCTTATTTTTTATTATTATTTTTTAGATTGGTGACTTTCATCTTTATAAAAAGTATGTGATATTTTTACATTATTGCTGCAAAATAAGTATGACTGTTAATATTTTAAAGGCCTGGAAGTGTAGCACTATTACTTGCCTAGCATACATGAGATCCTGCATTTAATCCTCAGCATTGTAAAATAAAACTAAATAAAATATGGAAACCACACCTACAACTGTACTTTCTAATCATTTATACATAGCCTAGGTTTTCAAGAAATTTAGAATCTAGGTATAAATAGTAAGCAGAAGAAAACTGGAGAAGTTATATTATTTATCCTTAAAGAAATCCTTATTTATACAACTCTCATTTCAGCTAGCCTTTGGAGAAAAATATAAGTGAGCTGTTGAGTTATTTCCAATATCATATAAAATAACATAAAAGCTTAATTATTTGTCAAAATATTTCCTATTTTAAAATATCTGTCATCAGTCCTATAACTTTGCCATAATTAATACATACTAGCTATTAATTTGCAACTATTTAGGTTGTTTACAAATAAATGTGACATTTCCTTGACTTCCCTAAACAATTTTAATGAAGTCTAGCCTCTTTCTCTGAATTGATAAGAAGTGTGTGCGTAGTCTGCTGGAGCATGAAGGTCAGTCTCACTTGTCAATAGTGACTGAAGGAAGTTCGAGCAGAGCTGTGGTCCTTGATAATTACAGGACAGCAGACATGCTTGCCACCCAAGCATGAAGACCTGAGTTGGATCTCCAGGACCTGATACAAAACAGCTGGGTATGATGGCTTGTGCTTGAAATTCCAACACTAGGGAGTAGAGATAGGCAGTTCCCTGAGGTGTTTGGCCACCCAGCCCGGTCTACTCAAGGAAGCCCTAGCCTAATGAGAGACCCTGTCTCAGAAAAGAAGGTTGTCAGTACAGCCTGAGAAACGACTCCAGAGGTTGTCTGCTGGCCTCAATTCACACGCACACATATGAAATATATATATGGTTTTTTTTCACAGAAACACACACACACACACACACACACCACATACAAGAGGGCAGAAGCAGCCATTCACTTTGATGTAAGTGTCACCTTAAATGCCCAGTTGGACACTTTGTTAAGTAGTTGAAAGAGAATGTTACTCCTAGTTAGGTAAACCCAATCAGCTGTTGAATGGGCCCAGAAGAATAAAATATAATGCCCAAAACTCAATGGGTCCCCGAAACCTGAATTTATGATGAGATTTAGGTGCTGTGTTGCCTAAGATGTGATCTACTCCATGTACTGAGCCTACCACATGATGCTGGTGTTGCATTGCCTGAGAAGTGTCTCCTTTGTGTCACTGGTACACCTCATCATCTGCATGCTGAATATCTTGTTCTCTCCAAATAACCCATGATAATCGATAGCCCTGGTAAAAAGTAAGGAGAAAAGCACTGTCCTAAAAATAACTAGTTTCTCAAGTAATGTGATGGCAATGCCTACAGCCAGCTAGGCACGTAGATGCTCTGCACCTGACCAGTGGATCTTAGTAAGCTTAATATGGCAGATATGAAACAATGGACTTAATACATTTTATTTCTCCTTACAAGAGGCACTGGAGGGTTAAATTGAATGCATTCCGAACTCCAACTGACTATGAAAGTTCTGTCATCCACGAGAGTTGCCTTTTGAATATTTTAATATGCTGGAAAAGCTTCTGTACTCTGGAGGCCATAAAAGGGTCATAAATGAAGTTAATGCCATAAAAAAAGAAACAAAAAGTAGAGATGTGACAATATTCACAATGTCTTTTCTGCTGGACATAATCTCCTAACTGTTCACATCTGTTTTCCCTAATTGCCTCAGTATGGTGGTTTGTGATTTTTATTCTGGAAATACACAATGTCCTTTCAGTCTACTTAGACCATTCGTCAGCCTTCCTAATGTCAATAAGTGGGGACAAATATAAGGCACATGAGAAGAAATGAAGAGCCAGCTGATCTCAACTGAGATTTTATTCTATCTCCTTCATCAGTTGCTATAGCCACATGTTTTCCCGTTACTGTGATAAAATACTCTGATTTAAGAAGCAACTTAAAGGAGAATGAGTTTATTTGGCTCCAAATTCCACATAAGTTAATCACAGCAGGGAAATAACAGCAGGAGGAGCCTGGGAAGCTTATTGTATTATATCCACAGGCAAGAACAGAACGCACTGGATTAGTGCCTGCTCAGAGCACTCTCCCTACTTCTCCACAGTCTGGGACCTGCTGCCCGGGAAATGGTACCACACACAGTGATCAGGTAGATCTTCCTACTAAACAAGATCATCCCCACAGACTTGCTCACAGGTCAACTTACTAATAGTCCTTTGAGACTCCATTCCCAGGTGACAGATTGTAGCAACTTGACAATTACAACTAACTACCATGACTACTGTCTACCCTTGTCTACTGGACTCATGAACACATCACTTAAAACCACAGACTCTGTGACTTAAAAGACTTCAAATCCTCATGCTTATCTCATGCCACATAATCATGTATAACTTTTAAAGGCCTCGGAGTCTTACAAAATCCTAGCACTTTAAGAATCCAAATGTTTGTAACGGTGACCTCCTATAAAATGAAAAACAGGTTACCTGCTTGCAGCCACATAGTGGTACAATTTTAAACATTCTTACTCCAAAGAGATAGAGCAAGAAACAATCACAGCAAAGTAAAGCAAAGCCAAGCAGTGTGAACATTAAATCCCACAGCTCCATTTCCGGTGTTTGAGGCCTTTAATGTTATCAACTGGTCTGGAGAAAGCTTGGGTAGTCCCACTGCGCTGACTATCCATAGCACACACAGCTTCTCTCTTGAATTGGATCCTCTCCTTATACCCAGGTCGTCTTGGCAGATGTCACATGAGCCTGGCATCTCCAGTATCCAGAGATTTCCCCTATGATTCGAGCTTTATCTTCACATCTTCACACAATGGCTCGTACAGGGCTATCTGTGACTACTCCAGTTCTAATACACAGTACCTTGCTTCAGTTTTTCTCCATAACCCCCTCAGTCTTGCATCTACTATGTCTTCAAATCCAATGTCACACAGATGCCATTAAATTCTTCTACCTGTGGGAGATATAGCCTTGGCACCGGGGATCACAGCTGTAACGGCTTCTGTGCGCTGCCCTGCAGGAATGCCTTCCCGTTACTCCAGTACCAAACAACGGGTTTCTCTTACTGACATTAATCCCTTTGTCACAGATGCTTTGTTATCTATATTTTCCTTATCCAAAATAATTATATTCACACATCATTCCTTCACCTTACAAATCAGTCCATTATTAATCTATGCAAATTCATTCAAGTTCTCTGGAGATGGAAAGAATGAAGAACAATTTGTGTACCAAATCTCATGTGAATGGGCCCTAGCCCAGTTACTGACAGAATTCTTGATTTTCTATAACCTTATAAGCAGGACTTGATTATTCACGTGCCCCCTTTAAAGCCTTTCTTCTAAATGCCCACTAAAACAGCCCTTTAAGCTCTGCTTACAGCATTCAGTAGCTTTTCTGTGAAGTGGAAGGTTTTGGTTGTGTCATGTGATGCAGACTCATGTGCCATCTTACTGATGCAAGACTTGTGAGAGGACACATGGTATTTGGAGAGACTGTAAATGGGACTCAACAGACAGTGGTAGGGCATTTGTATGTAGCTAGCTGTACAACTCTTTGTTGCTTTTGCATCTTCGCTGGTCCTTCACTTCATTGAGAGAATGCCTGGCATTCCAGCTTGTTCTGGTTGCTCTACTGACTCCTGCAACTGGCAGAGGCCTGGTGGTTTCTGCTGAATCAGGCAGCCACCACTGTTTCATGTTTGGTGACACTTTTAAACTGGACTGCCAGTAACCTGACAAATGGACATTGGAATTTCCCCAAAGAGCTACTTCTAAAGAGGTCCACAGCCCCTTGTCCTGTTCACCATCTTTTTCTCCTCTACCTTTGAATAGTGGGCTAGAATCAGGGTCCAAGTGTTTAAGAATACTTATTAAAATAGGGTGTAAAAAAAAAATCTAAGCCTACATTTCTGGTCAAATGTCCCAAAGTCTTTCATATTCCTCCCACAAATTCAAAAAGCTTTATGTGCAGAAAGCCTGAAAGTCAGGTTTCTCACAGAAAAGACCCCATTTCTGGATTGAATAAAGACCTTAACATAGGCAACTTAAGGAAAGAAAGACTTACTTGACTCACAAGTCAAGATTACAGTTCATCACCAGGTAGCAAGAGCTCTAAAGAGCTAGTCACACTACACATCTTCAGTAAACAGCAATGAATTGAGTGCGTGCCAGGGTTTAGATCACCCTCTCCACTCTTAGACAAGTTGAGAGACCCTGTCCTGGTAATGGCGCCATCCACAGTAGCTAAGTTCCCCAACAGTCAACATAATCCATCTAAAACATAGCTACATGCAGCTTAACCTAGACAATCCCTCATTAAGACTTCATTCCCATGTGAGTCCAAATTGGATCAACTTGACAGTTAAAACTAACCATCACACCATGGTCTATTGTGTCCTAGCAAAATTTAGACTTCATTAATAAATTTTTTTACTTAAGTAAATTAATTAATTGAAAAGGGGGAAAGGAAAAAGCCCTTTTCTCCCCTGTAATATCTGGAAATTTCACATCTTCATCCCCTTTAGCATTATATGCCCACGTGTTGCATTAGGCTTAGAAGGGACCCTCTGTTTGAATGGCATGCCAAGCTCCACAGTTAATCCCTTTAGAGGAGGTGCTTAGCCTCCTGCTTATAGGAAGTCCTCTGAGGACTTAAGGTTGCAGCACAGCTGCTCATCATCCCCAGCAGAAACCAGTCCTTCTCAATTAGCCTAGAAACTGCCAGTTGAGTGTGTCTTAGACAATTTATGGATCTAATGCTTTTATTCATAGCATCTAAGCCCTATCCTTTTAATTAATGAGTGTTTATGTTGTTAGAGCGGGTGAGAGAAGACTGCATTTATAGCGTTTACTGTAATGTTCTGTTGTAACACAAACTCAAGGGAATAGATGTAGGAACAGCTCAACCCAGGATTCCTGTGATTGCCTTTCTCCTACTCTTCAGCATTAGAAAACTGAAGCAAACATGAGGATACTAGCTTTCCCCACTAACAGTCTAGCTGTACCGTTAGGCCACCCACCTCTCATCTTCTTCTGCAGCTGTGGCTGTGAGGGGTATGATATAATACAATATAATACACTCCAGAGGCACACAGATGATCCTGGGATGTATTATTCTAAAATGGCTAGGATATCTTTTTCTTTTCTTTTCTTTTCTTTTCTTTTCTTTTCTTTTCTTTTCTTTTCTTTTCTTTTCTTTTCTTTTCTTTTCTTTTTGTGTTGTTGTTGTTGTTTTGTTTTGTTTTTCAAGACAGGGTTTCTCTGTGTAGCCCTGACTGTCCTGGAACTCACTCTGTAGAACAGGCTGGCCTCAAACTCAGAAATCCACCTGCCTCTGCCTCCCAAGTGCTGGGATTAAAAGCATGCACCACCATGCCCGGATGATTTTTTTTTTCAAGTAATATAAAGCATAACTTAGTAATTCATGTGTTCAAAATAGGTATATGTGATGATTAGTTTTGCCAGTTCAACAAGATCTAGAATCATCTAGAAGAACAGCCTCCTAGCATACTTGTGAAGGATTATCTGAGTTAGTCTCTGAGCATGACTGTGAGACAATTTTTTAAATTAACTTAAGTGGGAAGACTTAAGATTACTGTAGTTAATACCATTTCCTAAGGTTGAAATCCTAAACCGTACAAAAGAAAAGAAAACAAGCAAATATTCCTCATTATGTGGTTCTTGACTGTGAATGCAATGTGGTCCACTGGATTAAGACTGTGTTGCAAGGATTTCCCCACTGTGATGAACTGTGTCCTAGAACTGGGGGCCAAAAATAAAGCTTTTCTTCCAGTTGCTTCTGTTAAGGTATTTTATCACTGCCATAGGAAGAGGAACTAAGACAGCAAGTCTGTTATATGCACACTTGATCAGCTTAAAGACGTCCAAGCTTCGGTCTGGGAGCTATTCTCTCTCGGAGGCTATCCCCTCTTGAAGAATGTTCCTTCCTTCACAGTGCCATCAATGTTAGAATGCAGGCTTTGTAGGTGTCCTCTCATTGTTGTATAACCACACATAGTGTCTGATATGACTAAAGGAACTCCTGCGCAAACTGATGCACACAGAGAAATAGTTTCCTATGGGCAAAGTACCAATCACTGTGTAGTTTCCAGCAAGAAGAATCCACTCTGGAAATTAAAAGTCTTAAACCAAGTTATCCCTTCCATGAAGGTTCTAGAGCAGCAGCTTTCCAAGCATCCTGTAGTTTCTGATAAGTTCCCAGCAACCCTTGACTTAGAAATGTCTCACAAATTACTACCTTCATGTTCTATGCCATCACCCAGACTTCCGTTTGTATGTTTCTACTCCTACATACAATGATTGATTGATTGATTGGTAAAAACAGAGGGTATGCTGCTTTAAAACCTAGTCTAATGATGGTAGCTTAGTTTGATACACTTATAAAAACTTTT
This sequence comes from Mus pahari, assembly GCF_900095145.1. Lineage (NCBI taxonomy): Eukaryota > Metazoa > Chordata > Mammalia > Rodentia > Muridae > Mus > Mus pahari. Next base: position 81,676,907 of record NC_034608.1, on the reverse strand, counting down.
ACTTCCAAATGCTGTCACATTTTTATGTACACATATTTATGTTAAGAGTTCAACAATATTTGGAAAGTGATATAATTCAAAACCAACAGTAAGGATGAAGGGCAGCTGCTCCTAGAGAATATGAAGGCTGTTTTTATTTTTTATCGCCATTTTCAAATTTGAGTGTCTATGGCAAATGCTCATACTGGATTAATGTCACTGAGGGGCTAATTAAATTCCCATTCCTCTTGAGGCAGGTACTGTGTGATAGGAAAGGACAGAACCTACTACAGGTTACTGTTACAAAAAGTGTTCCCAGTACCAAGGCACAGCATCTGATTCCTTTTCCTTCACATTCTAGTTCAAGAATAAGAACGGAAGATCCCGCGGGAGGATGGGGTGGGGAACCCTGAAGATTCATGATCTTCAATGGGTGTTAGAATGACCCATACAGAATTCTGAGGCCCCTTTTATAATTTCTCATTCAGTAAGTATATCGAGGGGAGGTCAAAGGTGTGTGCCATGAATAACAGAGTCCCGAGCATCACAGTTAGAGAGCTGGCTCCTTAACTTTGGCTATGGTAATTAACAAATATGATAATGACCCCACACTGCCTCACTGATTACTTCCCAGCTCCATCCACTTTGAATAGACTTTTGCTGGGATTCTTGCTGTTAGCACCAGGACACTCCAAGGCCTGGCCCAACCATGTGA
>NC_034608.1:81672647-81673648 GCF_900095145.1 Mus pahari | reverse complement strand
TGTTGGTCTTCCTTATTCTTGATTTTCTTGTATTTTGGAGATTGTATCTTGGATATTCTAGGTCTCTAGGCTAATATCCACTTATCGGTGAGTGCATATCAAGTAAGTTCTTCTGTGATCGGTTACCTCACTCAAAATAATATCCTCCAGATCCATCCATTGCCCAAGAATTTCATGAATTCATTGTTTTTAATAGCTGAGTAGTACTCCATTTCATAAATGTACCACATTTTCTGTATCCATTCCTCTGTTGAGGGACATCTGGGATCTTTCCAGCTTCTGGTTCTACAAATAGGGCAGCTATGAAAATAGTAGAACATGTGTCCTCATTACCAGTTGGAACATCTTCTAGGTATATACCTACAAGAGGTATTGGTGGATCTTCCAGTAACACTATGTCCAGTTTTCTGAGGAACCACCAGACTGATTTCCAGAGTGGTTGTACAAGCTTGCAATCCCACCAGGAATGGAGGAGTGTTCCTCTTTCTCTACCTCCTCGCGAGCATCTGCTGTCCCCTGAATTTTTGATATTAGCCATTCTGACTGGTGTGAGGTGAAATCTCAGGGTTGTTTTGATTTACATTTCCCTGATGATTAAGGATGTTGAACATTTTTTCAAGTGCTTCTCAGCCCTTCGGTACACCTCAGTTGAGAATTCTTTGTTTAGCTCTGTACCCCATTTTTTAATGAGGTTATTTGAATTTTGGGAGTTCAGCTTCTTGACCTCTTTGTAAATATTGGATATTAGTCCCCTATCAGATTTAGGATTGGTAAAAATTCTTTCCCAATTCTTGGCCCAATTCTTGGACTCTTTGTCTTATTGACAGTATCTTTTGCCTTACAGAAGCTTTGCAATTTTATGAGGTCCCTTTTGTTGATACTTGATCTTACAGCACAGGGCATTGCTCTTCTGTTAAGGAATTTTTCCACTGAGCCCATTTCTTCAAGGTTTTCCCCACTTTCTCCCCTATATATTTCAGTGTCTCTGGTTTTATGTGGAG
>NC_034608.1:81650180-81672636 GCF_900095145.1 Mus pahari | reverse complement strand
TGTGTTTCTTCTAGCTGTTTAGCAGTGTTATCCTGTAATTCTTTAAGAGATTTCTGTGTTTCTTCTAGCTGTTTAGCAGTGTTTTCCTGTAATTCTTTAAGGGATTTTTGTGTTTCTTCTACCTATTTAGTAGTGTTTGCCTGTAGTTCTTTAAGGACTTCTTCCTGTTTAGCAGTGGTCTCCTGTCATTCCTTGAGGGATTTTTGTGCTTCCTCTTTAAGGGCTTCTACTTGTTTACCATTGTTCTCCTGCATTTCTTTGAGTGAGTTATTAATGTTCTTCTTCAAATCTTCCACCACCATCATGAGATATGATTTTAAATCCACATCTTGCTTTTTGGGAGTGTTGGGGTATCCAGGACTCACTGTGTTGGGCGTACTAGGTTTTGATGGTGCCCAGTGTTCTTGGTTTCTGTTAGTAAGATTCTTATGTTTATCTTTTTCCATCTGGAAATTTCTGGTGTTAATTTACAAGCTGTCTCTGGCTGGAGTTTGATCCTCCTGTGATTCTGTTAGCCCCTGTCAGTACTCCTGGGAATCCAACTCTCCCCTGTGTCCCCTTGGTCAGAGCACTCTCTGCAGGCAAGCTCTCCTCTAGCAAGGCAGGTGTTCAGAAGTCTGGAGCTCTGATCCTCTTTCTGAGTCCTGGGGTCAGAGTCCTCCCTGTAGGCCGACTCTACCTGTGTGATCCAGAGGACCAGTGATTCCAAGGACCTGTGGTGTGGAGAGTCCTCTGGAGTGCTCAGCTGTCTCTACTGGGGTTTAGAAGAGAGATGGCAGGGGTGGCCACGACCAGACCTGAACCCCGCCTCTGGGCAGGCAGTGTTCCTTTGTCCCTGTTCCTGCTGGCACAAGCCCCTGTTGGATTCTCTGGAGTTGATTGTGTTCCACTCACCATGATCCCCAGGACCTGTGGTGAAGAGTCCTCCAGAGCACTCAGCTGCCTCCACTGGGGTTCAGAAGAGAGGTGGCGGGAGTGCAGGTATTGCACTATTGATGAGCAAAGAGACAATTGTTCAGAAGCCCAGTGAAACAATGAGTTCACTGGGTTTATTTACAGAACATGAATGAGGGGCTATAGACAGGAGTTTGGGTGAGTCAAAACTACCTGCATCACAGAAAAACCCCACGCCACTATGGGTATTGACTTCATGAAAGCTGAATGAATGGACTCCCATTTTCAGTTAACCCTCATATCCTAAAGCATTTGCCAGTAAGAGTGACGGAAATTTAGTTAAAACCACTCTCTACTCCTCCCACAAGGGAATGTGAATAGCCCCCTTTGCTATCAAAGGGATAGTTACAACTACATTGTTCTGCTTATTTCCTTGCCAGGATTACAAGAAGAAGCATTTTGAGAGTCACAACAGCAGCCTCTGATCCATAATGGACGACAAAGTCATGACTAAATAAAATTAAACACACACACACAGAAAGAGAGAGACAGAGACAGAGAGAAAGGGAGTAAGTCTAGAAGTAATGTTAGAAAATGTTAAGTGGGACACAGAGGTGGCTGATGAATGTATACTAGAGGATTGGAGATAGGCTCAGCTCACTTTTGCTTTGCATTCTGGTTACCCCAGTCGTGAAGACAGAATGAGTCTTCAATGGAGGTCCAGCTTTTTTTTTTTTTTTTAATAGCCTCTCAGTTTTTATCTTTGCCCTTATCATATTTATTTAGCCTACAAATTTTATTAGAATCATACTTCTGTAGTTATTGGTACACGTGTGAGGTGTTATTATAATTTTGTCATTACTAGTGTATGCCATTTTTATTGTTTTTACATTTTCATCTAAAATTCAATTGAGATCTTTTTGATTTAGGACCTCCCCAAACCTCTAATTCAGTATTTAACACAATAGCTAGGGAAGTGTGTTGGGAGGGTTTTCAACTGCAAACCAAGAGGGTGCTTGCCTTTCTTGGGCAAAATAACTAATACATTTAATCCATAAACATCATGTGAAAAACTGAGGCCTCTGAGAAAGGATATAAGTAAGGAAGGTTTTAAAACAATACATTACAATTTCTCTCTACTTCTGTGTGAGACTGGAAAGACATAGCTGAGAGGTTAAGAGCACCAGGCGCTCTTTCATAGGACCCAGGATCCCTGGAGGAAAAGAAACAGACACACGGGAAGGAGAGATGGAGTCTGTGAGATCTCCGGTGAAGCTGTGGCCTGTGGCCACTCCTACAGGTGGGAGGTCTGTGGTGTTTAACAGGGACTCAATGAAACTGAATAACTAAAGTGAAGGGCAGCTGGGGAGGTGGGGAGCTAAGAATATTGATAAGGGCATGCTTTTCCAGGCCAGAGATAGTAGAGCCCAGCAATTGTGTCAAAAGGCAAGTTGAAATTAACAACTGTGTGTCTATGTCTTTTATTCATGGATTCAAGGGAAGCTGGGTGGGAGCTGATAATGCAGTCTGTTCCCAGAACTTAGGCAGGGTAGCAAATCTACACACAACATTCCTCTTTTTGGTACACATGGAATTACTGCTAACATTTTAACTTTTCAAATAAATGGAATTTCTTTTGTCAATTTTTAAAATTATATCCCTATATAAATGAATTATTCTTATCAAAAAATTTAAATGTAAAGTACCAAGCTTCAGATGATTGACTGATCACAGATGATGCTAATAATAAAATGTTTCAGTGATTTCTGGAGACCCAGAATTAATTTGGACATTTTCAACTATGACATATAACTTATCTACATCAGCTCTGAGAAAGTTTGAAAACTAGAAATGGCTGAGCCAAAACACTGTTCTACAAACATACTCTTGAAGTGCTCACAGTATAACAAAAATAGGCTGATGTCTGACAGGAGTAATATTTTTGGAGCATTTTAAAATAGAAATGAAATGTACTATAAATTATTTAGGCCTAATCCAGATATTTCAGCTAGAGGACCTGCAAACAGTGTCTCCTCCTGTTTTGTTTTTTTGTTTCTGTTTAAAACTTATCTGCTTGTCTATCTTTCATCTATTTCTTTATTTGTTTATATATTTATTTATTTATGTGTGTGTGTATGTGTTTATGTTTGTATATGTATATATGGGGGAAGGGTATGCCCCTACTTGAGTAAAGACAATAGAAGGGAGTGACAGTTGTCCCCATCTATCACTCTCTGCCTTTTTCTTTGGAGCAAGGTCTCCCCCGGAACCCAGGTCTTCAGTTTTCTCAACTAAACTAGAGGTCAGCCAAGCCATGATCCTCTTTTCTCTGCCCACTCAGAGCTGAAGTCATAATAGCATTTGTGGGCTATCTTCTTACACAGGAACTTATACCCAAACCTTTTCACAGTCTCCTATCACTCTAGAGACCACAGTGCCTCTTTTGTAGTGTTGGATAGTAGTTTTATAAAAAGGAACTTACCAATAATAAACCAGTATTGACAGGACTCTAAGCCACCTGACTTATTAAATCTTACCTTCCATACATGTTTTAGTAGTTGGTTCTAAATGACAACTTGACACAACCTAGAATCACCTAGAAAGAATTTCAGGAAAGGATGTCAACCATTATGTTGGTTGGCTTCTGGGAATGTCTATGGGAGATTGTTCTAATTAAGTGAACTGATGTGGGAAGACCTAGCCCACTGTGGGTGGCATCATCCCATAGGAGAGGGTCCTGAATTATATGAGTGAAAAATCAAGCTAAGTATGAAGTAAGTGAGTGATTTTGCATGTGATCATTTCCCTCTGCTCTTAACTGTGGATGTGTAACTAGCTGGTTTGGATTCTAGCTGCCTAGACTCTCTTGCAATAATGGACCCATAATCATGAGCTAAAATAAACCTATCTCTCCTAAGGTGCTTTTTTTCCTGTTTTTGTTGTTGTTGTTGTTTTGGGGTTTTTTGGTTGTTGTTTGTTTGTTTTGTTTGTTTGTTTTAATGACAGGCAGCAACAGAGGTTGAAACCAGAATAGATTCTTTACCTGGTTTCCATTTAGCAGGAGTTTCTCTTTGAAGGTTAATTTTATTCTAGGGGCAATGCCACACCCACTCCAGTGAAGTCTGCTTAGCAAGTCCAAAAGTTTGGCCGTGGTCCTGAGGCAAAAAGTTTCATGGAAACTTAGTCTCCTGGAGCCTTGGCATCCGTAGCACAAATGCTCCAAATTTGTCCTTACAATAGTTGGTGAACAGATCTGTGTGCTTTCTTTCAGTATTGTTTTATTATAGGTGCCTCCAAGGAATGATTTGTCAAATACCTAAATTAGGTTGAACTTTGCTTCCTGTCCTTCACCAATGTCCTAGGCAGCCCTTGAGCCAACCCTGGGCTTGGAATTTTATAAGAATGCTACTCATTCAGATGAAATGCCCCCAGTGTTGATAGTTAGTAATCAGGCATCCCACAGTTTTCCAGATAGGAGCTAAAAATCTCAGGGCTAGTTAAACAAAGTAAACTTAGAATTATAGCTGAGTCACTCCCATATGCAGGAATTTACAATGGTCTAGGAATAAGGAGGGTTATGGTTTAAGGGGGAACTAGAGTATTTTATTATTCATGAAAAGGCTAGCAAGAAGGGAAACCCCCTGGTGGTGGGTTATACAATAGACCAGAATTGCACCTGGGCATATTAGTCCTTTAACCTGGCTCCTGTCAATAGCTGACTTTAGATAGGGCTGATCATATCTCAGTTGTAAACACTGCCTGGTTCCTGCCAGTCTTTAGGTATGCATTTCTCTGTTTTGTGTCAGATAACTTCAATGTACCTTGGCTGATGTGTCACCTAACTTTTTTGTCTTCTTCTGTAATATAAGTCTGATTCTCACTTTGAGAAATTACATTCAGATACAACTCTCTCTCTCTCTCTCTCTCTCTCTCTCTCTCTCTCTCTCTCTCTCTCTCTGCCAGTGTCCATTTGTCACTTTTCACCAACTCCTTGCCCACCTGAGTACTGAAACCCTGATTCCCCATGCATTGAGAGACCGACTGAGTCCAGACGAGGCAGGGCAAGAAAGGTCAAACCATTAGAAAGAAAAATGGTGAGAGCATGTTAATTTTTCAAAAGTTTGAAAGAATTCCGGGGAGAAAAGTGGCCCTTATTTCTTCTTAGGCAGGTTGTATGTACCAGGAGAGTACTAGCTACATCAGCCTAGCTATACAGGAACAGTAGCTCATCAAACACATGCGCTCATTCTTTCCTCCAAGGAGCTTCATCTTTGCAACTGTTGGTTTGTTTTTCAAGACGAAAAATGACAATGTCTTGAGTCTTTGCCTTTATGTTGTTTAAAATATCATAAAACTAATCCAAATAATGATCCCATCTGTTTCCCATAAAGGATAGGGAATATTCAAAATGTATATTGATCCTACCTATCCCTTACAGGAATATCTACCTGTATATAATGTTTATGAAATCACCATTTACTTGTGGTATCATCTACCACATTTATCTCATTGTTCTATTTCATGTTATTTAATTCTAAAAAGAAATCACATTTGCCCATGAAAAATCATTTCGCTGACATTCTAATTGTATAAGACATTTTTGTGCCAATTTAACAGCTGATGAAATTGAAATAAAAATAGGTTAAATACTGTGTCCCAAAGAATAGTACATTAGTTATGAATAGAAACCAATCTTATGATTCTTTATGCAGTGTTCGAGCCCATACTAGGAGTCTGAATTGGTTAAAAACAAACAAACAAACAAACAAAACATTCTTATAGGGTACTAAGTAGATGACATGGAAGAACTGATCTATATGGATCTATAGTTGAAAAAAGAACATGATTCTCCTTCAAGCTATGCTTTAAATAGAAAGCAAAGATAGGCGTGCAAAGATAGGCATTTTCTACAGAAACATATTAAAATTTTTTACGTACTATCTTTACCAGGTTTCAATAAAGTTAGTTTTTAGTCAAAATAGGAATCTCAGACTGGGAAGTTTCCAAAGTGTGTGTCATGCAAGCATGAGTTCCACCTGCAGAAACCATGTGAAAACATGGGTGTAGTGTCATGTGTTTATATTCCAAGTGCTAGGGAGTTAGAGACAGGAAGATCTAAGGGGTTCACTAGGTAGACAACCTATCTTACTCAGTGAGCTCTACACCAGTGAGAGATCTTATCTTAAAAGACAAGACAAACAGCATCTGAGGAAAACAGGAGAGCCTGACCACAGAGATATACATACATACATACACACACACACACACACACACACACACACACACACACGCATGTGGAGGAAGAGAGACAGAGACAGAGACAGAGACAGAGAGAGAGAGAGAGAGAGAGAGAGAGAGAGAGAGAGAGAGAGAGAGAGGAGAGAGAAACCCCAGTCAAAGTGGCAATAAATGATATCTGCCCTCATGTTATAGAAAATACAAAATGCATAACATTTTTTAGATGAAGAAAATTAATTACTTCATTAATTTGAACCATGCTACTGGAGAATTCTGTACTTGAGAATGAGCCTTTTCTCCTGTTAAGTCTCTTATTGAAAAGAATATTTACTTGTTTATAATTAGAATCTTAAGATCAATAATAACTACTTGCAAAGATATGCATAAATCATTCAAGTACTTTGTATGTATAGATAATAATGCATAGAGTTTGCCAATGTTTGTTTAATCCTTAACAACAAAGTCTTCTTAAAATGTTTTTAATTAAAGTAGAATTATCTTTCCCCATTCCTTTCTTCCCTCTAACCTTTCCCAATTCTCTTCCCTCAAACCACTCCTATGAACCCCTGACTCTCAAGCTGATAGCCTTTTTTTACTTTTCTTATTACTTTTGCATACATATACATGTGTATACACAACATGCTGAGTGTGGGTTTTGTTGATTGTATATAACTTGAAGACTGGCCTCTGTACCTTGGACAACCAATAGGGAGGCTCTTCCCCGGGAGAAGTTGATTCTCCTTCTCCCAGTAGTCCCGACAAGATGCCTTTAGCTGCTCTTTGTCTAGGCTAGGACCTCACAAAGTTCCCCTCCCACATTAACATGTCCATGTATAATGCTGCTGTTGTTCCTGTCTTCTTTTATCAGCCATTTCTAGAAAGGACTGTTGCACAGCAGACTTCCTAGTGTTTTGGCTCTTACAGTCTTTCTACCCCTCTTCTGTGTTGTGCATTGAGCTATAGAGCTGTAATATAAATGTATTCACTCAGGCTGGACTCCCACAGTCTGTTGATTTCTACATTGAGCTCACTTGGAATTTTCTATGATGGTCCACTTTCTGTAGACAGAGGTTTCTTTGATGAGGAGTGGTAGCTACATTTATCTGTGGGTATAAGGACAAGATTTATAATGTAGTAAAGAAGTACTCTGGTCTAGGAAAATGGTGGTTGAAGATTCTTTTAGTTCTTGGAATCTGGCTAAATTTCCAGTGCCAGGAGTGATTTCTCTACTATTGAGTGGGATGTGGGTCCAATTACAGAGCTGTTGGTTGCCAATAACTGGTGAGTGCCATTTCTTTCACCTTTATGGATATCTTGCTGTGCTGGGAATTTCCATGCCTCATAGGAATTGAAGTTGACTAATTGGTTCTCTCTCTTGGCAGCTTGGGTAGTACTTTCTTGAATTTGGGGCTCTAGACTATAGGAAAGAGGTTTCCAGGTCATGTGCATCTCCAATCATCTATGTTCTCTTTCCTAAGTTTGTGGTGTCTTCAGCAACAGAACTCTACCTCAATTCCTGAGGGCCACACTGATAATCTATACTGCTTGAGGAGTCACTTGGACTACCTGAACATGCATTCAAAAGGTCTCTCAAGCCGAGTACTGGATTTTGGTAGTTTGTTCTTATGAGGAGCAACTCAGTCCATGGGGCTTAAATTTCATATAATATATAATATACAATATTTAATATAGGATAAATATATTATATATGCATGACAATTAGTACATAATATGTATGTACATTCGTGAATGTATATATGTATTATGTGTGTATATTTGTGTGTATATTTGTGTATATATATATATATATATATGTATTATGCACATACACATATATATTTGTATGGTTGTGTGTAATTGCAGGCAAATAGAAAGTTACATGACGGGGCTGGTGAGATGGCTCAGTGGGTAAGAGCACCCGACTGCTCTTCTGAAGGTCCAGAGTTCAAATCCCAGCAACCACATGGTGGCTCACAACCATCCGTAACAAGATCTGACACACTCTTCTGGAGTGTCTGAAGACAGTTACAGTGTAAAAAAAAAAAAAGAAAGTTACATGACCCCTTGCAGTTTTATAAAACAACTTTTATGTTATTTGTCCCTAGTCCTACCTCTCCCTATGTTATGGACCTCTCTCCTCAGGAAGAAAAATTGTATTGTACTACAGTTTACAACAGGAAAGAAAATTAAGGAAACAAACATATTTCTAAAGAGATAATTATTATCAATAAAGTGTCTAGGTGGGACATTTATTTTAACTAGCATTTACACTGTTACATACCAGGACATAGGCAATTAAAGCCCTGCCTTTTCATCTTACAAGACAAATGCTCATTAAGACACAGACCTGAATTGTCATCACTAGAAAAGATACTGTAATTAATTACTCAAGTTTCAGTGCTACTAAATCATGCAGTTGAGACTCCCTGAAGTGTAGGCAACACCAACAATTCTTAGTATCTAATGAGACAGAATGAATGATTAATCAAGTTATTTAACAGATATGTGCACAAAAAGTATACATCTCTTAATATATACATGTGTGTGTATGTTTTATATACATGTATATATATTTACATAGTTTTCATCCAGCAACTGTCTATGTGTTCATGTACAGTCCTTAGACTGCTAAGAAAATAGCTTTCTTTTGCTGTGCATTAATGAGCAAACTTTTCAGATTTTTTTTACATGAATCACACCTATAATGTATTATCTATGAGCTCTCCTAAAACATGAAGCTTCCTAAACATGACCTAACTAGAGAAATGGTTTTGAAATTTGGATTTTTTATGACTTTTCTTCTATCATTTTATAGCTAACACCTATGTATTTCAAAAGTATTATTTAACAACACATTAATTCTAATTTTTATGATCTCTACACATCTTCCCAATATTTTACTCCAATTCATTTATTTATTAATTTAATATTTTACTCAATATTTATTATCATGATATTTATTATCACAATATTTATTTAATATTTTCTATTATATGCAAGTTTGTGTTGAAATCTTATAATAACCAGAGCAATTCAACCAGCATAAACAAGTTTAATTGCTGATACAATTGACTTTAGATAAGACTTGTAGGAATAGAAGTACATGTGTTACATACAGGTAATCAATCATGTACCATGAAATCAGTATCATGGGGTTACAAGTCACTATTGTGCCAAGGGGAAAGGAAACAACTGTTAGTCTGACTGAAGGTCTCCACTTGTGTCCAATGAAAGAAATCACAAAGCAGTTACTTCACAAAGGAAACTGCTGCCTTCAGTCAAAATCCACCCAGAACTACTCCAGCCATCCTGAACCCAAAAATATCCAAAACTGTACTAATATCCAAAAAATTGTATTATGAACTTTAAAAACCTTGATAACAAGAAAACAAATAACCCAGTTAAAAATTGGAGTACTGATATAAACAGAGAATTTTCAAAAGAATAAACTCAACTAGTTGCAAAACACCTAAAGAAATGTTCAACATCCTTGGTCATCTTAGAAATACAAATCAAACTACTTTGATATTTCATTTTATAAGAGTAAGAATGTCTAATATCAATAAACAAATGACAGCTATAGACGGTAAGGACATGAAGTGCGAGGAACATTCATCCATTGACGGTGGGAGTGGAAACTTGTACAGCCACTATGGAAATGAATGTCACAGTCCCTCTGGAAGATGAGAACTGATCTACCTCAAGATTCAGTGATACCACGTATGGGCATCTACCCTATATACACTTCAACCTACTACAAAGACACTTGCTCAACCATGTTCTCTGCTGCTCTATTCATAACAGCTGGAAATTGGAAACTGCTAGATATTTTTCAACATTAAAATAAATAAACCCAGTGTGGCATATTTACACAATGGATTATTACTCAGAAAATAAGAAAGAAATCATGAATTTTTCAGGTAAATGGATAGAACTAGCAAAAAAAAAAAAAAAAGCCATCCTTAGTGAGCTGTATTGTGGGTTGTCCACTAAAAGACACTACTCAGACATGGGTTTAAGCCACAGAAAATCTTTATTAAATAGCCACTGACAATACCTAGTGTTAGGCATCCCTAAGTCATTCTCAAGGTAAGCCTTTAAGCACAAAAACTGCATCCTGGTTAATACACCTAAATTAACAAGATCAATTAGTCAGAAGCAGACCTACAAATGCCAAAAAGCAAGGTTAGTACATTTAGAGACTTTCCTATAACTATGGACTTTGATGAATTAGGTTATTTTTCTTTTTCTTTCTTTTATTTTTATTATTTATTTATTTATTTATTTGTTTGTTTGGCAGATTGTACTTTGTACATGCTGAGTTTTATGGTCTGAATGGTACTTCCATCATGGAGTCATGCTAAGGTCTGGAGACCTGTTTCAAGGTATCCCTGACCCAGAAAGACAAATACGGTATGTATTCACTTATATGTCCGTTTTAGCTGTTAATTCAGTAATAACCAAGTTACAATCTGTAAACCAACAGAATAGCATAGAGAAAGAGTGGGGAAGGATGGATAGATTTCATAGGAAAGGGTAATAGAGTAGATAATTACGGTAGGGCACTGGGGTGTCAGTATTAAGTGGAGAAGAGGAAAGGAGATAGGAACAAGGGACGGAATATGAGGAGAGAGCACTAAAATTAAAGATCACTAGAGGAGTAGTGTAAAAACACAATACAGTAGAAGATTATATATGAAGGCAATCTAAATTAAGTTGCCATATAATAGAGGGGACAGAGTCCTGGCCGTCTCTTGTCACTAGATGAAGCTTGCAGTTCCAGATTGAGTTATATCTAATTAAGTGTTGGGCATACAGGTGGGGGAATCTCCATACAATCCAAACTGGCATAGAGCCTCCACCCCTACACACTAGCATCTTTGTTACAGGAGAAAATGCTGCAGGCTACCAAAAGACAAATATAAACACTAACCCAGGCACAAACCCCACTGATGCTCACTGGCATCCAGCCAGTAAGTTATACTGATGTGGTTTTGGTACAAAGCTTGTGGGAGTAATCAATCAATCAATCAATCAATCAATTAACCAAATCAACCTGATTTGACTGAAGACACACTCCATGAGATGGAACCCATACCCAACACTGCCCAAAGACCTAGAGTAAACCTGAATACTATTGTTCTAAAAAATAAATTTAAAAATACATAGCAATAAAACGATTCCTAATGACATTAGTGTTTTGCTCAGCCATCATCAGAGGCACTACCTCCTCCGTGGATGGGAACACATACAGAGACCCACAGCCAGACATTCAGAGGGTGAGAGACCTTGGAATACTCAACCATAAACAGGTTGTCTCCATCAAATCCTTCCTTCCAGGGCTCGGGGAGCTTCATGGAAGAGGAAGCAGAAAGAATGTAAAAGCCAGAGGGAATGGAGGAAACCAAGAAATCAAGGCCGTCTAGATACAACAGGGCTGTCATACCTATGAACTTAGAGACTACGATGGCGTGCAAAGGGTTTGCATGAGTCTGCATCAGAGGGTCATAGAGCTGAAAGGAAACTGAATTAATGTCCTAATCCAGAAGCTAGCTCCTATTGATAGCCACATGCAAAATAAAAATTAGTTGTCTCCCAAGGAATCCCACCGTGGAAACAAACCATTCTAAATGGTAGGTCGGAAGCCTAGCAATAGACGACCAACACAACACAAACTCAGCTGCAACTTTGGAGGTTCTTTGCCTCATAAGTTAAGTTCGCTTTTTTTTCCTTACACACCCCTTGCAGACATATTATGGCTTCTTTTTGTTTGTTTGGTTTTTCATGGGATTCCTGTGTGTGTGAATATGTGTATCTCTACCTTTATATATGTTTCTTGTGATTTTTCTTTGGTTCTTTTTCTTGTTTTGTTGCTTTGTCATATTCTCATTTGTTTGGTTTATTTTATTATTTTTGCTTAAATGCCTATTTTTGTCCTACAGAGAGAGACAGAAAGGGTGTGAGTACATACAGGAGAGGAAGTTAGAAGGAACTGGGAATGCAGAAGTTAGAAGACATTGTAATCACATCTCAGGGGGGCTGAATGCAGTCCATATCCTCAACTAATACTTTTTAATGAGCATCTTGTACTGCTGCACTTATGTATGCAAAATGCCCAGCTTGACATTTCTTCAATGTTTTCTACAGTTGTAGAAGTCATTTCTGTTTCTCACTGCTCCCTAGTTTAAGATGCATACATCATGGAGAGTGAGTTTCCTTAAGGTCTCTGTGTAGGACTCATATACCAACTCTGCTGTTTGGTTGGTTGGTTGGTTGGTTGGTTGGTTGGTTGGTTGGTTGTTTTGTTTGGTTTGGTTATTTTATTTATTTATATTTCAAATGTTGTCTCCCTTCCCAATTTCCCTTCTGCAAACCCCCATCCCATCCCCCATCTCCCACCCCCCATTCCTGTTGCCTCTGTGAGGGTGCTCCCCTGCCCACCGATGCTCTCCCACCTCACTGCGCTAGCATCCCCTACACTGGGGTATGAAGCCTCCACAGTGAAGTGCACAGGCGCCTTGCCTCTGCTTTCTGGGAGAAGTTTCCCTTCCCCCAACCCATTCTCTCTTCTGCAGCGAGCCGGGTGGGGTGCACTGGCAGCTTGCCTCTGCTTTCTCGCCAAAGTTCCACTTTCTCCACCTCTTGCTCTCTCCTGCAGCAAGCTCGAGGCTTCCTTCCCCTCCGGACTACTCCGGGAGGACCCAGTCTGGTGTCTGATTACCACTGTCCTCACTTCCATAAAGACACTACTTAATGAATTACCACTATCACCAGCAGCATCCACTTTAGAATAAACAAATGGTAGCCTCCCCTGCCTCTGCATCACCTAGGCTGGCACTCTCAGGGATAAATGACTAAGCACTTCCCAGGTGCAGTGGTCCCTGTCCTTGGGGAAAAAGTGAAAGAAAACATCCTTGAGAAGATAATCAAGGGTCACAGGTAGGAAAGACTGGCTGTAAAACACACTAATTCCTGCTAGCACCATAAAGTTACTCTCTAGGTCAAGAAAAGTCCCCCTCCCTTCCCCCAGTCACAGGATTCTGCCCTGCCGCCTGAGCAAATAATATCATGTTTGAAAAATGTCTTGTTTTGTCACTCTCCATCACCCTAAAATCCAAAGAGTTTCAAACTGTGCTGTATATAAATGCTAAGCCCTCTAGGCTGGGGGTGGGGGGGTGGGGGTCGCACTCCTGTCCTGCACAGTGGGAAGGTTTGCGATCTGAGTCTGACTCGAAATAATAATAATAGTAGTAATAATAATAATAATAATAATAATAATAATAATAATAATAATATGATGATGATGATGATGATGATGATGACTCTTATGCACGATTGCATCGTGCCCTGCAGTTCTTAAGCTCTCCTGGGGTTCCCGCGGAATCGGGGCATAACAAGAGGATCAAGGTCCTCCCTTCCCATTGATGCCAGATGAGGCCATCCGCTGCTACATATGCAGCTAGAGCTATGGGTCCTTCCATGTGTACTCTTTGGTTGGAGGTTTAGTCCCTGGGAGTTCTGGGTGTTCCCTTTAGTTGATATTGCTGTCTTTTCATTTTTCAAGAAAAATCACATTTCTGACCAGAAAATAAATAAGACAAGTAAGTGCACTTTAGCCACATTAAGGGATGTCAAATGACAGAAAGAACAACCAAAAATATAAACAAATTTAGTAATCTTCCATGTAAAACTTAGGAGTGTGCCTTCTAGCTGAACTCTTAGCAGGAGTGGCCACTGTGATCTGCACAGTTTTTCTAAAACATAAGTTTTATCATGTTATTCTGCTTCGAAACTTCAGGTTCAGTAAATACATTCATGGACACATACTGGTCATCAATATTAGATTAAAAAAATAGGAAGTCCAAAGAGGGCAACAAAGAGCAGTGAGATTAAAGTAGTCATAAGATGTTTCCCATCCAACAACACAGTGCCCTGTGACTTTCTGTTGAATTCTACCAAATATTTAATGAACATATGACACTAATCCTTTCCATATCTGTTTTTTATTGAGATAATGGAATTTTTCCAAGCTCATTCAATACGGGCAGAATTACTTTAACACCAAAACCTAGACAAAGATGTAGCCCAAAGAGGAAATGAAAAGCTAATATCCCCTATGAATACATATGTAAAATATGTTCTACAAAATACCAGCAAGCTGAATTCAGTAAAAAATTGAAAAGATCAGTGGGCATCATATAAGCTTCTTCTCAGGTTAAAGAATGGTTCAACATCTTCAAATCAGCAAATGTGATATGCCCCTTTGGCAGAATCAGGTCCAAAAATAATATATGATCATTTCAGCAGGTATAGGGAGTTCGTGTATTTGATAAGATTTGATATCTGCTCATGACAAAGAAATAATAAAATAAGCCTTGTAGCAAATAGTGCAAAGAAGGAATGTACCTCAACACAATAGAGATCACATATGACAGCCTACAGCTAATATCATCCTGACTGGAGATGATGCCATGTAACAACACACGGATAACACCATACTGCCTGGGAAAGTGCAAGCTTCTTCTTTAAACCTCAGGAGGAGACAAGAAAAGGTAATACAGTATTCATGTATGGCAGTAAATTGCAGATACACTAAAAAATAACCAATTTTCCCTCACCAAATGACCAAATAGATACTTTAATTTCATGAGTGGTTCATCTTCGAATACCAATCAACAGTCCCGGGCTCTTCTCTAATGTTCTATTTTATTATCCCCCAAGGATGATGAGGAAGCAGGATTTTGACAGTCTTTGTGTCCTATGCCTGGAAGCAACACACAACAATTATTCACTTTCCTCCCACTAAAACTCAATCCTATGGCCTTACCCTCCCCTTCAGAAGTGAAGATACAATCAATATGTGTTCACAAGGAAGGGAAAATGGGAATGTAAATAACTAACAGTGTCTGCCTCAACCTTCTAGTTGAACACTTTAACAGCAGGAGTGGCCACTGTGCTCAGCACAGGTTTTCTAAAGCATAAATTTGATCATGTTATTCTGCTCCAAAACTTCTCATAACATTACAATTGAAAATAGAACCGGTGTTCTCAGCAAGATGGATGGAGCATTTTAAGTGCACAAAACCTCCCCTGGTCACACTGCATTATTTCTGGTTCTGAGAAAAGAACATGCTGAACTCTCTTTGTTGTGTTGGTACCATAGCCAGCCCTCACTGCTGTCCACTCGTGGAATGGTTAATCATCCTTACTGCTCAGTTCCTCTGCGGCTTCCTCTGTGGCGTCCTATGTGGCTGCTCATTACTGCTTCAGTATCTTTCAGAAATACCCACTTTTCCTTTTAGGCCATTTGCCCTATACAATTTTTGCCATGACAACCATAACATTCAAGCACTTACTGCTTCTCATTCATTACTATATCCATCTACCTACAAAGTAGGATGGGGTACAAACGTTCTTCTGCATTAGTACTTGAGATTAGTATTGACCATCCCAGCAGTAATAAATATAAGCAGACAGGTTACAATAATATCTTTTGTAATAAAACTCAGCTAGCCTTCTAGATGAAACCAAGTTATAGAAACCACCTTAAGACAAGAGGTAATCAATGATTTTACCAGAACCTTCAGAAAAGTGCAAGGTGCTCAATTTCCTGGATTCGTTTTTATTTTTTTATTTTATTTTATTATAGCATTCGTCTGTGCATGACTCTGTGTGTGTGTGTGTGTGTGTGTGTGTGTGTGTGTGTGTGTGCTCATAGAGGTCAAAGGACAACTTATAAGAGTTGGTTCTCTTTTTCTATCACACGGCTCCTAGGAAATAAATTCAGGTTGTCAGGCTTGGTGGCAAGTGCCTTAATCCACAGAGCCATCTCAACAGCCCAACTCTCCAGATTCTCATTCCTAGTGTATGGCAGTAGCGGTAAATAACTTGAGGCATTTACTATAAATTGAATGTTCTTTATTTCATCAGTGGAAATTATTACTACACACAGAATGCTGTGACCTTTCAAAACGTCCTATGTTGAAACCTAACTCTAATGTGATGGTATTAAGAAGTGGATTAGGGTACAATTAAGGTTGTATAGTTGTAGAAATGATTAGGTTCTGAGAGTGGAGCCTTTGGCAACTGGTGGACACCCTCATAAGTGCCTGATAATACCAAAGTTTTTCACTTGTGCCCAGTGAATACAAAAGAAAAACAGACTCAGAATTTGCCAGCACTTGGGGCTTAAATTTTCCAGCCATGGAGTCACCAGAGAGGAAAAATCTCTATTTTGTATAAATCACCCGATTGTTTTGTTTAAACAAATTAAATGGACTGGGATACCTGACAAAGAACTGGGGTTAATTAGGGTTTAGGCTAAAGCCTATAGTGAGAGCATGAGACTGCCTGCCACGTTGCTTCGGATTTGGTCTCATTTTACATTACTGAGATGGTGGCTGTGTTCCCTTATCAGGTCAGGCCAGCAAACCCAAGAGGTTTCCTCAGAATGTGAACCAAAAGTTTGATTATAAGAATTGATTGATGTTGTATGGTTACAATAACCAGGAGACAATAAATGTTCTTAAGGAAAATTCAAAGAAAAAATTGGACAGATCACATCCACGAAGCATCTGCATCAAAAACAGAAGATTTACCTGGGCGGGGGCAGGGGAGGGAGAGGGGAGATAGCTACTGAATAAAGTACTTGGTATCACAGCAGGAGGACTAGAATCAGGATCCCCAGAATCTGCATAAATGCTTGGAGGGTAGGGCACCAGCTGTGACTATTGCTCTCATGGGGACACACAGGGATACCTGGAGCAAGCTGGGCCCCTGCATTGATGAGCTCTGGGTCCTATTGAGATACCTTGCTTTTTAAATCAAATCTGATTTGCTATTTCCTTCCCATCAACAGGAAATAGACTAAAAGTAAACACACACACTCTTGTGATAAAATTGCTTTTCCACACATGAAAAAAACCTTCTGCCTCAGTTAACCTGTATAAAGACAATGAGGAAAACAGGGACAAAAGGTCACAGTTTTCTGAGACGCCTCTGTAAAGCAATGGGTACAGAAATCAAAGAATGGAATTCTAAGTGAGCTTTTCCAAGATGAACAGAGCCCTGGCAACTTCCATATACACAGCTACTGCTCCGAGTGCAAGTCAAAGGGTGGTAATACTGTGAGTGGAGACTACAGAAGAAGGAGAAAGCAATCTTGTACCAGGTGCTTGGAGAAACAAGTAAATGTGGAGGACCTTTGGCTGTAGAAACAAACTTCGGCAAATGTCCTAAGTTCTAAACCAAAACATCCATGTATATTGTATTTTGCTATCAATGTTTTATTTTGTAAAATATTTAAAAGATTTGTGGTTTGGGTGAGATTGTTTAAATAGAAATTTTGATTTATAAAATAGACAGCAAAGCAAAATTTACTCTCAAAAACCTACAATAAATATGACATTAGACTATCTGTTTTTAATCATGACAATAGATTTAAGAGCAGCATTGAACTGCCTCCATGCATGCACAAATACACACACACACACACACACACACACACGCATGCACGCACGCATGCACACACACACACACACACACACACACACGTTATAGTTTTAAAACGTGATGTCTATAAGAGCACACACACATGCAGAGGCCAGTGGGAGATGCAACGTGTCTTCCTCTATCATCTTCTGCCTTGTTACCTTGAGATAGGATCTCTAGCTAAGTGGGACTTTGCCAATTTTGCTGGGTTAGCTGGCCAGTAAGTTCTTGGAATTAGCCTGCCTCTATACACAGTGCTTGAGTTATGGGCACACATAGCTATGCCCGGCATTTTGTGAGGGTCCTGCTTCAGAGATTTGAATACATAGCCCACCCTTTCAGAGAAACACTTTTACCCAACAACACATCTCACCAGACTCTAAACTTCTTTTTTTTCTACAAAATCAAAATTGTTAGATGTCATACTTTTGGCACAAATTTATTGCTAACTCAACAAGTTTGAGTGGTCCAGCTTTTCCTTCAGCGTCTCCCATCCCACAGTTAAGAATGCTGTTTAAGGACCACCTATGACATGAGATCAAAAGAAATCAAGGAAAGTGAAATTGAAATCTTAGCACATAACCGTAGGGGTATTTTTGGAGCTGCTTTATTGGGTTCCTATATCTACCACTCTCCTCCACTCCAGTTTCTTCCAAACCCCTAGTACTAGGTATTCAAGAAAGAAGTTTAGAAGGGAAAGGGGGCATAGACCTTTTTAGACTACTTCCTACAGATTAGGGACATTGAGTTCCTTGGGGACAAGTCCTGTCTTCATCCTTAGAATATCTCCAACCAGTAACCAGCACCCCAGCAGTCCAGCAATACAGTAGTTCAGCAGCCCAGCAGTCCAGAAAACAATCCAGCAATCCACAAATCCGCCAATGCAGCAATGCAACCCAGTAGTAGCAAAGACAACAGCAGGAATCAATAGTAGCAGGGAGCAGCAGCCACCACAGGCCTCTGAGGGTCTCAACTTTATACCCTCTCAGCAGTCCCCAGCAGTCCCAATATAAACTATCTGTAGCTGGAAATATCGTGCCTCTCCTAGAGCACGAAACAAATCACAGATAGTGGCTGTGGACAACCTGAAGCAGCCTCATATTTCACACCTGGGGTGAAAACAAAAATATACTTACATAGCATAACTGGGTTCTAAAAGAAATCAAAATTCTCACTACACGTAGCTCCCAGACACTAGAGGCAGCAGTGATGTGTAGCCCCACTACTTCACCTTGGTTCTTTACTCATGAGGGGTGTGGGTGACAGCAAGGAAAACCTTGAGAATGTAAAAGGGGATCAAGGTAAATGAAAGGAGTCATAGGAGTCCATAGAACCGAAAACTAGGGCTAGCATCCAAAACCTTAGTTCCACACCACTGTTTGACTTCTAAAATTATATATATATATATATATATATATATATATATATATTCTTAGAATTTTTGTCCACCCTCTGTAACACAAATATCCATAATAGTGTTGTGTTATTTAGAGACATTTATGACTATCTTCCTTGCCATACATAGTAAAGATGATTGGTGGCAGTGCTGTGTGCCTACACATGCACTAAGCAAGCCTTGGAATGTGGACCTCTGCCAGGCTAGTACACAGTACAAAGTGAGCTGGGGACTCAGAAGTGACTGCAGGAGCACCTGGCTTTGGAACAACCACAGAACTTAATCTGGTAGAGTCCAAAGAAGTCACAAATCACAACCCAGCTGAATGGCCAGGGTTCCTAAGTCAGCCATAAGATTAAGCCAGGATCCAAAAGATTTTGCTTATGTATGTGAAAGGATAAAGAAAAAAAAAAAATACCCTTCCTATTGCTCCTATCTTGCCTTTTCTTACATTGATAACTGTAATTTATACTTCCTGACTTAAATAAAAACCATGGCATAGAATCGTGGCATTTATTTTTTGATGAATGATACTTTATAAGGACCAAATTTGGTGTACAATAAGATAAAATGTATAATATAGACGTCTTCAACAAAAGGGGTGATTAGTATTTAAAAACTTTGATTAGCAATAGTTTCATGAACATTCATTCAGTTATATGTTCAATGATAGCACAGTTGTTGAATATCCTTCCTTCTTTTTTTACTTAATATTTATTTAATATGGTGTAATGTAGGCATTTGAAGCATTTTAAGTTTAGTTTACATATTTGGTTTGAGTGGCTTTCCTAGCTGAAAATATATCTCAAAAACATTGCTAAATCAAGTGGGAAAGATGTTTCTTTGGCAGTGTTCACATAAATGAAAAAAAAAACAAAACAAAAATAAGTTCACAAAAATTGAATTATGTATTTATTAAAAAGTATTAACACTTTTACTACAAAAGTGTTTCGTTTATAAATATATTTTAAAGTGTTTTTCTATCAATTATAACTTAAACTTGGAGGTATTTAGGGGGGATTTTTTTAAAGCTTTCTTTTATTTGATATCTGAGCATGTATGTGTAACTTATATGTGTAGGATTGTTATGGTGGTTTGAATAAAAATGGCCTCCACTGGTGCATAGGGAGTGGCATATTAGGAAGTGTGGCCTTGTTGGAGGAACTGTGACTCGCTTCTCCTGCTGCCTGCAGATCCAGATGTAAAACTCTCGCTCCCTCTCCAGCACCACGTTGGCCTGCTTGCCGCCATACTTCCCACCATAACAATAATGGACTAACCCTCTGAAACTGTAAGCCAGTCCCAATTCAATGTTTTCCTTTATAAGAGTTGCCATGGTTGTGGTGTCTCTTCACAGCAACAGAAACCTTAACTAAGACAGAACTTGGTACCCGGGTCTGGAATATTGCTGTAATAGACCGGACCATGACTTTGCTTGGGGAATGCAGACTTTGGGACTTTTTAAAAAATTTTTATTTATTCTTTGTCAATTTCACATCATGCACCCCAATCCCACCCATTTCACCCGACCCCATCTCTTTGTATCTGCCATCTTGGCCTTGCAACCTCCCCAACCCCACAAAAAAATATGAAAAGCAGACAAACAAAACTGTAGTGTGTCATGGTGTGTCCTACAGTATAACCTATTTGTCCACACATCTTTACTTGCAAATGTTCATTACAATGGTCTTTGATCTGGTGTGAGGCCTCTGGCTTCTATTACACTATCAACAACAGGTCCTCATGGGGATGCCTTTAGGATATCCTATTGTCTGGTGTCCTGGAGATCCTGCAGCTTTGGATCTGCAGAACTGGCTCCTTCACGTGCTCCAGTAGTTCACAGATGGGATAGATGTTGGGATGGCCAGCTCAAAGCACTAGATCTAGGCCTGGGTGGTAGCTGAGTTGGTCAGCCCACCAGCTCTCCTACACTGAGACCACCCAGGGCCAGCTCTCTAGCACAGCCCTAGGTAGCTAACCCAATCCTGCTGCCAGCAACAATCAGATCTAGCTCTCCACCCACTCCCCTAATACTAGGGACAGCTCTACTGTGCTTCCCAGGTAAGGTGTAGGTCCTACTTCCTGTATGTCAAACATGGCTGCAGCCCAGACTAGGGATGTCCAGGTAACATGGGCCAGGGATATCATGACACAGACCCCTACTTTTATAGGACCAGAGACTTAGACATGACCCTCAGCAGCAGCATTGGCTGGGTCTTTATCATGGCCTCAAGTGGCATCAAAAGCTACTCACATCAGGATGTTCCTTACCATCCTCAAATATCCAGTTCTGCCCAGATTCAAAGTGGCCAAGCCATCCTGCTTTTCTTTCTCTCCTGTCTTCCTATCACATAGTTGCACATAATAGTGGCAGGCTTCTGACTTGAGACTTTAAATTAGCAAAGCAGCTGAATCTTTTAAGTGAGACTTAAAGGAAAATACCAACAGGAGCATGGACGACATTAGTGCTGAGGGTGACTTGAACTGTGGGGTTCTAACTAAAAGCTTTCAGGGGAAAAGAATATTGTATGGGTCCTAGAGACCAAACTTGATATTTTGGTAAAGAATGTGGCTGCTTTCTGCCCCATCCAAGTAGGCCTGAGGCTAAATTGAAGAGTGATAAATTATGTTTTGGCAGGAGACATTTCCAAACAACGTAGGATTGACTGAATTGTGTGACTATTATTAGCCACTCTTATACAGACTTATAATGAAAAGGAATAAGCTAAGCAAAGAAAAATACAAAATGTACAATTGGAGGAGAAACGGGCCCCAGGAAGTGGAATAGAGCTAACTCCTGTGTTCAGAGAGATAAGCAGATTAAAGAAAAGCCTGAGGCTTAATGGCATAAATGGAGTGGGAACCTCAGGGAAAGGTCCTAGCCACCCACACTTCCAACTTGTGAAAAAGAATTAAAGAAACGTTTAGGTCCCAGTGCAATGGAGCATGCATTTAATGTAAGCACTCCAGAGGCAGAGGCAGGCAGATCTCTGAGTTTGAAGCCACCCAGGTCTGTAGGATCCAGTTTCAGAACAGCTAAGCTTAGGCAGTGAAGGAAATCACTGAAAATAGAAAGCTGGTGAAGATGGAATTGAAGAGGAGTGAATAGGGCATGTTCCCACCTTAGCAAGCATAACATGGTTTTGACTATAGTCAGGGATATAGCAGAAAGGGGTTTTAGAATCTCTTCTGTGACTAAGGAAAGCTGCTGGGGTCAGGCATGTGGCAGGAATGTCCCTGCATGGAGGCCCAGAGAGGCCATTGTGTGACACTATGAAGGTGAAGCTTGGATTGTGTACTGGCTAGCTTTGTGTCAACTTGACACAGCTGGAGTTGTCACAGAGAAAGGAGCTTCAGTTGGGAAAATGCCTCCATGAGATCCAGCTGTAAGGCATTTTCTCAATTAGTGATCAAGGGGGAGAGGCCCCTTGTGGGTGG
>NC_034608.1:81643209-81649980 GCF_900095145.1 Mus pahari | reverse complement strand
AAGCCAGTAAAGAACATCCTGCCATGGCCTCTGCATCAGCTCCTGCTTTCTGACCTGTTTGAGTTCCAGTCCTGCATCCTTGGGTGATCTACAGCAGTATGGAAATGTAAGCGGAATAAACCCTTTCCTCCCCAACTTGCTTCTTGGTCATGATGTTTGTGCAGGAATAGAAACCCTGACTAAGACAAATTGCCTTTGAAAGCTCCAAACATTAGAGATGCCAGAGCTATGAGATACCTGCTTAGGAAAGCTGTTTACAGGGAGTGAAACCAGCCCAAGAGAAAGAAGTGTGCTGCGGTCAACAAAGTTAAAAAGAGTCAGAGAGCTGAAGAGCACTTTGACACCAGGCGTGGAGATGCAGAGTTTGGAGTTTGCCCAACTGGTTTTCAGTCTTGCTTTGGTCCAGGATTTCCTCACTGTGCTCCCTGTCTACAATTCCGGAGTGTAATGAACATCCTGTGCCACTGTATACTGGAAGTTTGTGATCTGCTTTTCCCTTTGGTTTTCCATGAGTTTACAGTCAAGATAGTGCATGAGTTTCAGAAGAGACTTTAGACTTTTAAACAGGGATGAGACTATTATAGACTAAGGGGACTTTTGGTGTTGAACTAAATGGATTTCTGCATTATAATATACCTAAAGCCTATGTGGGCCACTGAATGGAATGTAGGGGATTGAATAAAAATATAAACCCTAAGTAAGACACCTAGGTAGGTCAGAAGAAGGCAACCAATCACTTTAACTACAGCTACAGGCTACTGTAAACTGTGAGACGTGGGTACTAGGAACCAAACCTAGTTCCTCTGGAAGAGATGCAAGTGTTCTTAACTGTGACCCATCTCTTCAATGTAGTAGATATGGATTAATTAAATGAATATGCAAGACATTTATAACTCACAAAACGTACCTAACCATCTCCCAGCTCCTCAATAGGATGTCATTAAAAGGGGAGGCTTCAGAAGATGACTGTAAGCTATAACAAAAATATAAGTACCTCCCAACTCCTAGGAGAATTCAACTAGAAGCAGTATTCTCAGGAATATGACCTAATGAGGTCCCAGGGAGTTGCCTTCTCCCTTCCACTAACTACATAAGCATGCATGAAGCTACCATCTCTGAATAACAAAACCTTTATTGGATACAAAATGTATAGGCAGTTCAATCTTAAATGTTCCTGCTTCTGACTCTATGAGAAACATTTTTGTCTTATTTGCAAGGTACTTAGATTATGACATTGTTGCTAAGCAACCCAGCCAGACCAAGACAAAGTCTGTGCTCAAAAATCTTAGTATTTGCATGTTTGCCATCTATAACATCTATAAAAACCTCCACAAAACAAACCCAGTGGCTTAATTCAACACCCACTCACTTTCTCAGATTCTGGGGGTCAGAGATATAGGCATAGCTTAGGGTATAAACATTGCCATGAAGCTGCAATTGGGAGTCTGTCTGGCTTTGTTCTCATCTGGAGCTCAACTGTAGAGTCTATTCAGCTTACTGGCAGGGTTCGCTTCCTTTAGAAAAAAGAGTAGTGCTAGAAATCTAAAAGAAAAGGCAATAGGTAAGTGAGATCTGACCTTTGTATCAGGCCTTAGTGAGGACTAACAGTCTCTTCCCGACTGTTTCCCCCTCTATCTACATTTGCTCCCTTTCTCTCCCTCTGTCTTGTAGCTACGATTCTTCTGCACAATAGCAAACCACTTTTGCTATATTTTTTTTTCAGTTAGAAGTAAGTCTCGAAGGTCCAACCCATGCCCAAGATGAGATGAGTAGGCTATGTAAGTGTGTTACTGATCAAAGTCAGGGGATCACCTTGAGGTTTTGTTTGGATTGAATTACTTTATATATATTATATATATATGGCTGAAGAAGTAGCTCAGTAGTAAGACTTCTTTCTCTGTGACCATGAAAATCTAAGTCTGGGCCCCAGCATCCACATGAGAAGGCAAGAGTGGCTGCATTTATGCCTGTGACATAAATGCTGTGATAGCACAAGAAAGAACATTGGGGCTTCCTGGCAACCAACCCATATCCAGATTAAGTAATACACCCTATCTCAAAGGAGCAGGGCAGAGAGTGGTAAGCAAGATGTATAACATCTAATAGCTGCTTCTTGTGTACTCACACACAAATGCTAACATTCACTCCACATTTACACACACATAAGCACAAAAGAAAAATATACCTTTAAAAAGTTGTAGGAATCACTTCTTTAAAACAATGTGAGCTGGGCTGGTGAGATGGCTCAGTGGGTAAGAGCACCCGACTGCTCTTCCGAAGGTCCAGAGTTCAAATCCCAGCAACCACATGGTGGCTCATAACCATCCGTAACAAGATCTGACTCCCTCTTCTAGAGTGTCTGAAGACAGTTACAGTGTACTTACATATAATAAATAAATAAATCTTTAAAAAAAAAAAAGTGAGCTAAGCTGGAAACGTATATCAAAAGCATAAAAGAAAACTATTGAAGTATTCTTTTGTTAATCTTAAATACACATATTAAGGTTTTCTGAACTTCTTAATCATCCCACTTGGTTTTACCACCCTAGGGTGTTATAAAGTGCTCACTACTTCCTTCTCCATACATGCTCCTCATTTGTAGTAGCATTAATTCTATCCAGAGTCAAATTGACATGAATAATTATGATTTAACAAATGTCTACTGTCTCATCATTACTGATAAATAAGGAGCCACATAAAATGTACTGCTATAAAGCAAATATTTGTTTTTTTTACCTCTGTGGGAAGGCCTGAGTCCACCTAAAGGTGTTTTCTGCTAGACAATAGAATATGAAATTTACTGCATGCATTAACCCTATAAACTAATTACAGATAGACTATTGGAGACTGTTGTTTATACCTTAAATACTTCAATTGAGGATATTACTTAATGTTAGAGTTCCATTTTATTTTTGTCTTTTATTTAGTTTGTAATTTTCATAAAATGTTGATTTTTATTTTATTTTAGGGAAACATTATCCCATATGAAGAAAATAAGGTCTTAGTAAAGATTAATATTAAATGATGAAACATGATATTATAAGATACAGTATTTGTGCATTTTTACAGACTAGAACTGTTAGTACAAAGAGTTTAGACCTGGTTATGGAAGGTGATACATACTTATAACCCCAGTACTGAAGAAGCTGAGGCAGAGGATTACATTTGAGGCTAACTGTAGTACTCTACAAAAGGGAGCTCTTATCTTGATAAAAACAAACCACACACAAAAGAATATAGATATTTTCTTAACAAGTATTTGGGGAAAATGATAAATCACAGGTTTTCCTAGATATTGAATATGAATATGTGTGTGTGTAAACTCTTTTTTTTTTAATTTTCTATTAGATATTTTCTTCATTTACATTCAAATGCTATCCCAAAAGTCCCCTATACCCTCCCCACCGCCCTGCTCCCCTATCCACACACTACCATTTCTTGGTCGTGGCATTCCCCTGTACTGGGGCATATAAAGTTTGCAAGACCAAGGGGCCTCTCTTCCCAGTGATGGCTGACTAGACCATCTTCTGCTATATATGCAGCTAGAGACATGAGCTCTGGGGGTACTGATTAGTTCATATTATTATTCCACCCAAAGGGTTGCAGACCCCTTCAGCTCCTTGGGTACTTTCTCTAGCTCCTCCATTGGGGGTCCTGTGTTCCATCCTATAGATGACTGTGAGCATCCACTTCTGTATTTGAGAGGCACTGGCATGGTCTCACAAGAGACAGCTATATCAGGGTCCTTTCAGCAAAATCTTGCTGGCATATGAAATAGTGTCTGCATTTGGTGGCTGTAAATTCTTGAGCTGTAGGCAAAGAAGAAAAGATCCAATCTTTCCCCTGAACCCGGCAGAGTATGCCAAGGCCCCCAGAGGATTCTCCATGCCCCAGGAGCCTTAGCCCAACCAGGACCTTGGGATCATGGGTGAGTGGAACACAACATCTGCTCCAAAGAATCCCGGAGGGTCTTGTGCCAGCAGGAACAGGGACAAAGGAACCCCACCTGATCAGAGGCTGAGATTCATTGCAGTCTGGGCCAGCCCCGCCATCTTCCACCTGAACCAGGCAGATGGCACCAAGGTTCCCAGAGGACTCTCCACACCACAGGACCCCTAGCACACCCAGGACCTCAGGATCACTGGAGAGCACGTGGGCAGCAGGAGCGACAGAGCTTCTTGGACAGGGTCCCTTCAGGCCTTCATCTTCACCTAGGAGGCAGAGCTGCGACCCAGACACCTGGGCACCGTCCTTGCCAGAGGAGAGTAGGCCTGCCCCCAGGACTCAAGACACCTGTCCTGCAAGAGGAGAGCATGCCTGCAGAGAGTGCTCTGACCATTGAGACTCAGGTGAGAGTTGGACTCCCAGGAGTGCTGACAGGGGCTAATAGAATCACAGGAGGAACAGGCTCCAGCCAGAGACAGCTAGAACATTAACACCAGAGATTACCAGATGGTGAAAGGCAAACCTAAGAATCTTACTAACAAAAACCAAGACCACTGGGTATCATCAGAACCCAGTACACACAACACAGCGAATCCTGAATTCGCCAACATACCAGAAAAGCAAGACTCAGATTTAAAATCATATCTCATGATGGTGGTAGATGATTTTTAAAAGGGCATTAACAACTCACTTAAAGAAATACAGGAGAACACTGATAAACAGGTAGAAGTCTTTAAAATATTACAAGAAAACACTGCCAAACAGCTACAAGTCCTTAAAAAGGAAACACAAAAATCCCTAAAATAATTATAGGAAGACACAACCAAACAGGTAATGGAATTGAACAAAACCATCCAAGATCTAAAAATGGAAGTAGAAACAATACAGAAAAACCCAAAGGGAGACAACTCTGGAGATAGAAATCCTAGGAAAGAAATCAGAAACCATAGATACGAGCATCAGCAACAGAATACAAGAGATGGAAGAGAGAATCTCAGGTTCAGAAGATTCCATAGAGAACATGGACACAACAATCAAAGAAAATGCAAAATGCAAAATTCAAAAAGATCCTAACTCAAAACATCCAGGAAATCCAGGACACAATGAGAAGACCAAACCTATGGTTAATAGGTGTATATATAAGAATGAAGACTTTCAAATTAAAGGGCCAATAAATATCTTCGATAAAATTATAGAAGAAAACTTTGCTAACCTAAAGAAAGAGATGCCCATGAACATACAAGAAGCCTACAGGGCTCCAAATAGACTGGACCAGAAAATAAATTACTCCCGACACATAATTATCAGAACAACAAATGGACTAAACAAAGACAGAATATTAAAGGCAGAAAGGGGAAAAGATTCAAGTAACATATGAAGGCAGACCTATTAGAATGACACCAGACTTCTCACCAGAGACTATGAAAGCCAGAAGATCCTGGACAGATGTAATTCAGACCCTAAGAGAACACAATTACCAGCCCA
The DNA here is from genome assembly GCF_900095145.1 of Mus pahari. Classification (NCBI taxonomy): domain Eukaryota; kingdom Metazoa; phylum Chordata; class Mammalia; order Rodentia; family Muridae; genus Mus; species Mus pahari. The sequence goes on along the minus strand of NC_034608.1, from coordinate 81,644,550 downwards.
GGCCACTATACACAGCAAAACTCTCAGTTACCATACATGGAGAAACCAAGTTATTCCATGAAAAAAACCAAATTCATACATATCTTTCCACCAATCCAGCCTTACAAAGGGTAATAAAGGAAAATCTTCAACACAAGGATGGAAATTATGCCCTAGAAAAAGCAAGAAAGTAATCTTTCAACAAACCTAAAAGAAGACAGTCTCAAGAACAGAACCCAAATTCAAACAACAAAAATAAGAGAAAGCAATAATTACTTTTCCTTTATATCTCTTAATATCAATGGACTCAATTCCCCAATAAAAAGACATAGACTAACAGACTAGCTATACAAACAGGACCCTACATTTTGCTGTTTACAGGAAACCCACCTCGGGGACAAAGACAGACACTACCTCAGAGTGAAAGGCTGGAAAACAATTTTCCAAGCAAACGGTCTGAAGAAACAAGCTGGAGTAGCCATTCTACTAGCAAATAAAATTAACTTCCAACCCAAAGTTATCAAAAAAGACAAGGAGGGGCACTTAATACTCATCAAAGGTAAAATCTTCCAAGATAAACTCTCAATCCTGAATATCTATGCTCCAAATGCAAGGGCAGCCACATTCATTAAGGAAACTTTAGTAAAGCTCAAAACACACATTGCACCTCATACAATAATAGTGGGAGACTTCAACAAACCACTCTTTCCAATGGACAGATCCTGGAAACAGAAACTAAATGGAGACACATTGAAATTAACAGAAATTGTGGAAGAAATGGATTTAACAGATATCTACAGAACATTTTATCCTAAAACAAAAGGATATACCTCCTTCTCATCACCTCATAGTAACTTCTCCAAAATTGACCATATAATTGTTCACAAAACAGGCCTCAACAGATACAAAAATATTGAAATTATCCCATGCATCCTATCAGATCACCACGGACTAAGGCTGATCTTCAATAACAACATAAATAATAGAGAGCCAACATTCACGTGGAAGATGAATAACACTCTACTCAATGATACCTTGGTCAAGGAAGAAATAAAGAAAGAGATTAAAGACTGTTTAGAGGTTAATGAAAATGAAGCCACAACATAGCAAACTTATGGGACACAATGAAAGCATTCCTAAGAGGAAAACTCATAACTCTGAGTGCTGCCAAAAAGAAACTAGANAGAGCATACACTAGAAGCTTGACAGCACACCTAAAAGCTCTAGAACAAAAGGAAACAAATTCACCCAAGAGGAGTAGAAGGCAGGAATTAATCAAACTTAGGGCTGAAATCAACCAAGTGGAAACAAAAAGAACTATTCAAAGAATCAACCAAACCAGGAGCTGGTTCTTTGAGAAAA
>NC_034608.1:81617706-81642009 GCF_900095145.1 Mus pahari | reverse complement strand
GGATATCATCCTGAGTGAGGCAACCTAATCACGAAAGAACACATATGATATGCACTCACTGATAAGTGGATATCAGTCCAGAAACTTAGAATATCCAAGATNCAATTTGCAAAACACATAAAACTCAAGAAGAAGGAAGACCAAAGTGTGAATACTTCATCCCTTGTTAGAATGGGGAAAAAATACCTATGTAAGGAGTTACAGAGACTAAGTTTGGAAATGAGACGGAAGGAACAACCATGCAAAGACTGCCCCATCCAGGGATCCATATCATAACCAACCACCAAACGCAGACACAATTGCATATAACAGCAAGATTTTGCTGACAGGACCCTGATATAGCTGACTCTTGTGAGGCTATGCCAGTGCCTGGCAAATACAGAAGTGGATGTTCACAGTAATCTATTGGATGGAACACAGGGCCCCCCAATGAAGGGGCTAGAGAAAGTACCCAAGGAGCTAAAGGGGTCTGTAGCCCTATAGGAGGAACAGCAATATGAACTAACCAGTACCCTCTGAGCTCGTGCCTCTAGCTGTATATGTAGCAGAAGATGGCCTAATCATCCATCATTGGGAGGAAAGGCCCTTGGTCTTGCAAAGATTATATGCCCCAATAGAGGGGAATACTAGGGCCAGGAAGCAGGAGTGGGTGGGTTGGAGAGCAGGGTTGGGGGAGGGTATAAGGGACTTTTGGGATAGCATTTGAATTGTTAATGAAGAAAATATCTAATAAAAAAAGAAGAAGAAGAAAAGATTCAGAGAGATAGAGGAGTGCTAAGAAGGATCCCATGATATATTCTATGGCTTTCCACTCAATCTTGAATTGTTAAGTTTCAAAGGATAAGTGGATGCTGCCCTTTGCTTCATGGCTTTCCTAAATTAAATGAGATATAACCACTCTTTCATTTGGAATAATAGGAGTGAGATGCCAAACCTAGGCGAAACATGAATCTTTCTGACTTTTTGAAGAACATCCAGACAGTAAAAACTTATGTAGAAAAAGGAGCAATACAGTCTCTGGGGAGTATAACAAGGAGCTTCGGCAGTGACAATAGTGTGAGACACACAGCCAATACAGCAGGGGATAAGATGGTCTTCACAGTTAACATTGTGGAGTATGGCTCTACTGAAGATATTGTCCCTCTCAGGAGAATAGACAGTCAATGACAGGGGCCAGTCTCTGTACCCAGGGCTGACAACACTTAATCCGCTTGTTCTTAGCCTTCAAAGAGAAACTTTAGGGTCACACTGTGAATTTGACATCTTTAAATCTGAAACAATACTTTTTCTCTGGAAGCCACTATTGAGTAGAATAGGAAAACAAAAGACAAATTTAGCTCTGAGACATATAGAACATTGCATTCTTCTGCATCAGCGTTTGCCCTGTGAAGGTCAAACCTACTGATCTGATTTGTTTTATATGTTAATGAGATTCAGGGCTATTGACCTTCTGAAAATGTTTATGCTAATCTGCTCAATAGTAAAGTGTTGATTCCTATCTTGTTTAGCTTTGAAGTGTGAAATCAAAGGAATAGTTCTAGAATATGATGGACAAAGACTTCAGTCTCTGAGATCATTTCTTGAATAAAGCTGAGTTGAATCAGTCGTAAATGCAGGAGTTGGGAAACACACGCATATGCACGTGCACACACACACACACACACACACACACACATTCAAACACACTCATACTCACACACACACTGGTATCTATTCCTAGGATCCTTTGATGTAGGGGTCTGAGATGAAGCTGAAACATCTGCTTCTTACCATTGTAATTTTTCCAATCCAAATTGAAGCTAAGACCAGAAGGCCCACTCCAGTAGCTGGTTCCTCCCAGGAAAATTCCGGAAGGCAAAGACAGTGCAGAAGCTTTCCCTTATGAGATCTTTTCTGGGACTGTCCCTATATTTTCTTTTCTTTTCTGACTCTGTAGTCATGTTTGCTTTTGATTCCCACACCCTGAGGCTTAGCATATCCTGCTGAAAACAAAACAGAACTCCATAGCCTCATTCAGATTAGGAGTGTTTAAGGGATGCTAGGCTTGTTTCTAACCTAGCCATCTATAGGATGCTACTTCTAAACATGCCTTCCAGCATCACATATTACAAAGGGTTCTGAAATGTTGGCTTTCTTTCTTTACTTTTCATTTCACAGAAGGAGATCAGACAAGATACACTTCTCTAAGGCATCTGAAAACAGCATGAACCTACAGGGCATTTTATGATTTGTGTTTAGGATGTTCTGACAGAAAGTTATTTAGTGATCAAATGCCCTGAAGGCAATAGCCTAGTTTTCCAGTTCCCCATTACTAAGTAAAACTCTCATAGGGTTTTGTGGGAAACAAGAAAATCAGATTTATTTAGAGTTCATTGAGGATTTAAAAAAGATAAAACTTTTCTATAGTGTAGACTATTTTACTTAATCATTCATTTATTAACTCATTCATTTGTTTGCTGCACACTTAAGCCAAGCATAAGTCATAAAAATGAAGTAGAGGGAGCAAATCACATAAATAATAACTGAGCAACATAGCAGGAACTAGTGGAGAAAGCAAACTATGACACATGCATTCTTCCTTCACTTTTCTGTGTATCTCAAGACATCTTCAAGAGACTTAAGAGAGGACTATACATGATGGCTCAATCCTTTAATCCCAGCACTTGGGAGGTACCAACAGGCAGCTGTCTATGAGTTCCAGGTTAGCCAGGGCTATAGTGTGAGACCCTCTCTCAGAGAGGTGAAGGCATCACAGTAGATGGTGATTGATAGTATAGACACCTCTGAGTCTGCCTGAAGGATTTCTGATGATGTCATCCCATATTCACAGACTCTATTTCTGTTCTATTCCTGTCTTGCCACAGTCAAGCACCTAGTAGACCATTACTTTCACTTCTGCTGTACCTGATGCTAAGCAGTGTGGGGCACTTGGGTTCTGCCCTCCATGCTGTTTTAAAATATTTGCAGATCCCCAAATAATTCTCTTTATTATTCCTAAATAATTCACTATATTATTCCCCATTTGAGTTTTCTTCTTCAAGCTGTCTTACATCATGCTCTATATGTTTCTTTCTCTGTTTCTACAGGAAGGATTAGTTTGTTTCTAAGAAACAATATTTGAAATAAAATTTCACACGCACTCCTTTGGCCATTTTAACCATGAACACACAGGGAACTTTCCACAACTTAGACTAAGCAAAGGCGTTTTGAATTTTTTTTCTTCAAATTAAAGCATTGCTCTCTATACTTGCCATTTTGTTGCATGCAAATGGAGTCTGCACTGTGTTACGGAATAAGCTTTCAAAGGCCACTTCAGTTAATTAAGATTATCATGGAAGTGGATTCTATACAGCTTAAGAACTGACCAGAGGGACTTATTACTAAAAGTGTCATTAGAAAAATTTCAAGTAACTATACCATGTAGTTTTAACATGAAAACATGAGGCCATAGAGAATTAAGATTCAGGGGTAAAGAAAAGCAAGGAGGAAAGCGGACACATTTGTGCTTGATGAATTTTGAGAGAGCAGTAGCTTACATAACTTCCTGGAAATCAATCACTAGATTTCACTGCTTACTAAAAAGAATGGAACAAGTACAGCCATCTTCATGATTCAGTTGTCAGTGTGAAGAGGGTAAGAGAAGCAGTTTTGCCTAAATGCTGGCAGCAAATATCTCATCGCAGGGGAAAATAATGGCATTGGTATGGATGCAGAAGATAAGGGGTGCATCACGCAGAGACATGTTGCTGTATTCAACTCTCAAGCCACTCCTTTTCTTCATTGCTGTGTCAATACAGAGAAGAGGAGCTCATTGAAACACAAAACCAAGACAGAATCGTAGCGTTACATGAATGGCTGTGTTACTCCACAACCTTGTAATATCCAACTACAACTGGCTTTTAACTTAAATAAGGCATCGTAGAGCAGGTAAACCAATTGCCTTGTGTGATAGAGAATGGTACAGAGTGCCTTGAATCAAACAAACCTCCAGGTCCTTATTCCCCACCTCTAGTAAATTGGGTGTTTTGTTTTTTGTTTGTTTGTTTGCTTGTTTGTTACATGCTCATACTGGTGGAACTGGGACTGTAACTTGTTGCAGCAGGAGGCCTGTGATTGGACAGGGAAAAGGGAGGCAGAGCTAAGTGTTGCAGGAACAGTGGCTCAGGTAAGAGAAGTGGGAAGGCAAAATCTGATTGGTTAACTATAAGCATTCAGAGTTTTGATTTTTTTGGGTAAATGGGTGTTGTGTTGGCTGAGCTCCAGCCACGCTGGAGAGTTGGAGGGCAGACTTATGTATCAACAAAATCACAAATTACAAGAAGCCAATACAATAATTTCTGAACCAATTGATAGTGATAAAAGCTTTATCCCAATTATTCTAACCTTATGATATCATAACTACCTGTGGCTGGCTAAAGACACACAGGTTCATGTCCACCTCCATTTTGCCTTCTCCCCTCTCCCTCTAAGAGGCTCTCTGTCTCTCAACTCTTAGCTCTGCCTCCCTTTTCCCTGTCCAATCATAGACCTTCTGCTACCCTAATGTAATTGGACAGGCAAAATCCTGCAACAGTAGTCCATTATCAGCGAATTTAGAGATCTTACTTTGCATATGTGAGGCCCTGGGTTCAACCATCAGCACTACCATAAAAAACTAAAACAACAAAGCGTACCTCATACTGCAGTAAACTAAATTATTTACATTATATTTAATTATTTTGTCCAGCTAATTGTGATGCTATAAATGAAAAATGTAATGATTATTTAATTTAGATTTACATATTTATTAGATATTAAGCATAAAGAAGCATTACAATAATGAGAATTTTTCACCTGCTCTGCCAACAATTGTCTAGTAACTGATGGATTATTAATATAAAACACTTAAGACATTTTATATAGCAAATAGTTACATTTTCTTGACTGGGAATATTTTTAAAATATATCATAAGATTTAAGAACATGTTATTTATATTGTGGTGAGATTTTGGCTGCTATAAAATGAGTCTTTACAAGTGTTGTAAAATATGAAAATTGAGTTCACAGCAAATAATATAGACTCGGGATTACTTAAATGGGAATGGAGAAGGACGGAAGTGTCAAGAAATGCAGGTGGTTACACTTCGGCAATAATATGTTGCTAAACACAAACAAGAGGAATTTTAAGAAAATAAAAGTGATTTGTATAAAGAAATAAGATTACTAGAGATCCGTGAGTCCCTGTAGCTGCCGGGGAACATGAAAATTGTGTCCTAATGCTTTAGAATCAGTTCCCATCTCGGATCCATTACATCTCCATCCATGGACTTATGATCAGGTTTACAGTACCCTTCCTATGGAATCTTGAGCTATAATGGACTGAAATACAACCAGAAAACTGCACCCATGGCTGCCACGCCACTCTTGCACCCTCAGACATGCCTTGCCTGGCAGGCTGGTTTTATTCAGTAAGACTGCTGATGGCTTTCTTCATCAGCCCCCCTTGAATAGGACATTCAGGGACTATAAAAGCTAACCCGCTGAGAGGAAACATGCGTTCATCCCAGCTTGATTTATGTAAGTCCTTCAACCAAAATGTGTGATGTCTTTAGCCAAAGAGTCTTGCCATTGAGTTCTGAGGGGAAAGCATGAGACCTGCCAAGATCTGTATTGTTTCTAGGGGTCTCTGGAGCCTCCCTGACCAACTACATAAGGAAGTACCCCACATCAGGCACCGAGATTTCTGTTAATAACCGACGATCTTTGTAAGGACCTTATCTGCCTGCTCCAGGCACCTCCCTTCACACTCTTTTGTATTTTGAAAGATTGTTTCTACTTGTAGGTATGTATGTGCTTGTATGAACGCATGTCAAGTGGAGAGCAATGCCCATGGAGACCAGAACAGGATGTCAGATTCCCTGGAGCTGGAGTTTATAGACAATTGTGAGTGGTCCAAGACTGATCCAGAGAACTGAACTCGGGTCCTCTGCAAGAGCAGTATGCTCTCTTATTTCCAGCCCTCAATCTCTCTCTCTCTCTCTTTTTCTAATTATACTTATTTAGTTTGCTTACAAAATAGTAAGACTCCACATGACTTTTTCATACATCCAGGTTCTGATTAAACTTCTCGACTCCCTCTTCGCTCCCCCGCAAATGTCTAGAGCAAGTATATTGATCTAGCGCCAACATCTCGGAGGAATAAATTAGTCTTTCCGGGTGTGAATTCTGCAATTTGAAGACAGATTTTATTTCTGAGTTGTAAATTCTAAGCCCTCATTTTCCATTTGACTGTCTTCAATACAAGACAAACTAAACCATGGAGAATCAGAAAGGTTCTGACATTCACAGAAATTGAACTGGAACCTAAAAGTACGACGCTAGGGAGAAACGTCTCTGAGCCTTAGTTACAGAGATCAGTAATGAATAAAACAATAAAAATTGCTACCAACAGAAGAAATGCAAAAACCACAAATACAGAAATTATTTATGCTTTTCATTCAGAGTTTAAAAAATTATTCTGAATATCTCCTGATCTATAGACATCAAGCTATTTTTATCAACTTTGAACACATACTATCAAATCAATTTCTGTTTACATTTGGATTTTTATCTTATATGCGTGCATCTGCCTGAGTGTATGTATGTGCACCACGTGTGTACAGGTAGGTGTTCATGGAGACCAAGGAATCAGATCCCCTAGGACTGGAGTTACAGACACGATGAGAAACCAAATGTGGGTGCTGGGAACTGAATCTGGGTCCTCTGCCTGAGGAACAAGTAGTCTTAACTACTGTACCACCCTTGAATGGTATGGCCCTTGAATTCAGTTTTTAAGTCAAACACAAACATTTAAAAATACCCAATAGCACAAATAGAGAGCCACCTTCCACATTTCTCTCTCTCCCCCATTCTGTTCCCCACATACACTTTTTCCTATTTTGTTTCTCTTTTTTAACAGTCATCGCCAACGTTCCTGAGTTTGCCCTCTGCACCTCCATTCATGTGCTTATATTTTAGCATCTTAATGTGCTAAAATGAGGTTGTGTTTTAACTTAAAACATGACCCAGCTCCCTTCCCCTTATCCAAATATGGTATTAGTAGTAAAGTGAAAATATTAGCATGAGCTTGTTTCAAGGATGCTTAAAAGAACATCAGACTGGCTTGTAAGTGATGTCTTCGTACAAGGTTTAAGTAGAGAACAAAGTCATATATTTCTGTGCTTTGAAAACAATAGACCTTTTCTTCTGATCCTGAAACTGGCCTTTAAACTAGACCAGTAAAGGAAATTAATGTACTTAGCATATTAATACTATAAAGAACATAATTTTCTGACATTAGAGTAGAGCACAAAAGTGATAAAAATTCACTTTCCTAGTTTTATGAATTTTAATGAGAATAATAAACAATCCTCCTGGTTTCTCCGCCTATTCCATCATTTACAGTGAGTTCACATAATCTGTACTGAAGATAATTGGTTTTTTTATTATTATCCTGTATATTGTTTTCAAATACAGCTATCTTGAAATTCAAAAGAAAAACACATACATGAAATAGAAAGTACACTTGCATAAGTTGGGGGACAGGTTTGTGTTGTGGGACAGAATATATTGCTGGATCAGCAAATGGAAGGGTCGAGGGAGAGCCACATCGGAAAAATAAATAGAAAAAAAAAAGAGCAAGGGAAGGTCGGCATTTCACCAGTCACTAATGAAGCTCTGTGACAGGACTTAAATGAAAAGTTTCATCTAAGCAGTTGCCTAGTTTCTAAAAGCAGAAGTCCTACTGTTACATATTTGCTGCCTGAGTTCACAGCCCATATGTGAAGGTGGGGACCCCAGGCAAGTATCTTTGCTTGTGTTGGAAAACCAGGTGCTTGGTTATAAATGGGCACTGGCGATCGAGTGCAGCCCTGCAGCCTCTGTAGTTCTGGTAAGCTCTGTGTCTTAGGAAAAACGGTCGAAGGGGAAGATCTGTGTGCTGAGGGATAGCTGACACACGACCTGTCTCAGGAGTGACACTCGCCACTCCCCACCCTTCTACCCACCCCATGTCCTGCTTACCTTCAGTTGGAGCCACTAATAAATGCAGTGTCTTATCTGGCGATCGGTGTCCTCCTCTCAGGGCCTCTCAGCCTCTAGCTATGAATCTTTCCTCACTTTATAGCTGTCTGTAAGAATCATCAGATAAGGGAGTATAAAGAAACACCCAGGTACACATGCAGGTACCAAATAAATGTTTCCTTGCTCTACTGCTCCCCTTACCTCCTCCTCCTAATCTAGGTCTTTTCTGTGACACTGAATATTCCTTATATATACTGATGCTTTGGCAAGAACAGCACCCCCCCCCGAAAAAATAATAAAACAAGGTAAAAGGGCAAGAATTTTGTTTAAGGGAATTTTTCTTCCTTTGGGTTCCACCCAGGATTTCAGATAAACGTTACTGATTTTCCCCATTTCTGAGAGCCAGTATCACTATGTGGGAAGAACAATGTTTTAGAGAGATGATTGACAGGCCAGTGCTTAATTATACCCCTTAGTTCCCAGACCCAAGTATTCTGAACTACATAAAATACACCTCCAGATAGGTATTTTTGATTGGCACATATCCTGGATCCTATAGGATTGTACTTTATCCTTTTATTTTATCCTGAGTAATGTTTTCTTACCTTGTTGCTCATACCAATACCTCTCAGATCATAGAGCATTAATGATCAAAGAAGCATGAAAAAAACAGGGTTATTGGTCATGGTAGTTCCACCCTAATGAATAGTCTTTCCCTGTTCCCTCTTCTCCTCCTTTGTCTGGCTCTGGGTAAAATTGTATGTGGGCATATCTGATCTTTTAGTTCTGTGTTTGTGGCTGCTCCTACATTATTGCAAAACAAGCTCCTGGAAATATTGCTATATGGAATGTCATCACTCGATCAAACTCTTTGTCAGTGTTCCTGAAGCCTTGAGGGTAAGAAAGGCGGTCAGTCCAATAGCTCAAATACATGACAGATGGCCATCAAAAACAAGTTAGTGTTCGCTAAGACAAACTAAGTTCAAAAATGTGGCTTTGGACTCTTCTGAAAGTCAAGTACTTCAGCATTTGGTTGCTATTGTAGGTCAAGTTGGACTTTTGGCACTTCGAGTGGCTAGACACATATAATTAGTGACTGCACATCTAGTTAGATACATCACCCCCCTTCCTCCTTCCTCTTTCCTTCTCTTTTGGGCCACCATTGTTATTCAGTTCTTAGACTCATTGTTATTATAGCCAATAACCAAGTGGATGAGCTATTAAATCTATGTTGCTCTTAAGGTTTCTTCAGTCTCGGACACTCTGTAGTCTAACAAGTGTTGGCATACAACACAAATATCTTTACCATTGTGCTTGCTACTGTCAGTCTGCCCATATATTCTGGACTCCTATACCTCTGACCTTCCCTTTCCCATTTCCAGTCTGCTAAACAACTGTTGGAGTAAGTGAGATGGGTTGACCAGTGCATAAAAAGAGCTTGACACCAAGCCAAACAACCTGAGCTTGATCCAAAGAACCCACATGGTGGAAGAAGAGAGCTCCCTATATTCTCTGATTTCCACATAGGTGCTATGGTACATGGGCAGCATTTCTCTTCGCCACAAAAATTCAACTAAGCAGGCAACCATCAGTTTATGCCATTTGTCAATGAGTTCCTGTATAGTCGAATAGCAATAGTCTTGATTTGCAGGATTTTCCCTCACAATTGTCCTTTAGATATGACTCACGTATATCTGAGGTGTAAGTGCCATCATATTTTTTAATTTACATCCACAAAGGAAGCCAACATATCTACAGACTATATTTAGGCTTTTTAAAATCAGTTGTCCATCAGTGAACTTATTTCTTTTCTCTGTAGTTGTATGTATGAACTAACACACACACACACACACACACACACACACACACACACACAGGGAACATAGAAAATAACACAAAAATCTTAACTACCTGCTCAGACTTTGTGTTCACTTCAACTGCACTTATATTTATTCCCAGATTTACCACTTCTGGCTGTTGCTAGATCCGTGTGGCATGAGGACTTTGGGTCAAAAGGAAGTTGGATTTTTGTTTTGTTTGTTTAAATTGTATAACACTGCTACAGAAGATACTGTTTTTCTCCAGACAGCAAAAGTTTCATTTATAATTTGGTCAATAAAGATCACCACTTCCAATCTATGACCCTGTAGATATAATGCCATTGATCCAATTATGTTGAAATCTAAACTTTAGGTTATATCTTAATTAGCATTTCTATTGCTGTGACAAAAATACCATGACCCAAATCCAGGTTGGGGAGGAAAGGGTTTATTCTGCTTACACTTCCAGACCATAGTCCATCACTCACAGTGAGGACAGGAAGTCAAACAGGGATGGACCCTGGAGGCAGGAGCTGATGCAGAGGCCATGGAGCGTGCAGCTTACTAGCTTGGTTCCCATGACTTGCTCAGCCTCCTTCCTTCCAGAACCCAGGACCACCAGCCCACGGATGACACCATCTACAATGGAATGAGACTTTCCCACATTGATCACTAACTGAGAAAGTGACTTACAGGTTGATCTCATGGAGGTATTTCCTCAACAGAGGTTCCATCCTCTTTGATGACACTAGCTTGTGTCAAGTTGACACACAAAACCAGCGATTACAGGTTAGTTGTTATTTAAACCCAATTAATACAGAAAAATTTCCTCCTCTAGAATTTACTCAAAATTAGCAACCCTCCTTATGTATTTATGACTCAGAGAAACATTCCTGTACGTGAAGTAGGATACTTCCATAGCCCAGAAAGTTCTGCTAGAATATGTACTTCCGTGTGATGGGAAGTACAAAACACAGTGATATGTTCTCTACGTTGGAAGATGATACATCAATGACAGCCAATCCACTGCATCAGTGGCTACGTACAGTGCATATTAAGCTATATTAATATTCCCCAAAAGAACTCCCACAGTAGATACAGCATCTGAAACTAGCTAGCTTTTTCTCAATAGTTCAGTGTCATTTTATGGATTTATATCCTTTGTCTAGAGTTAGAAGGGTGAACTTATTGACTATATCATGGAAGTGGAGTTACCACCCTTTGTGTCCAAGGCACTAATTTCTAACATTGTCTTTTAAATATGGTGGTGTACTTGATAAAATGAGTCAGTGGTGTATACAATGGAGAGTATAAGTAGTCATTTTAGAATTCAATATAGTATTTTAGCACTAAAGCTATCATAATTCCAATCACAGAATCAATCAAGAGTAAGGACATTCTAATGATTACAAAACCCACCTATTCTGATCATGAAATTTCAGATTGAATAAATGGCCCTTACACAAATATAATCCCCTTGTGACAATGAGTGCACTGTGTTGTGTCTCTTCTCAAGCCCAAAAGACCACCAAGGTGCAGGCTCTGCAATCTCACTAGGATCTTTACAAACTTCTTTAAGTTTATGAGACCAATTATACAACCCTGTTAACATCGTCTCTTGCCTAGTTGGTGGGGGATATGTCCTATAATTATTTCCCTATCTTATTAAATCTCTTCTCATGAAATGTTTTATTCTACTAATTATAACTGAAGACTCTAGAACCTTCTCCCAAGCTTGCTCTTTTGTTTCCTATATCAAATAAATAAGGCTTGCAGCTGTTCCGAACTATCTTCTCTGCACCTCTTATCATTGGCATTATGATTCAACCACTGTGTTATTAGTCACTTTTCTATTGCTGTAATAAAACACTGTGGCGAAGGAAATGTATAGAAGACAGAATTTATTTGGGCTTACAGTTCCTAGAGTTAGAGTCTAGAATAATGGCGTGAAGACATAGTGGCTGAAGTAGCAGCTCCCATCTTGTACTGCAAGGACAAAGCAGAAAGAAATGCTACAAGTCTTTAAACTACCAAAGCCCACACCCGTTTGAGTTTGTTCAAATCCTTGTGATTATGGAGATCATTCATCACCCAAACAGTTGCCCATGGTTACTTGGTCTAGTGGCAATTTGGAAAGATGAAGAACACAGCTCGACTTTAGCCTTCTTGTCAGGGGGTGCTGTGGCTAAGATAACTCTTCAGAACCATTCCAGATTGCGATGACGGAGTATAGGGCACTGCATGCCTATTTCCACTCCAAAGTCTGGGCTCCTTAGACACAGCAGCTTTCTTCAGCAGAGTAAAACTCCCAGAGAGAAAAAGGAAGCTGAGGGAAGCTGGAGCTGGCTCTCTACTGGGTTGCTGGGAAAAGCGAATTTGGGTAGTATATTACTGCATCTGCTCCAGGCAGCAGCAAAGGAGAGAACATCGGAGAAGTAATGCAAGAGTCTGGACCTGCCATATCTCCTTACTTAAGATGATATGGGGGAGTATATGACAAGTAAACATAATACTTGCATCTCTCTCCTGAATATCCCGTGCCTTCCTTCTCCTGTCTTTGTCCTGGCTTTAACATTTCTTTGTTTATACTATGTACTGCTACCCGATTCATCTTACTCAAGCACTGCTGTATTTCACTTATTCTCCTCCTCTAGAAGCACACAGATATCACCACCTTAAAGAATAAATTAAAACTGGGGGCTGGGCAAATGGTTCAGTAGGTAAGAGCACTGACTGCATAAAAATCTGAGTTCAAATCCCAAGCACCCTGTAAACAGCCAGGTATGGCTGTGCTCACCTATGACTTCAGCTGTGAGGGGAAGACACAGCAGGACTGTTAGGGCTTGTTGGCCTCCAGCCTAGCTCCAGAAACAGCAAGAGACCCTGTCTCAAAGAAATAAGGCAAAGCGTGATATAACAGGACACAAGACATCCCCTCTGGCCTCCTCCACACACACAAGGGCATGTGCCTCCATATGTACTCATACGCATGATTGGCCCCCTTTCTGTCTCTCATCTGAGAGACAGAGAGAGAGAGAGAGAGAGAGAGAGAGAGAGAGAGAGAGAGAGAGAGAGGTATAGATATATACACACACACATATATACTATCACAATGATGTATGTTTTAAAGACTAAATAGAAGTTAACGTTTACAACAGTCTCCAAACTAAATTAACACCTCTACTCCATATACCAAGCTCCTACTTAAAACTGAATAGCCTTAGTTGTCATTCCACTGAACCCTTGTGCTTGGTTAGGCCTGGCTATCCATCAGAAAAGATCCTCTTATTCATCTTTCAAGATTATCTAGGTCAAAATGTACAGGGTAATCTAAGATCCTGCAACGGCCCCTCTCCCCTGGATTTCACCATGTGCTACATGAAGCCCACTTTTAAGGGTTCTTTGCCCGGCTCCAGTAAATGTTCAGTGGTTAAGAACATTTGGTCTTCTCCAGAGGACTTGGATCCCTAGCAGCCACATGGTGCTCACAAACACCTGGAACTCCAGTTTCAGGGAGTCTCATAGTCCCTCTGTTCTCTGTGGGCACCACGCACACATGTGGTGCACAGATATCCATGTAGGCAAGATGCCCATACACATAAAATGAATATTTTGCAGATAAGTTCCCCACAGGTCCCTTGCCTTTGTGATGCATTGTTCTGGCCTCTTGGAAAGTTAATCCCCTCTCTTGTCTGATAGAATGCAAATACTTTGAGGACAGGTTAAGTCTGTTGATGCTGACTGCACGACAGAGTTTAATGCGAATAAATCCTGAATCAATGGGTGTGGGAAAAATACCTGTGGCTTTCTCAAAGGAAGAGGAACCCTTCTTTCTCCTGTCCCCAAAATTGTAGCCCTTGACACCATGCCAGATGATATCACATCCACGCTAAGTATACTACACCAGCAGGTGGTACTGGCACATTCACTGCGTGAGAAATGAACTCCAGTCTTAAATCTTGGGATCCACGCTAGTGTTCTTTGTGTAAAAAGAAACGAAAAAGATGTACATTATGCATTTAATAGCAAATGAAAGCCTTTTACAATGCATTACCAATTGGAAGCACCAGGTAAAACACATCAACTAAGCAATTATCCCATGAATAAAAGATGATGGCCCAGCTTCGAAGGCAGCATGCTAATGGATTTTTAAACCGACAGGTAAAATTGCATATATTTATCACCCACAATAGGATGTGTTAAAATATATATACAGTGTGAATTATAGCTATTATTCTATTGAGTACCAGATGCCTCTAGCTTAAGTAATTCATACAGAAGCATTTTGTTGCCAATGAAGTTGTGAACTTTAATATTTTTAAAACTATTGTTTCGTTTTAGATTTCTCAAAGGTGAGAACATTTAATTCGGCAGAAATCTGTATTTCACTGCATAATAGCCTTCATTTAGTGCTACAGATTCTTTTAGGGTTTCACTGTCTTTCCTGTGATCTTAACATTAGTGATGGGGCCAGAATCAAAAGCTCTGCTTCTCAACAGTGGACACTTTGGTCCTCAGGGACCTTCTGCTAATATCTGCATTTTGGTCACCACACCTGTGGGCAGGTGCTTTTGGCATCTAAGGGGTAGAGACTGAAATGTTGCTAAATGTCCTAAAGAGCACAGGACAGATCCCACAGTAGAGAATTAACCAACCCAACTGCCAACAGTGCTAAGATGTAGACACCCTAATGTAGAACAAAATGTATGGGGTTTGAGGTGTCCATATGTGTGTGCATATGTATGTGTGGGCATGTGTACATATGCATGTAGAGACCTGAAGTCAACTGGTATCTTCCTGGTTCTCCCGCCACTTTATTTTGGTTTTGAAATGATAATTGCAGAATCTCTTGCTTCTCTCGTAGCCTTCCCATATATCCCTCCAGACTCTCCTTCAAATTCACCTTTTTTTCCCCCAGTGAGACAGGGTCTTTCACTGAGTAAATTTAGCTAGACTGGCTGCCACCAAGCTTCAAGGATCTCTATTTCTACAAGGCAAGGATTACAGACAGAGCGCACCGCACCGCACCGCACCGCACCGCACTGTGACTGGCTCTGTATGCACCGCACCGCACTGTGACTGGCTCAGTATGCACTGCACCGCACCGCACTGCACCACACCTCACTGCACCGTGACTGGCTCAGTATGTAGGTGCTAGAAGCTGAACTCAGGTCCTAACCTGAGTTCAGTCCTGTGCTGAGAGACTTGACTGACTGAACCGACGTGCCAGCCTAAGCTTTGTCGTGCCAGCCTAAGCTTTGTTTATTTTGTTTGCATTTGGTATTTTAGCTTCAATACTAAAGAAAAAGAAGTTCCTCCTTCAGCTTTGACTAAAAATTATCTTTTCAAAACTGATTTATGAAGCAGTGGGAGAAAGTGTCACCTGAAATATTTGCAAGAAACACTTTGCTGTGGACAAGACAAACCATGCCACGAACTAATGTGGAACAGAAGCCACAGTGAAGCTTGCTTTGTTTTTGTTGTTGTTGTTTGCTTGTTCTTGTTTTTTTTTTGTTTATGCCGACAGTATATTCATTGTAAAGTAGTATTTGTCTCCACAGTGGAAAGTACATACCATATTTTGAAGTTCCACACTTTCTAGGAGCTGGGTATGTTTTGAACAGTGTTTTTGTTCCTACTTGGATTCTTTAAATGTACCCATCCAAATGGTTTGTATTGAGAACCAGCTGCACTCTAATTCTTGCTGTGTTTACAGCCTTTTCATCTCTACTTGTACCTTTCATTCAGCGATAAGAGCTCTTAGTGTGACTCTACGCTTTCAGTGTGTTTGAAGTACACACATGCAGAAGGAGCACCTGCCTGCATGCTCTCTGATGAAATGACAACTCCAGAGAACTCACCATTAGTCACCGTCCTAACAGTTATTCATGGTGGTTTTCAATAAAAGGAGTTATGTGTTGTTCTCCCAATAGGAAGAGAGATTTCTCCTGAGAGCTGCACAAAAAAGGATAAGTGGAGTCATTTGTTTCCATTATGTGTGTCATTGACTGCGAATTTCCTCAATGTTTCATCTGAAAGATTTTAAAGAGGGAAAGAAAAAGAGACATAATCAAAAATTCATATTGTGAGACTCAGCATATAGAAAATTAAAATTAAAGACAGTCTAAGTTAAGAAAACATCTTGTGATATTGGGAAAACATTGTACTTTGCTTATATATTAGTAATTGTTCAACATAATAAAAAAGTAAATGAGTTCTTGTGTTTTTCAGTCTAACAAAAGTAATAAATATTAAAAATAATAATGGCTGAATAATAATCATTTAACAAAACTAGAATCAATATATTGTATTTATATATTTATGCAAATATGTGAAATAATAATAAAGAAAATGAGGCCATCATTTTAAGAGGGAGTGGCAGGATGTCAGAATGATTGGAGGCGAAAATGATGTAATTAAACTGTAATTCAAACAAATGATTACATTTAAAACTAGGATGCATTTCTCTTAGGTTCTGCACATACTCTTTTGTAATATTTATTTTTATTACTTTTAGTGTGTGTGTGTATGTGTGCGTGTATCTGTGTGTGTACATGTGTGTGTGTGTATGTGTACATGTGTGTGTATGTGTGCACATGTATGTAGGTGCACATATAGGCCAGAAGAGGGTATCACATTCCCCTGGAACTGCAGTTTCTGGCAGTGAACCACTGGTTGTGGAGGATGAGAGCAGAACCACAGCCCTGGGCAACAATGGGGCCCAAGTTCGATTGCTGAGTCATCTTACCAGCCTTCCTGAGTGTGCTCTTCTTTCTTGCTGACTGGGTATGATTTAAGTTTAGTTACGCATAGAGTCCTCTGTGGATGCATGGTATGAAGGTGACAGAAGTTAGGAAGCAATTTATGCAATATAACAAAAGGACAAACAACTAGATGAAGAGAATAGAAAGCTAAGTGAGAGATTTAAACAGTTTCTGCTCAGATTGCATAGTCTGATTAATGCCTGTATTTTAATAACAACTTAATAGCAACTGATCAGACCAGCACCTGAGCTTGAACACACACAGTGTGACCGTGGATTTTACTACTAGTATGTTCTCATTGACATATGATCCTGATAGAATGCCTCAAAATACTAAAAGAATATTAAACATCTTGGAATTCTCCATGAATATTCTTCCTGAAGTTCTATTTTACTGTGGCTTTCAAGTGGTCACACAAACTAGCTTGGAATCTTACTTTTCCTGAAAATGGACTGTTGTTTTTATCCAATAGACAAGTTAGTCTACTGAATAAATTACCTTGATGATCTCAAATAATTTGTCATTTCCAATGTATTCTCATATAAAAGAACATATATTTATTAACTCTGTCACAGGTATCAAATATTAAAAATAAAAATAAAAGAAAATATAATGTCTTCCTTGCTCTTCTTTCTTTATATACATTTTTTATTAGATATTTTATTTATTTACATTTCAAATATTATCCCCTTTCCTGGTTTCCCTTCTGAAAACTCCCAACCCCTCCCCTCTCCCCCCTCCCCCTGCTCACCAACCCACCCACTCCAGCTTCCTGGCCCTGGCATTCTCCTATACTGGGGCACAGAACCTTCACAGGACCAAAGGCCTCTCCTCTCATTGATAACTGACTAGGCCACCCACTGCTACATGTGCAGCTGGAGCCATGACTCCCACCATGTGTTTTCTTTTGTTGGTGGTTTAGTCCCAGGGAGCTCTGGAGGTACTAGTTAGTTCCTATTGTTGTTCTTCTTATGGGGTTACAAACCCCTTCAGCTCCTTGGGTCCTTTCTCTATCTCCTTCATTGCAGTCCCTGTGCTCAGTCCAATGGATGGCTGTGAGCATCCACTTCTGTATTTGTCAGGTACTGGCAGAGCCTCTCAGGAGACAGCTATATCAGGTTCCTGTCCGCAAGCTTTTGTTGTCATCCACAATAGTGTCTGGGTTTGGTGGTTATTTATGGGATGAATCCCCAGGTGGGGCAGTCTCTGGATGGTCCTTCCTTCAGTCTCTGCTCCACATTGTGTCTTTGTAATTCCTTCCATGGATATTCTGTTCCCCTTCTTAGAAGGATTGAAGTATCCACACTTTGGTTTTCCTTCCTCTTTAGTTTCATGTGTTTTGAAAATTGTTTCTTGAGTATTCTGAGCTTCTAGGCTAATATTCACTTATCAGTGAACATACCATGTGTGTTCGTTTGTGATTGGGTTACCTCACTCAGGATGATATCCTCCAGATCCATCCATTTGCCTAAGAATGCTATGAATTCATTGTTTTTAATAGCTGAGTAGTTATTGTGTAAATAATACCAGATTTTCTGTATCCATTCCTCTTTTGAGGGACATCTGGGTTCTTTCCAGCTTCTGGGTATTATAAATAAGGCTGCAATGAACATAGTGGAGCATGTGTCCTTATTAAATGTTGGAGCATCTTCTGGGTATCTT
The DNA here is from genome assembly GCF_900095145.1 of Mus pahari. Classification (NCBI taxonomy): domain Eukaryota; kingdom Metazoa; phylum Chordata; class Mammalia; order Rodentia; family Muridae; genus Mus; species Mus pahari. The sequence goes on along the minus strand of NC_034608.1, from coordinate 81,623,723 downwards.
GCTCTTCTGTTAATGAGAAAATCTTAATATTTTTGAATATTTTAAGGTAAGGTATTTGATTAGAGAATTATAGTCAATGTACCTTAAGGAAACCACAATAATTAATGCAAAAGCTGGTGGTGGAGTCAGTTATCAGTTACATTCCTGTTGTTCTTACCATGGGGCAGATTCTATGAATCTTGCCATGCACAGTCATTACTCTCACTTATAGAGTAAGCCCCAAGTCACATGTTGAACAGAGCAACTAGGAAATGAAAGCCCATAACTACTATCTCATCGTCTGAAACTTGGGACTGATTTTAATGATCAAATTTCTCCAAATAAACTAATGTCTTCATAAGGGATACAGGGAGACAAACAGAAACTGGTTCCCTCATACCTATCGTCTGCTAACTTATTCTTCTTTGATAATTGACTCAGTACAAATTGGCCACCATCTAACACTTATCCAAGGCTAGGTTCAGGCATTCGATATTTGAAAAAGTCTGAACAATCTCTCAGCTCCCTCGTTATATATGCTTGTGGCATGTATAATCTGTAATCTTCAATCTATAATTATAATGTGTAAGGTTATCTAGTAAAACCACCAGAAAGTAAACAATAAGTGATAGTACCTTTATTTTTGAAAGCACCCCACCAGTGAGTTTAAACATCTTTCAATTTGCACACCTAATGCATACTGATATAGAAAGGCCATTTGTTATACAGCTATTTCTTTATAACTTTTGCAATTATTCATGGGCTAGTGCTTCTCCAATTAATCTCTAAACTCTTGCTAGTATTAGATATTTTACTAGATTTATCCCAAGATTTGATGCTAACTAAATCAACAAGTATCTTTTCTTCCCAGGCTAGACTAGAAATAGATACCATGTCCTTTACCTTCCCAAGAGTCTGCAGTCTTCCAGCGGTGCTGGGGGACAGTTGCTCATCACTCTACTTCCACATCCCGAACTCATAAGAAGGGCGTTACACTGTTTTCCCTTGAAGATCATTTCTTAATTCAGACTCATAGATAAGAATCTACATCCATTTCCACAGTGAGAGTGATAGCAGTTTCTATGTTACATGTACATCTCAGTGAAATGGAGGAGAAATAGGAAACAGTTGGGATAGGAAGGAGCTTGCATCAGTCCAGTACCATGTAATTACGAATGGCAACACATTTTATATAGTCAGCTTACATGGATAAGCAAAAGGTTGAGAGAGAAATTTGCAAGTCTGATTTAATCTGACTCCCTTTTTGTCATGTTGTATCTCAATAGATATTATAATTATAACCCCAAGAGGAACATGAGTCAACCTTCAGACTATATTCAGGAATGTTGGGAGTGACATTTGCTGCTCTTTCAGACTCGATAGCAAAGGAAAAGGCAGGAAGGGTAGACTTTTGTGTTCATGACCTACACCAGTGACTCGTTAATTCTTCTCCCTAACCACACTGTTTATTTCCACTACCATTAACCATGACGCCGGGTTTGGAGTCCTGAGAGTGTTTCTTGCTTTTCACAGATTAATAGACACAGTAGAGAAGCTGGGAGCTTGCCAACATCTATCTTGAGTTTCAGAGCAATAAACTATGGTTAGATTTCTATCTCATTCTTTTTAACTTTATATTTTTACATCATTTTGTATAAGTTGGATAAATGTCATATTTTCATTCTTCTGTAATAAATAGAAAGCTGAGTAAGTCCTATTCATTATCATAAAATAAGGTTGCCATTAGTCTGGCTCTACTATGTGATTAATCACCACTCCAAGGAACAGCTCGAGATAAATTGTTATAAATTTCTGCTGTGTCTGGTGATGGATGTTTATAATTCCTGCACTCAGGAGGTAGAGACAGAAGGATTACTGAAAGTTCAAGGTCAGCTTGCTCTAAGTGAGTTCCAGATCGGGAAGGGCTACATAGAAAGATTTTGTATTTAAAAGGCCAGTGATGGCTGTAGAGATGACTCAGTGGTTCTGAGGCTCCACAACTGTGAGAAGACATGAGTTTTGATCTCTAGAACCCACAAAACAGTTAGTTTGGCATGATGCTGTGCCTGCAGTTCCGGCACTCTGGAAAACAGAGACAGGGTTGGCAAAGCAAGTTGGCCAGCCAGAATAGCAGTATGTTTGAGCTCTGCGTTCAGTTGAAAGACCCTGCCTCAGGGAGCAGGAAGGAAGTGACAGAGGAAGACACTAGACATCAATCTAAGGCTTCCACATGCATACACATGCACATACACAAATGTGAATATGTACATTCTTATCATGCACACATATACATAGATGAAATATTTATGGGAGCTATAAGTAGTTATACAACTCAAGTTACTACTTATACTAACTAAAATTTGGCTGTTCTAACAGTCACATGACAGCATTTTGCTATTCAGTTATTCTAGATTTCATTCTTGATTTTACTAATAGTTTTAATAATAAATAAATAAGTCGATAATAGTTGATCCACAGGTAGATAAATGATAGATATCTAGATTGATAGATAGTAATTAGACAGGTAAATATATGATAGGTATATTGATAGGTAATTGGTAGATGATAGATGACAGATGATAGATAGATAGATAGACAGACAGATAGATAGATGATAGATGGATAGATAGAAGATACATAGGTATACAGATAGTTAATAGAGAATAATAAGATAGGTGATGGTGTATATAGATAATAGAAAATATAGAGATTGATGGATGTATAAATAGATAATAAATAGATGATATACAGATAGATAATAGATAATAGGTTATATTCTGAAGGATGATAATTAATAGATGGCACATAATCAATAAAAATAGATGATAGGTAATGTATGCTTGAAAGAAGACTATTGACAAATTGATCTATTGATATATGTATAGTTGATATATAATTGGTAGATAGGTAGTATATAGACAGATTTATAATAAATGGACAGACAGATAGGAAATGAATCAGGAAATAGAAAGTGAGAAAATACAGTTTTTATCATCTGGTAATTTTGTTTATATACACATAAAATTCTAAGAATCTGCCACTGCATTATAAAAGTTACTAAAAAATATTTCAAAATGTAAAATCTTTGTATCAAATCTTCTCTATACAGCCCATGGAAGATTATAACAAATCTTAAAATGTGAGATCCTTTTGAAGAAAATTATATTTTTTGAAGTATTGAGTGACATAAAACCAAATTACAGCTGGACATTGTATTGGGTCCAAAGCTACAAAAGACAATATCATATTAGTCTCTCAGGTTACTAAAGAAAATTGATGTAGCTGTAAAAAAAAAAAAAAAAAAGAACCTGATGAACTATCATGAAAGTATGTCTGGCCATGGTAGCTATTGCACTAGTATAAACTACTGTGATGGGATGGACTTGCTGCCTCAGCGTCAACATTTCCTCAGTGTTGGTAACACCAGCTCAGAAAAGGTTGCATTTCTGTGGCTGCACATAAGCATCGTGTCTTGCACACAGACCCATGCACAGGCAGAGAGGAGATAAGGCACATAGCAGGGCAGGAGTCCTTCACTGAGGAGAAAAAAGAAGATTGTAAGGTAACATTTAAGTCAACTAGTTATCACATGGAAAGAGTTGGACAACTTTCTTGTTATTTTTAGAAGCAGAGAGGACAGACCCATACAGCCTGTGTTAGGATTACTTAGTTCTGAGTTTATGATGATGGGTCAGTATTTTAACTTCATTACAATGTGACAGCGATGCATGTTCCCTAGAAATTTTTCTTTCCACTTTGAATTTTGACCTTTTTTTCACATTAGCAAGGCCTCTAGAATTTTACACAAGTGTATCAAGGGACAAAGACTCTATCTGCCACATGATCACAGGCTTTAGTTGCAATATTCACCATATACAACCTCCAAGAAATCCAACACTTCCAAGACTGGCTTTCGGTGGATCGTGCCACTCAGTTGTAAGGAATGTGTACAGCGGTGGATCCTGCCACTCAGTTGTAAGGAATGTGTACAGCGGTGGATCCNACAGCGGTGGATCCTGCCACTCAGTTGTAAGGAATGTGTACAGCGGTGGATCCCTGCCACTCAGTTGTAAGGAATGTGTACAGCGGTGGATCCCTGCCACTCAGTTGTAAGGAATGTGTACAGCGGTGGATCCCTGCCACTCGGTTGTAAGGAATGTGTATAGCAGTGGATCCTGCCACTCGGTTGTAAGGAATGCATACAGAGTGCATTTAATGTAGGAAGGGTTAGCTATGGGTTTCGTAGTTAGCTATATTAGATTCTTTTCTAACTTACAATTTCAATCTATGATAAGCTTATTGGGATGCAACACTCACCCTGTCACTGATCAAGAGCCATCTGTATGACACCCAGTTAGTTACATTTCTGGGTCTACCAGAAACTATTTTTTTTGACACCCAAGTTTCTTCTAAGTCTAGATGGATTCAACAATACTTTAAAATTTTTAACGGTGAAGCAGATAATAATGTATATGGAAGTATTTTTACTGGACTCCAGGAAATTTATCAGAAAGAGTTTGTGGTAAACATTTACAAATCGAAGGGTTTAAAGAATTAGGACTTAAAAACAAGAATTTGTGGAAATACCAGTAAATAGCAGTTGAAATATGTATACATTGTAGGCAGAATTCTAATGTGGTGTAAAATACTGTTCCCTTGCACAATGCTCTTTCCTTTATATGCACATATATCTGCAGAGGAATGTGTGTGTGTGTGTGTGTGTGTGTGTGTGTGTGTGTGTGTGTGAGAGAGAGAGAGAGAGAGAGAGACAGAGACAGAGACAGAGACAGAGACAATGAGACAGAGAGAGAGGAAATACAGTCTCATATACTCAGGTATATACAAAAACTCACTGTGTTGTGAAAGATTACAGATATTTACCACCATGCCCAGCCCAGTCCTTCTCCATTTTTAGTGTGGGTGGTCCTATGGATTGTATGAATCATTTCAGAATTCCTCCTGTCAAAAGGAAATGCAGGGACAAAGAGTAGAGCAGACACTGAAAGAAAGGCCATCCAGAGGTTGCCCCACCTAGGGATCCATCCCATCTGCAAACACCAAACCCAGACACTATTGTTGACTCCAAGAAGTGCTTTCTGACAGGAGCCTGGTATAGCTGTCCCCTGAGAGGCTCTGCCAGAGCCTGACCAAGTGCCTGAAGCCAATCATTGGACTGAGCATGGAGACCCCAATGGAGGAGTTAGGGGGAGAACTGAAGGAGCTGAAGGAGTTTGCAACCCCATAGGAAGAACAACAATATCAACCAGCCAGAACCCCTTGCCCTGAGCTCCCAGGGACTAAACCACCAACCAAAGAATACACATGGAGGGAGTAATGAGCTCCAGCTGCATGTGTAGCAGAGGATTGCCTTGTCTGGCATCAATGGGATGGGAGACCTTTGGTCCTGTGGAGGTTCCGTGTGCCAGCATAGGGGAATGCTAGGGTGATGAGGTCAGAGTGGGTGGGTGAGCACCCTCATAGAAGCACAGAGGAGGGGGGAAGGGTCTGGGCAGTTTGTGGAGGGGTGACCAGGAAGGGTGATAACATTTGAAATGTAAATAAATAAAATATCCAATAATTTTTTTTTCAAAAAAGAAAGAGGAAAAAGGAGAGAGCATTCAGATAACTTAAACTAGTTCAGGGACCTCTAAAATTAGAGTTTTCTAGGTTGTAGTCACAGAAGTTATAAATGTGACAAAGACTTAAGCTGGCTTGTTTGAAGATAGAGCCTAAACCACCAACCAAAGAGTACACATGGAGGGACCCATGGCTCCAGCTGCATATGTAGCAGAGGATGGCCCTGCTGGACACCAATGGGAGGAGAGACTCTTGGTCCTGAGAAGGCTCGATGCTCCAGTGTAGGGGAATGCCAGGACAGGGAAGCAGGAGTGGGTGGGCTGGTGAGCAGGGGGAGGGGGATGGGATAGAGGGTTTTTGGAGGAGAAACCAGGAAAGGAGATAACATTTGGAATGAAAACAAAAATGTATCTTTAAAAACTGGAAAAAATGAAAGAAGAAAGAGGAGGAAAGGGAGGAGA
>NC_034608.1:81609161-81617442 GCF_900095145.1 Mus pahari | reverse complement strand
AGAAGAAGAAGAAGAAGAAGAAGAAGAAGAAGAAGAAGAAGAAGAAGAAGAAGAAGAAGAAGAAGAAGAAGAAGAAGAAGAAGAAGAAGAAGAAGCTAAGAAGCTAGACACAAGCAGAAAGCTAGCTGCTTTTAGGACCTGAGGGTAGACCTCAGCCCAGTGCTGACAAGAGAATAAGAACTCAAGTCCTTGTAAACTCTTCTGCAGTGTGCATGAGCTGAAAGGAGATCGTTCCTGAGAACACATAGACAAGACCAGACCATCTTCTGCTTGATGTCAGCTTGGTGAGATGATTTGCCCTAGGGAGCTATAAACAAGTGCATTGGGTATGGCACTTTCAAGCTACCAAGTTTATAGGCATTTGGTATACATCAATACAAAATTAATATTAAAAGCCATAAAATTATATATTCAAATAATGGCTTCTAAAAGGTAAAGTATACAACCATTACCTGTGGTCAGAGTCTGAGTCAGGTGACTCCTGGTTCTTGGCATCTTGTTTGAAGTGTTAATACAGCACATATAGACTTGCAAAAGTAGCAAGAATCCTTGTCCAAAGCAAAGTGATAGGATAGGTCAGATGCATGATCATGATTGACAGCAAGCTATACTAGTAAGGGTACTCAAGGGTTCCAATTACTGTTGGGAGGTTCATTTTATCAAAAGGAAAGGTTTGGTTGCTAAGAGGTATAGTGTGAGTAGTTCTTTATCCTGACTTATAGATTAAGTTATTTAACTAGTTTTTTTTTTTTTAATGTTATGTGCCCCTTCTAACACTGAATCTAGTTTTAATCATCTACACTTCCAATTATGCATAATTATAAGCTAGCAAATAGAAGAGTCTCCCTAAAGTTCCCTTTGAGGACACAATTTGCCCTATTGAGCATGTATCAAACACTAGTTTTGCCTGAGTTAGCCTCCCTACCAGCATAACTAGGGTTTGACTGAACTCTTTCTCGGTTTGATGGTTGGTTGAATGAGGAGAAACCGTGCCCATCGTTTAGAGAGAGGTGTGCATGCCATTCAGTGAAGATGGTAGTCTTGGGTTGCTAACAAGTTTTTCAGAGACATGTTCATAGTGGGGTGTGTGTGTGTGTGCGTACAGTATATTCAGGTAAATGTCTCAGGCTGCCAAGTGCACAACCTAAACCGAGTGGGGTCTCAAGTCAGAGTAAGTCCCAATGCTTGCTTGCCTCAAGATGTATAAAGTACATCACAGAGCTTGAGGCTGTGCTTTTATCTGGAGTCTTTCTGTTCCTTTTATTCTTGATACTTTTCATTAACAGGTGTGGTGATATAAATGAAGGAATTTTTTAAGCTAAAATATTTACAAATAATTAGCTTAAATAGCAAAACCATATGTTTTGTGGTGACTAATGAAAACACACTTTCCCCCATGAAATACAGCAAACTACTTCTTCACATAACTGGATAGAATCAAATCTCTCCCTTCCAGTGCTTATCTGAAGAGCTCCTCCTGCCCATACAAATCCTTATTAAGTGGGACTCTAATGCCCAATGGAAAGGGAAAGATAGGACTTTTAATGGTGACACCAAGGTAAATTTATACCCCACCCTGATATAGGCAGAATTGTCACAAGTGATTGGAGGTGTCTTCTGGTAGAAATATAATTAAACACCATATTGTTTTTTTCTGATAGAACACTCTAGACACCGGTGTATTATGATAGTCTACTAGTAAGAAAATGCTTAGGGTGTCTCTGATGCAGTTGTTCACAACCATCCTAGGACTGCAACCCTTTAACATAGCTCCTCATTCTGTAGTGACCCCTAACCATAGAATTATTTCCTTGCTACTTCGTAACTGCAATTGTCCTACAGTAATGAATCATAATGTACATCTGATATTCAGAATAATTGATATAGGGCATCAGGGGGTTAGTGACCCACAGTTGAGAACCATTGCTCTAAAGGGAGTTTAATTGGCAAGCTGTGGGAGAACTGGAGGAAGGGTCATGCTCCCAAGGGTCTAGTTCCCAGGGAGAGATGGAACTAGCAAAGGTATGCAGGGCTGAGTGGATTCACCTGTGGCTTGAAAACAATCCTGCTGTGGGGCTAGGAGCCAAGGCAGACTAACTGGAGCTCTTGGCAATGGTTTGGATGAGTAGAATTATGGCATCAAAATGAAAGTAAACTACTCCATGGAACCACATTGTCTCATTTCTCACAAGAGACAGATGGTGCAATGAAAGCAGAAACAAAGGTATCCTAAAAATAGATCCCTAAAACTACACTCAGCACTCACACATTCCAGACGGCTGGGTGAATTGCCCACACAGACCTGGAGGACACTGCACAATCAAGAAACTGAAGAGAGAAAAAAAGTATAAGGTGTAGTGGGATGGTCTTATGCTGCTTATATTCTGCTAACTATTGGCTCTCAAGATGTGGTCACATTCAACCATCATGTGATGGGATGCAAACCTTGCTCCCCAATTTAATTGGTCAATAAAAGGCTAGAGTCTGTGATTGGGCAGTGAAGGGAGAAAGGTGGGGCTTGAGGATCAAGTGAGTGGGTTACAGGTAGAAGGAGAAGAAGAAAGGACACAGAGAGGGGAAGAGGCTGACATGACAGGAGATGGACCATGGCCACATGTCCAGGAAAAACAGCATGTAACAAGGGAATTTATAGCTGGAAAATAAGTTATAGGCTTAAGGCTTGTAAATAAAATACCTGGGTTGTGTGTCTTTTATACAGGCTAGCTAGAATTATAAATTCATTTTACAATAAAGGGCAAGACCTTTGTACTACTCCCAAATGGTCATTCCTTTTCTATTAGTCACACAGTAAAGTGTTCAGACTTGAAAAACATTCCAAGAAAAGCATTCAGGGAAGACGATCACTGGCTTCTAATAGGAATCCATTCAATGGAGTCTAATCTTTTGTATAGATTAGATTAGTGTTGATTAAAGAGCTGACAAATTCCAACTCATGGTGAAAACCTGTGTGTGTACGTGTGTACATGTGTGTGTGTGTAGTCTGTGTGTGTCTGTTTGTGTGTCTATGTGTAGTCTCTCTCTCTCTCTCTCTCTCTCTCTCTCTCTCTCTCTCTCTCTCTCTCTGTGCATTTTTTCAATGCTTCAAAAAACCTGATATTAAAATGTTTGCCTTTTATTCTCGTGCATAGAGGTTGGAGTAGGGTTGTTAGCTCTCTTACCATTCGGCTTCCTGCTGAAGGACTTCTCACAGGCTTTAGTCCTTCTTTCTCCTAAAGAAAAAATCCCTGAAAGGGAGACACACTTTGATGTTTGAAGACAAGTGACTTCTTACCATGCTCAGTAATACAAAGAAATCTACTTTCAGTTCACAAACACTGAAGAGTCTCTTCGCTCTTTTAGTGAATATTTCTATGAGCTTTTATTGCTGTGCATTACCTGTAATTGTATATTAAGACTGTCTTTTAAGTGCCCCCTCCAAGTCTCAGCTATCAAAACTCTATCGGTAAGAGTGCTCTAGAACCTGTCCTCAAAAATCATCATGGAATATCTTATCAAATAAGTGAGCAAGTGAATGAGCAGATGAATGAATTGGATTGTGAGGAGAGTCTGCATAACAAGATATCTATACATATAAACAAGAACAAACACAAGAACATATTAGTTTTGTATTAAATTCTTTGGTAGAGAAAAAAAAAATTCCAATGTCTGTGGTGCTATGTGTACAAACATAATGTCACATCATTCCAGCTTCACAGATTCTGCCATAACCTCTTTCACTCATCACACTGAACCAAAGTTGAAGCTGTCTCTCCAGCTTCTACTGTCAAATCATAGCCTTCATCGTAAAGCGACAGCCTGACACAAGGTTACACCGTTTTCTCTCGATCCATGTCAGGAAGGTACAGAAGAAGGAATATAAAGATCCAACCCAGCAGCTCAAGTTCTGAGTAACTGAAAAGTTACCATAGACTAGAGATCCTGCTCCTCAGTCCTGTTTAATCTTGCTATATTTTGATCCCAGGAACAGTCCCTATAAGCCTTTCTTTATGCATGCCAATCATTCAGTTAGCCCTCTAGTGAATTGGCCTGGGACTTACTATAACAGTTCCAAAACCTAGTCATCTACTGGACTGAGTCTGATGGTATGAAAGAACATAGTGTCTCTCTTAAGGGAGCTCATGAGAGCCATAGGAGAACTAGAGTCTAGTCTTTTGTATTTCCATTGATAATTCTACATTGATAATTATGTCAGTTTAAAAGTGAGTGCTAAGAAAATTAGCAAGTTCGTTTAGGCAAAATAGCCCAAGCACATTACATAGAAATGTATTTTTGTCATAATAAAAAACTCTAGTCTATGTTTTTTCCTATAAAAGATAAAGTCTGGGTAATTGTTACACACATTCCATACAATGTGGGGTGGCAAAAGAAGAGAGAAGTTCCATGTACTTAGCTTCCCAGTGAGGACAACAGAAGTCTCTTAAGAGAACTCCTTCCCGAGATCTTTTCTAATGTGCATTGCCTTCTGCAAAGAAACCAATACATTTCTATTCTTGCTTTCTAGCAAATCCGTATGCCAGAAGGAAAGTACTACCCCTGGGAGAGAGATAACATGCTCCAACGATAATGCTGATTTATATTTCAAGCACAATTCAGGCATACTTGTCTTTAGTGACTCCTGCAAATTAGAAGTCACAAAATAGACTGGTACTTTTAATTCTGTAAAGCGGGTAAGTTACAAAAAGAGCTATCCCTAGCCCTCATTACTGCAAATCCTCAAGGCAATTTTAGCATAAAATAAGTGCTTAATTATAATTAATAATCCAAGGGCTTGTGTGTGAATATATCCTTCAGACTCCTAAGACACGATTCCGCCGATCCTCACTTGGAGTATACCTTCTTTATTCTTGACAGAACCTAAACCACTCCCAGCTCTTTATTTTTCTCTCACTTTCTACAGTGATGAACAACAGGTAATGTGGCATCCTGCACTGTTGAGAGCTGTGTGTTCCGCCCTACATGTGCTAAGCAGAGAAAAGTTCAGAAATTAACTCAGAACAAGAAACCATAGCTATTTTTTAAATGAAATTCAACTTGTACTTTGAGGCAAATAATGATCTCTGTACTAATTTTTACCACAATTTCTATCCCCTCACCCTTTCACTATATGAAAAGAAGTGATGTTACAGATGGAGAAACTGAAGTGACGCTAATTTTATTTTTCCCTACTTAAAAATAAAAGGATTTACTAGCCATCTGTGACGGAAGTGCAGTACAGATCCAAAATTCAGTCCACAAAGGAAAATGTAAGCCACGTATATTAATAATGGTACCCCTCGGAGCACATAAGGATAAATCAAGATGTGCTGGGGAAACTGGTTATCCAAAGGCAGAGCCAATATACTCGATGGCGAGCTCCTCAATACAGAGAGATCCACTCAGTGTGGATAAAAAGAAGACACAGAATCGGTGGGTAAGAGATGCAGTCGGTCTGTAAAGAACTGGAGGAGGGGTGATTATTAGAAATCAGGCGTCCCACCAGCCCAACTGTGTTAGGCATTCCCTGGGACTCCGCAGGCCACTCTGACCAGGAAAGTAAGTAGACTCACTGTAGATCTTCACCTCTCCCTCCATTCCTCTCTAGGCCAATCCTCCAGTCTCATCCCCAGTTTTGCAGCAGACCCTCTGCTATGGCCTCTCCTGATTCTCTGGCCTCATTCTCGGGGGAAATGAGCAGATCCTTGTGGAAGGCTTTCTTCCCTCCTAAACCCTCTTCTCAGTGGACTCCCATTACCAAGAATTACTCCTCAGCACCTAAAAACACACAGTGGTCACACCTGTCAGCATCCCAGGAGAATTTTCTACCAGGGAACACACAGCCAACACCTCTTTTTAAGAACCAGAGATGTGCATAAACCAATGAACAAAAAACCCACCAAAGACAAAGCCAGATACCAGCAACGAGAATTACAATTTCCCTAACCCAGATGCCTGGGTGCCAGCATAAAAACACAATGAATAACAGCCAGGAAAATATGTCTCCATTAGAGTCTAGTCGTCCTACAAAAGCAGGCCCTGTATATCACATCATAGCTAAAGTACACACAAAAACAAACAAAAATCTTAAAATAGATTCTAAAAATATAATAGATATCCTAAAAGAGGAAATGAATAAATCCCTTACAGAAATCTATGAAAACATAGTGAAATGAAATAGATAAGAGCTCAAGACTTGAAAGTGGAAACAGAAGAAAACCTCCTCACCACACAATACAGAGACTACTAAACATGAACAACAAGGAAGAATAGTAAAACCTGCTGGGGCCCTGCCCCTAGAGGCCTTGCAGGTGTGGCTGCTGTGTCACACGTGTGTCAGTAGGTGGCAGAGAGGAGAGAGGCTGTATCTAAGCTCAGTGATCTGACCTGACATCTGAATGATTAACACCCTAACATTCTCTGAAAAACCCCGAACTGAGATGCTCAGCAGTCCGGTGCTGTGCACGCCTGGGGCAGGCATAACGCTTCCTAGGTGAGCAGGGCAGAGCATTCCTGGGATGACCCCAAACACTCAGAGACACTGGGTACCACTAAAAGGAACAAGTACATGGTGGAGAAATGGAAGTGGAAGAGAAACAGAAGGGTGCAGTGTGGAACTGTCTGATGTGAGCAGCTGCTGATGTCTCCTGGGGCCATGATGGGGTTCTGACCTGTGCTGCTACTGGATCTGTGTGGCCCTGAAGCAGCAGGGATTTGTCGCTTCCAAAGGCCAAGCAGATGTCTGTTCCTTGCCTGGGCTGCTGCTTGGGGACATGTCCATGTCTAAGGGGTGTTCAGGACTGGCCCCACCCCTCACCTGGGCATCAAGAGAGATCTGACCCTGGAGACATGAGAGTAGCGGAGACGACCCCGCCCCTAGCCAGCTGTAGCACTCGGGATACTGGGCCCTGCACCTCATCTAGTCATCACAGTAGAGCTGACCCTGGTGGTGGGCACCCAAGAGAGCCAGCCCCAAGGGTGTGAGTGTAGGAGAGATGCTCTGCCACTTGCCTGCTGTGTGTGGTGACATGAACAAGGGAGAGATGAGCCCTCCTCAACCCTTGGCCCCTACAGCAGGCAGGAGAGCAAGCCCCGCACCTCACTTGGGCATCACAGTAGAGCTGGCCCTGAATGTGGGGGTTGTGGGTGAGCCAGTATTGAGGGTATGAGTGTGGAAAAGTCTGTCCTGCCTCTTTTCTGTTGGGCGATGGCATCTGTAAGGGAGAGATTCTTTCCTCCCATTTGTCCTCGCCACCTAGAGAAGCGGGAGAACTGACCCTGAACCTTATCTGCTACGGTACTCAGCAGAGTGGGCCCTTCACCTCAGGGCCATGAGAGTGGGAGAACGGGCCATGTTCCTCGCCAGCTGCAACTCTCAGGAGAGTGAGCCCGGCACCTCACCTATACAGCAGGGTAGAAATTGGCCCTGTTTGCAGGGTTGCTGGTAAGCTGGCCCCAAGGGGGCGAAAGTGGGAGAGCTGGCAATCTAGCAAGCTGACCAGCTCAATTACCTCTGAGGCCCAGATCCAGGGCTTTGAATGGGCCCACCCCCGACATCTATCCCACTGATGGTGTATATGGGGGCCAACCCTACAGATCCAAAACTACAGAATCTCCATGACAGAGGGCAACAACAGGAGATCCCAGAGGATCCAGTACTGACAGAATAGCAGAAGCCGAGGTCTCTTACCAGACTGGGTCACTGCAATGAACACTTGCAAGCAAAGAGGCAGAGACAAAAGGGTATACCGTAGGGCGAACTGTGACACACTACAGCTTCTGTGAGGAGATTTTTTTTTCTCTGTTGAGGAGAGAGGTTGCAAGGGTGGAGGGGTGGTACGAGGAGAGAGGGAGATGAAAGGGATTAGAGTACATGATGTGAAATTCCCAAAGAACAAATAAAAGTTTTTTAAAAAAAAAAACCGCAAGAGAAAAAGACCAAATAACATATAAAGGCAGACCTATTGGAACAATCAATACCTGACTTCTCAAATGGAGACTTTAAAAGCCAGAAGGGACTGGACAGGCATTCCACAGACTTTCAGAGACCTCAGATATCAGCCGAGACTACTTTACCAAGCAGAAATTTTAATCATAATAGATAGAAAAAAATAAGACATTCCATGGTAAACCAAATTGAAGCAATATCTGTCAACAAATCCAGCCTTACAGAGGCACTAGGAGAAAAACTTCTAAAGAGGTTTACAACATCTAGGAAAAATCCCAGAGCAGCAAATCAAAAGAGGAAACACACACACCACCACCACCACCACCATCGCCATCACCA
>NC_034608.1:81594982-81608910 GCF_900095145.1 Mus pahari | reverse complement strand
ACCATCACCACCACCACCACCACCACCATCACCACCACCACCACCACCACCACCAACAACAACAACAACAAAATAACAGGAATCAAACAAAACTATTAAGTGATATCTCTCAACAACTGTGGTCTCAGTTTCCCAATAAAAAGACAACAGAACAAATGCAAAGACAGGAACTTCCCTGCTGCACCCAAAAACACATCTTAACTTCAAAGACAGATCTCAGGATAAAGAGATAGACAAGGATTCTTCCAGCAAATGTGCGAATGGTCCTCTGATGGGGAGTGAGGATGATATAGGAAAGATGGAAAAGAAGACTCAGAGACAAAGGTAAGAACTCAGCAGAGCTGCCCAGGGAATCCTGCGACAGTTTAATTCTCATAGACTTTATATACTTTCAGCATCACGGGAAGGACACTCACAAGTCAACGGAGACAATGGCAGATGCACATCGAATATCTGTACCCATCTAGAGGCCTCCCTGTTCCTTCCTCCAAGATTAACAGAACATTCAGCACCTCGCCTTGAGCTTCAAGCGTATCCCCTCTTAGTGTTCCATGTGTCAGCAGGCCAGGAAATATGCCAGCAGACCCTGGCCTGAATTGACTCTGCCTGACAGGCAGGCTTTTACAGAAGCGGGCAAAATGACTCCTGACAAAAAGAAAAAAAAAAAAAATAGGACCAAAGAAGCAAGCTGGTGCAGCCATTTTAATTTCTGTCAAAATAGGCTTCAAAATAAAAACTAATCGCAGAGGAAGGACACTAGACGCTCATCAAAGGAAGAACCCACCAAGAGGTCACTACAACTCTTAACATCAGTGCACTAAACACATGGGCACCCAAGCTCATGAAGTAAACATGACTGCAGCTTAAATCACTTACTGACCCGCACAGGAGGAGTGGGAGACTTCAAGTCACCGCACTCGCTAATGGAAAGGTCAGCCAGACAGAAGCGAAACACAAATGCTGGAGCTCACTGACATTACAAGTCAAATGGACCTCACATTTACTGAACATTTCACACAAATACAGAAGAATATATATTCCTGTTGGCATTTAGCCTAGGCTCTGCCCCACAGTTACCTGGCAACAGCCAGGTGTGCCTGACTCACTACAGAAGGGACTGCTGACCCCCTCCTCACTCTCCTGCTCTCCTTACTCTCTCTTTCCAGCTCCATTCCCCTCCTCCCCCTCACCACATGCTCATGGCCTGGCCTCTTCTCTCTCTGTCTCTCTGTCTGTGTCTGTCTCTCTGTCTCTGTCTCTGTCTCTCTCCCTATCAATTCCTCTCCCCATGTCCTGAATAAACTCTAGTCTATACCATACCTTCCTGTGGCTGGTCCCCCCAGGGAGAAGGGATGCCTGAGCCCCAGCCCACCAAGGCACCCCCTTCCCCAACACCATATCGCACCTCCACCAAACAGATTCCTTCTCTCTACGTTTATAAAACACAACACTTCTCAGCACCTCATAAAAGAACTATCAGTCATGTCTCCTCTTCATGTATTAGATTCCCTCCCCCTCTCTCTCTTTTTTGTTCAAGCTCAAAGTCTAATTTTTTCTCAAAAGATCAAGTTTTCATTGGGTTGATCTTGTCACATACCTTTTTAGTCTCTACGTAATGTCTAATCACTGATATTGCTTTTCTTCTAACTTCAAGCTGAGTTTATTCATTTCTTTCCTTTTTTTTTGGTTCTTTAATGTACAATATTAGAATGTTACCTATAATCTTTTCTCTCTTGGATGCAACTTGTCATTGACATTAATTTTTCCCCTATCGCTGCTTTTGTGAGCTGAGTATGGGGTTCACTTCTCGACACCCACACTTCAGAGGCTGCGGTTTGAGAGTTCCGGGTTTGAGGATAGCCTGAGCTACACAGTTCCAAAAAAGTCTGGGCTACATAACAAAATCCTGTCTCACAAAATCAGAGATGGAGATGGAAGGAAAGGGGAGAAGGATGGACAAGGGATCTTTTTCGTATCCTATAATTTCAGCTGTGTTTCTCCTTTAATTTTTCTCATTTTCAAAGTTCCCCATTAACATTAAAACTCCGAGTCCAAGGAAATCCTCTTTATCTGAGGTTGTGCCAGATCTGGAGAGGGTGAGCAGCCTCGTGCCTCTGCTTATTCTTCAAATTCACATCTCAGTCACTTGGGAGTATGACATTTTTACAGGCGTCCCAGTCTGCAGCTGTTGGAGCTGGAGACTTCTTCCCTTTTGTCATCTTGTCTCTGTTCTCACTTAAGTTTCCGGGGGTGGGGTGGGGGGGTGGGGNGGGGGGGGTGGGAGAGGCTTTCACTGAAGCTAGCCGGTTCTAACACACAACAGTCAGCTTCCAGGGAAAACAAACAAAGAAAACCCAAAACCAACCTTTATGGGCGTCAGAGATGGCGCAGTGGTCATGAACAAGTACTGCTCCTTCAGGGAACCTTAGCTGGTCAGGTGACTCTAACTCTAGCACCAAGGGATACAATGCCCACCTCTGCCCCCAGAGGGCGTTGCACAGTCGCGCATAGGTACATAACTAAAATGAAAGAAACCCATAAAATTGAAAACCAATAGGACGCCGGGCGTGGTGGCGCACGCCTTTAATCCCAGCACTCGGGAGAAAGAGGCAGGAGGATTTCTGAGTTCGAGGCCAGCCTGGTCTACAGAGTGAGTTCCAGGACAGCCAGGCTCTACAAAGAAACCCTGTCTCAAACAACAACAACAAAACGAAAAAAGAAAACCATCAGGAAGGGTGCCCTCACCTAGCTTTTGTTTGTGTTTCTCACTGCCACATTTATTCCCGGATTCCTAGAAACGGTTTCCTTCAGACACTTCAGTTCTGACCTGCTTGACTTGGCAGGAGCTCCTACGACTGCGGACTCTTTCCAGAGTCCATGCTTCGGGACTTTACTTCTGCTGCAGGTTGCAACTTGAAACTCAGTTTCTTCCTTTTTCATCTATAAAAGGGTGACCTTGAAAAGAAAAAGATTGTTTTCCCCCACTCTCTCTCTCCAGTCTTGCTTTCAATGTACGAGGCAGAAAGACAAGTAAAATGAATGAAAACTAAGTTATGTAATTGAGTCAGTGAGATGGCTCACAGGGTCAGGGCTCTTGCCAAAAACCTGGAACCTCATTTCCATCCCCAGACACTTCAGGAAGTTGGAAAGAGAGCCGTGACTGCCCAAGCCTTGTCTCTGACCTCCTCACATGCACCACAGGATGTATGCCCTCACGCATCGTGCACTGTCACATGATACTAATGAACAAAGAAAAGGGTTAAAGTAAAAACAAAACTGACTTCACCCAAACTAAAAGATCCAACCATTGTAAGCCAAAACTACAATAATCTAAATGTTAAAGAGACTCAATAATTCACAACGATATATTTCTTTTTCAGGGAAATTAGTCTTTGTCAAAATTCTAGCTCATTGAAGTCTGCCAACTATTCTGTCAACAAAACAACATCTGCTCCTCTTTGAGTGAACTACAGACTTTGTGACTTTTGTGGCTTTTGTATATTTACTTGGAGTTTGTCTCTAATCATTTCTTAGCTATTTGTTACAAAGAGATTGTAACTTGATGACCATGAATGTTGTCAACTGATTTCCTCGGGACAGATAATTTAATAAGCTCCTTTGACATATAGTAAATACGTGATTTAGATGGTAGTTTCTTGCTGTCATCTTTGGTATACTTTGCATTTTGCAGAAGAATATCTTTAATGAAGTTGATACTGTTGGCGGGGCTTGAGAGCTGGCTCTTTGGCCGCCGAGTACCTGCCATGCAGGTGTGAGGATGTGAGTTCAGATACTCAGTCCCCGTGTTTAAAAACGAGGTGTGGTGGCACATATCTGTCAGCCCAGAGCTGGGCAGGCAGACGGAGGAGGCCGGCCAGTCTAATGAACAAGTTCAGTGAGAGAGACCCTGTGTTTTGGGGTTTTGTTGTTGTTGTTTGTTTGTTTGTAAAGTAAGGTAGAGAACTGTTAAGGAAAACATCCATGTCTACCTCCTTTCTCCCCATACATGCTCACACACTTGTAAATGCACCTATATGCACACGTGAACACACACGACTATGTCCATACATCACAAACATACACAAAAGAACCAATTTTAAAGACATTGGTAATAGCTAATTGTTCAGCGTGTTCTGCTATATTTTATACATGTTATTTCATTTTGTTACTGAAAAAAGACAGACATAAAAGATATCAATCATTTTTTTATTCCTACAGTTACTCTCCTGTATTACAGTGGCAAGGATGAACATTTTTATTTAAGATTTATTCATCCTACTTCCCAAGCTTATTGATTTATAAGCCAGAGTTATATAGCAAAATGCCACTAAGAAACAATTTGAATACAATGGAGAATGTTTCCCTTTTGGGCTAATGTCAGAACGAGTGCTCCCGCCAGAATGTGGGGACTTGTGAGAATCCTGGTGGTTTAGTATAAATTACCCAGAGAACTATTTGTATATAAAATAAATCCACTTTAATTGTATTCTCAGCTCAACAAATTGTTCAGCATTTTTTTTTTCATGTGCTGGCAAATTCCACATCTCAGAGAACCAAAGAACAGCTGGGATTTTCATTAGGCTCAAGACAAATCTTTTCTTCTTCCAATATTATTAAAAGCTGCATTCTTACATTGCTATAGGGAGATTCCCGAGAGACATCGGGACCCCTCCCTTTTAATCACTGGTCTGCAGAGTCCCCGTGGCTATTCCTGGCATGTACTGTGGCATAATGAGCAGCTCCTCAGATAGTTGCTCCTGAGGTTAAGATCTGAGCCATGGGATCAGCACTGAGATAAAGGCTGAGTAGTCCTCAACGCTGCAATTTGCTAGCAGTGTGAGCACTGGAAAATTATTCACTATGAGCTGCAGCTAAGAATAGCTCTCAGATAATAGCATTCTAATAAGTATTGAGAAACTCTCTATTAAATTCCAGTTAGAAGAGTACCCAATGTATAGTCTCAAATGGTTACTAAATGCTACCAATAATTAAACTACCGAGTAGAAAATGGAGAGAAAAACAAGAACAAAAATGAAGTTTATAGGTTTTGAACCTGTTCTCTGTTATTCTGAACAAAAATATGTGCTCAATACTTAGTTTTAAACATATACTCTGAATAATCTCTCTCATGTTATTGCTGGACTTCGGAAGACAGACTTTTTTAGTGCTACAAAGTTCTGTCAAAACTAATTTTTTTCTTAATTTTTTTTTTTTACAGATAGTTTAGTAAGATGAAAAATATACTGGCAGGTGATTTTTTTATTATAAGCAAAAATTCGCTTCCATGAAATGAAATACTATTGAATGCTTCCTCAAAGCAACATAAAATAAAATGTTCTCCTTTGTGGAGAGGTAGGCATGGCTGAGGCCGTAAGTGGAGCCCTGTGTGTCCTCTTGCTCTGGTCAGGCTGTGCCCAGAGCTGGCTCTGACCCTTCCGTCAGGAGTCCAGGCACATTCTCAGACTGCAATCTTCCATCCATGACAAAACTTTCTTTCTTCTGCCTGAGGCTCGCCTAGTCCTTCAGAAATGACCAGACTTCAGTTCAAACAGGAACAGCCTCACTTTCGTCTAAGACTCGGCCCATGCTATAAACAAGCTTTTACCAGAGAGCCCTGCATTGGCTCAGCCACTTAAAAAAAAATTGGTCCCCATATAGCTATTAGTTCTCTACAATTTGTTCCATTAGCCAGGGCATGGAAGGATAAAAATCTTTAATAAAAACTAAAAGCACAAAGTATAATAGAGTTTTTGAGTTCTATCATCATCATTACCATCATCATCACCATCATCACTATTATTGTGCCTCCAAAAAGTCTTTTCAGACATTTTTTTCCTAATCCCTTACCCTAAAAATTCAATATGCCAAATATGGTATTTATATGATCATTGTATATAGATATATTTTAGTCAACAAAAGATGAAGGACATTCTCCCTTCTAAGAACCAAGATTTACATCTGTGGGAGCAATACTGCCCTTTGATAATGCTTGATACATAGGAATTGAAGTACTAGAGCCAGGTAGCACATTCAGGAGCCTTTGCTTGTGTCACACTGCACTGTTACACACATCACAGCACCACACTTGTTTGAACGAGGAAAATCATGAGGAAAATATGTTCTCTGCTGTTACACACATCACAACACCACACTTGTTTGAACGAGGTAAAACATGAGGAAAATACGTTCTCTGCATACATTGTAATTCCCATACATCAATTCTTCATTTAGGAGACAGGCTCTTTGGACTTCATGACTCATGGTGTCTGAAGTCACTTGTCTTGGATCTAGGAAGGTTCATGTTACTCATTCTTCTCTACAATTTTCATTTGCAGTGCTTATAAGAAAGACAGGGTCGTGGAGGTCATGGGAGGAGAGGGGAATGAAAGTGTTAGCCCATCATGTACCCATGTTTATTCTGAAACATCCTACTGTGAAAGTTGGCTCTCAAGAATAGTCTTAATTTTCCCAGTCTCAATGATTAAAATCTCCCACCAATTCCAAAAAACAAAGTTCTATTTAGATGTTAAATCACTAAATTCAACATGAGAGAGTCCTCTGGGATTTAAAACGACCGTTCCTGGGGCTGAAATGAAGGTTCCAGTGTGCAGAACTCTTGTTGTTCTTGCAGAGGACCAGAGCCCAGTCACTGGTGCCCAGTTCTAGGAGAGGAACATCTTCTGGCCTCTGCAGATATTCATGTGCACACGCACCCACGCGCGCGCGCGCACACACACACACACACACACACACACACACACACACACGACTAAAACGAATCTTTAAAAATATTTAAAAGAAACTATAAAAGCTAGAGTTTTATATAAACCTATACTCTTCAGTTAGTCCTAAGATTTTCTCCCTTATATTCGCTGATCAACCAAAAAAAATCTTTAAAACCAAAGCAACACAGGTGCCTGTTTCATTGATGTTGTGGTTCATTGTGCTTCACGTGGTTGAGGAAATAAACCAATAAAAACAACTGTGAAGATCATAAAGAACCATGTGAGACAGTTTCATGGTTTATTCAGCCGAGGCGACACAGACAACAACACTACACTGCTTAGATTCTTGATTAATAATTCTATTATTCATTCGTTCAGCACCTATTCAGTGTGAGCCTTTGGTTCCTTCTCATCCCATTAGGTCTTTATCAGAGAAGAGTTCGTGACGCTCCCTGCCAACCCTGTTAGAGCCCCTTACAGCAGTTAGACCCAGAATAGTTTCCTAATCTCTACTTTCTTTCCCCATGTCTTCCCCGTGGATTGAAAATAAATTATTTTAACACTATCTGTACTTTTTAATTTGAAGGCATTTCTGTTTTCACTAAGCCAAGAACAACTCCATAAAGAAAAAGAATGGTTGGCACTCTCTTTCCTCCTTTTTGTGAATGCCACCTCAGTAAAAACAGTCTTGCCAGGCACGAGAGACCACCCTCAGACTAGACGACATTCACGTACAAGAGGAACGCTGCGTCGGTGTAGGTGGGACTGAAAGCTGGGAAGACTACTTTGGAAATCAATCTGGCAGTTCCTCAGAAAACTGGAAATAGTTCTACCTGAAGTCCCAGCTATATCACTGCTGGGCATATACCCCAAAGATGTTCCACCACATAATAAAAACGCATGCCCCACTATGTTTATAGCAGCATCATTTATAATAGCCAGAAGCTGGAACGAACCCAGATGCCACCCAATAGAAGAACAGATACAGAAATTGTGGTACATTTACACAGTGGAGTACTACTCAGCTTTTAAAAACAATGACTTCATGAAATTTGCAGGCAAATGGATGGAACTAGAAAATATCATCCTGAGTGAGGTAATCCAGAAACAAAAGAACACACATGGTATGTACTCACTGATAAGTGGATATTAGCGCAGAAGTTCAGAATACCCAAGATACAACCCAAAAACTATATGTAGCTTAAGAATAAGTAAGACCAAAGTGTAGTTGCTTCAATCCTACATAGAACAAGGAACAAAATTATCATAGGAGGTAGAAAAAGGGAGGAACCTGGGAGGGAGAGAGGAAGGGGAGGGAAAAAATGGGGGACAGTATCAGGTGTTGGAAGGAACAGAAGTACAAAAGGTCAGAAAATTGAATAGAAACATGTAGCCGTGGGGGGTGGGGGGCTGAGGTAACCACTAGAAAGTTCCAGGCTCCCAGGTCCCAATAGTGATACCTTTAGCCAAAATACCCCACAGAGGGGAGATACAACATGTAGAGACCACCTCCAGTAGTTAGGCACAGCCCCCAGTTGAGGGATGGGGCCACTCATGCATCTCAAAAAATTTAACCCAGAAATGTTCCTGTCCAAAGGAAAGACAGGGACAAAAACTGGAACAGAGACTGAAGGAAAGGCCAGCCAGAGACCACCTCACCTAGGGGTCTATCCCATCTGCAGATATCAAACCCCCACACTATTGCTGATGCCAAGGATGGCTTGCTGACAGGAGCCTCATATGGCTGTTTCCTGAAAGGTTTTACCAGCACCTGACTAATACAGATGCAGATACTTAACGCCAACCATCCGACTGAGCCTGGGGATTCTAATGGAAGAACCCCCATAAGAAGAACAATATCAACTAACTGAACCTTACAGAGCTCCCAGGGACTAAACCACAAATCAAAGAGTATATGGAGGGACTCCAGATACATATGCAGCAGATGATGGCCTTATGTGACATCAATGGGAGGGGAGGGAGGCTTGATGCCCCAGGGTAAGGGATGCTAGAATCGTGAGGTAGGAGTGAGTGAGTGAATGGAGGAGCACCCTCATAGAGGAAAAGGGGAGGGGGAAGAGGGGAGATGGGGTGGGAGGTTGTGGAGGGGTCACCAGGAAGGAGGATATCATTTGAGACGTAAACAAATAAAATGATTAATAAAAAATAAATACCTTTTTACTTTTGCATTATTCATGACAACATAGACTCCATTAGAAATTCATGCTACAAACTAACTCAAGACCAACTACTTAACTTTAGGCTTCAAAACACAAATAATAATTCAGCTTGATTACACTGAAATGATGACTCACAACTGCTACTATTTATTTGGAGGGAAGAAATAAACCATTTCAATTCATCTAGGAAGAGGAAAGTAACCTGACTGTAGAAATAAAGATTATTTTGGAGTTACTGGATAAGATGATATGCAGACGGTACACAGGTAATAAGAAGATACAATGATAGCAGGGCTTTCTCAGACCTGCCAGTGGTATAAATAATGACACAGAGTCTGCTATACGGTTCAAAGCACAGGCCTTTTGCTAGGACAATCTCCCAGCTAGCTCATCTAAATTAACCTATTTTGCGTGTGACTCACCACACGGCTAGCTCTATACCACTCTCCTCTGCGGTGGTTGGTCTGTTCTCCCGTCTACCCCCGAATAGCTTGCATCTGCGTCATTCCCCTGCTTCATTCACTCTGTATGGGAGTTCCACCTCCTACTTCCTGCTTTGGCTATTGGCCATCAGATCTTTATTATAACAAATCAGCAATGAGACAATATCTGATACAATTCTAGATTGCTTTTAGGCAGGTGAGGAAGGATTACAATGTAGAATTACAATGTAGAAATGCCCAGTGAGGGGCCATAGAAATGAGAGTACCAAAACCTGTCAGCATTTAGCTCTCTGCCAGTAGAGAATTAACAATTGAAAATGTAGAGACACACGTTCATACCAAGTTTAAAAAAAAAAACAAAAAGTTTATCCCAACAGATAATGATCAGATAATGATGCAGCTGTCTTGCAGAACCTAGAAGGCAACGTGGAACATGTTTCTGTAAACTCTAGGGCGGCCTTCATCTTAACAGAAAGGTAGTTTTCAGAATCACCTCACACACTGCATATATTTAGAGATTATTTTTGTCCCTGACAAGTCTGAACATAATCTAAAATAGGCTGAGGACTGAATGGACAGGAACACGTCTGGTCTTCTGTTCCCACATGCAATAAGAATGACTAAACACCGTGCCTTTTAAATGCCTGGGTGCAATACTAGTAATACTTTTGCTTTTACTTCTGCAAGTGCACTGTGCATAGCATCCTACTTGCTTTCTATGTAGGCATAATGATGATTATAAAAAATGCTGCAGTTGATTGCTAGGCTCGCCACTCCTATCACCAGCCACTAAATACAGCATCTTAAATGGAAGAGTTAAGGAGCGGGGTCCGTCCTATTTGTCTGGAATTTCAAGATTAAACCAAAGTGGAGTGTCCGTGTTTCAGTGTTTCTTCTGGAACGGAGAGATAGAGTAGAAGCTGCCTTTCAGTTCTGCTTCAGAACTTGGCTGGTTTCATTTCCATCACATAGACTCTAGTATAGATTTTTTGGAGCCCACCGTTGATGACCTAGCTCTAGCTACCTCTAACCCAGATATTGACTAAGACTACATTTGTAGTCTTAGAAATTGACGACCATGACCTCTGGAGAGTCAGCTCATCAGCTCAGCTCAGAGAGCAGCTGCTGCGCAGGCCTGGCAACTTGGCTTCCATCCAAGAGTCCCACTTAGAGGGGGACGAAAAGAGCACGCCAACCCCATTGGGTTACCCTTTGATCTCCATAGGAGTATACTGGATGATTTTTTCTACAGTACTTTAACCTATAGAGATCAAGTCATATTCAGAAAAACAGATTAAAGCCTTACATTAAAAACCTGTGGAGCTGTCTGAGTCTGCTTCTCCCTGTAAAATTAGTCGGATTTGTTTTTCTTTTTACAGTTATCCATGGGGGTGGGGGAAGGATTAAAGTAAACCCCAGAAATTATTTTCTGAATGTTCCCCAGAAAACTCCCTTACGTAAATTTATTTGGACAAGAAGTCTAGACAACACAGACCGCACAGCTGACTGCTGCTGGCTGCTTCTCCAGGGGGACAAGTGACAAATACTTTCTTTCACATGTTAACACTGATGTGATGATAAACAAAGAGATGAATACTAGTGAAGTGTAAAGGGGTGGGTATCAAGGGAGAAGAAGCTGCTGTTCTAGTTTGGTTTTCTGCTGCTATGATGAACAACTACAAAGCAACTTGGGGAGGAAACTGTCTTTCCTATTCCTGGTTACAGTCCATTGAGGGAAGCCAGGGCAGGTTTTCAAATAGAGACCATGGAGGAATCCTGCCCACTCACATTCACGTCCATTGCTGACTGCAATTGTTACCTTTCTCATCCAGCCCCAGGTCTCTCTGCCTAGGGATGGTGCTAAGCACAATACACTGAAACCTCATCAATTAGCAATCACAAAAATGCCCCCAAAGACATGCCTGCAGGCCTAACTAATGAAGGCCTAACTAATTCAGTGGAACGCCTGCTTCTGGGCTGTGTTAACTTAATAACCAAGATTAGGCAACACAGATTGTAAGTGGCTTGCTTTGGTGGATGGGGACATTTCAAGGAAATAGGTTAGTTCCTAACATGCTGGAAAACAGACTAGTTTTCTACTTTAACCCCCGCTAAAGGGGGTTTCTTATTTATTTATTTATTTATTTATTTATTTATTTATTTCCATTTTGCCTTGTTTTGAACCAGGTGTCTGAGGCTCAAGCAACTGAAAAGATGGAGTTCCCAACCATAAGAGCAGAAACTTCTACTAAAGCAAACTTTAAATGGAAGTCTCCGGTTCTTTTTAGGCATGGTAAGGTCTCTGTTACAAAGCTAAATAAAGACATCTGGATTTGAGAGCTGTATGGAAGAGAGATACATACACTGAAGATGGAAATAGGGGCTGGGGAGATGCCTCAGTGAGTAAGGCACCCACTATGCAAGCCCGATGACCTGAGCCTGGGTCCTGGGACCCAGGGAAAAGCCAGCTGGACACAGCTGCATGATACTCCTCTGGAAGAGAGTGTAAAACTTTGAGACACTTAAACACTCCCATCAGTCCTATAGACTTGTTAAATCAGTTCGGATCTCCAGACTTTGTAAATGACATTCCTGAAATTGACAAATTGTTTCTCTTTGGAACAGTCAGTGGGAGCAAAGGCCTCATTAGAGGAAACCAAAGAGAAAGTGGTAGCTGTGACTGAAGACTGAACTCACGACCATGGCTGAAGGATGGGGACAGTAGCTGGCAAAGAGGGTCAAAAGTAAGACTTAAAAAATAGAATGTGAGAGGCAATTTTCCAATACAGGAAATAGGAAGGTGTTTGGGTAGAGAAGGGAGACTTACTACAAAGACTGACATCTTGATTAGCCTTGACCTACAGTGTGAGCCCAAGGTGATGGTGTTTCCATCTCTTGAAAAATACGCTGGGTTCTTGTTAATTCACTATACTCGATGGATTGTTCAAGTCTACGTTCCTAAGAGAAACAAGCCTATAATTTTCCTTTTTTATACTGTCAGATTTTAGTATCGGTTGCATTGGTCTCATAAACGATATTTTCTTCTGAGACATGAAATTGAATATTTGTTTGTGAAATGCTTACCATTTATATGTATAGCTATGTGGCCCTGAGGATTCTTGTGGCAAAGCTGGTTCCTGATGCTGCTTCTGCTTAATAGTCAAGGGGCCTTTTTGCTGATATTCTTTCTTTGTCTATTTTCATATTTAGGTTTTCATAGAAATTTGATTGGGGGAGGAAATTCTTAGCATGAAGGGTTTTATGGGCTAGTATTTGCTTATATCCATATATTATCATGGTTATTTTAACAGAATACCAATAGTTTATGCTCTAAGATCAAGAATTGACAAATGGGACCTCATAAAATTGCAAAGCTTCTGTAAGGCAAAGGACACTGTCAATAGAACAAAACAGCAACCCACAGATTGGGAAAAGATCTTTACCAACCCTAAATCCAATAGGCGGCTAATATGCAATACATATAAAGAACTCAAGATGTTGGACTCCAGAAAACCAAATAACCCTATTAAAAAATGGGGTACAGAGCTAAACAAAGAATTCTCAACTGAGGAATACCGAATGGGTGAGGAGCACCTAAAGAAATGTTCAACATCCTTAGTCATCATGGAAATGCAAATCAAAAGAACCCTGAGATTCCACCTCACATCCGTCAGAATGTCTAAGATCAAAAACTCAGGTGACAGCAGATGCTGGCGAGGATGTGGAGAGAGAGGAACACTCCTCCATTGCTGGTGGGATTGCAAGCTGGTATAACCACTCTGGAAATCAGTCCGGCCATTCCTCAGAAAACTGGACATAGTACTACCTGAGGACCCAGCTATACCACTGCTGGGCATATACCCAGAAGATGCTCCAACATGTAATAAGGACACATGCTCCACTATGTTCATAGCAGCCTTATTTATAATAGCCAGAAGCTAGAAACAACCCAGATGTCCCTCAACAGAGGAATGGGTACAGAAAATGTGGTACATTTACACAATGAAGTATTACTCAGCTATTAAAAGCAATGAATTTATGAAATTCTTAGGCTAATGGATGAAACCAGAAAGTGTAATCCTGAGTGAGGTAACCCAGAAACAAAAGAACCCCCATGGTATGCACTCACTGATGAGTGGGTATTAGCCCAGAAGTTTGGAATACCCAAGATACAATTCACAGACCACGTGAAACGCAAGAAGAAGGAAGACCAAAGTGTAGATACTTTGATCCTTCTTAGAAGGGGGAACAAAATACCCATGGAAGGAGTTACAGAGACAAAGTGTGGAACAGAGACTGAAGGAAGGACCATCCAGAGACTGCCCCACCTGGGGATCCATCCCATAAACAACCACCAAACCCAGACACTATTGTGGATGACAACAAAAGCTTGCGGACAGGAACCTGATATAGCTGTCTCCTGAGAGGCTCTGCGAGTACCTGACAAATACAGAAGGGGATGCTCACAGCCATCCATTGGACTGAGCACAGGGTCCCCAATGAAGGAGATAAAGGACCCAAGGAGCTGAAGGGGTTTGTAGCCCCATAGGAGGAACAACAATATGAACTAACCAGTACCC
>NC_034608.1:81593259-81594731 GCF_900095145.1 Mus pahari | reverse complement strand
TTATGTGGAGGTCTTTGATCCACTTAGACTTGAGCTTTATACAAGGAGATAAGAATGGATCAATTCTCATTCTTCTACATGATAGCCGCCAGTTGTGCCAGCACCATTTGTTGAAAATGCTGTCTTTTTTCCACTGGATGGTTTTGGCTCCCTTGTCAAAAATCAAGTGACCACAGGTGTGTGGATTCATTTCTGGATCTTCAATTCTATTCCATTGATCTACATGTCTGTCGCTGTACCAGTACCATGCAGTTTTTATCACAAATGTCAAAGAATATTTTGATTAGGTTGTTTTTTTCAAAAGTATCTGGCAAGTTGGACACTTCTGGCAAATTTTTACCAAACAAGTAATTTTCATGAGCATCCCATGGGTTAGTTTTTAGTGACCTGGTTTTTGTTTTGTTTTGTTTCTATTTCTAACAGGCATTGCACACAGAGCCTTGCTAGGTGTTGCTGGTTGCAGTATTCTTTAATATTTAAATAGTACAAATGGTATCATTTTAATGTTTTCAATATACATAAATGCTACAGAATTTCATAACTGTTCCCTACTGCTTAATGAACCATTCTAGAAATCAAATGATTCCATGCTTGCAAACTATCACATGAACTGATGTCATCATTATGACATCAAATTGTCTTGTAAAACAAATTTTGTTTAGAAATTTAATGAGCTGTTTTGTTTCCTTTTATTTACTTGTTTATTTACTTATTGAGAGAGTTTAACTTTGTATGGCAGGTGGGTACTGAACTCAGACCTTCCCATCCCTGCCCAATGTAGACCGGTTCACTCTCTTATAGTTCCCACTGTAGCTTACACAACACCTGGTGTCCTTTTGTGTGTAATTACTACCATTGAACTCTAAGAGTTATACCCTATCATCAGACAGTGATCACAAAAAAAGCTCTTTTAAATCAATGAGGTGACAGTTCAAAGGCTCTCTAAACTACATTTACTAGGGGGAATCATTAAAAGAAACATTAACAACAAATTATACAGTGCTCCCCTAGTGCTTGCTCCATGAGATTTACAGATTTGTTCCTTTAATATTTCTTTTTAATATTTTTGCAAGTAAATCTAGTGTATTGCTTCCAGGGTCTTCCTCATCCTGAAGCTATTGTAAAGTAGAGCAAACCTGGAGGGCAAAACAAATCTCTTGGAGTATATCATCTAATTCTTTAACCTCCCTTAGAAACCTGATATATACAGACAGCATCTATAATTCTTTGCCAACTGTAAAGGACAGTGCTTTTGATGGTATCATTAAAGTTCAGCTGTCCCAGATGTGTCCTTACAAATACAGCAGCTTGGGTAGTCTTACTGGAATATCAACACTGAGGTAAACTAAAACCTTCTCAACTTTTATCTTCCTCAAGAGTTTGGAAGTCTTGTTTTGTTTTTATTTATTTTTTTATTTTCTTTATTTACATTTCAAATGCTATCCCGGAAGTTCCCTATACCCCCCCCCCCG
>NC_034608.1:81568221-81593248 GCF_900095145.1 Mus pahari | reverse complement strand
CAATAGCTGGCTGTGAGCATCCACTTCAGTGTTTGCCAGGCACTGGCATAGCCTCACAAGAAGCCTTGTTTTTTATAGACCATCTGTGGTGGTATGGATGAGAATAGCCCCAAAGGGCTCATATGTTTGAACATTTGGTCCCAAGTTGGTAGACTGTTTAGGAAGGATGAGGAGGTATGGCTTTTCTGGAGTAGGTCTGTTAGTGGGGAATGGGCTTTGCAGTTTCAACAGCACACTGTCTCTGACTCGGTCTCTGCCTAACTTTTGGATCAGAACGCTTACAACTGTCAACCACTTCTCCAGTGACTGCCTGCTACCAGGATGCTCATAAACTCACCCTCTAAAACTGTCATCAAGTACTAAATTAAATGCTTTCTTTTACAAGCTACCTTGGCCGTGATATTTTGTCATAGGAATAGAACAGTCACTAAGACATTATCTGAACTTTTCACTATGATGAGAATGGTTAAAAAAACAAACAAAAACATTCTTTTTCAAAGATGTGATTTCTATGTCATAGTCAATGAAGTCCTCTCAAAACCAGTCCCAGTCCATTGCATGAGACAAAAACAAACAAACAACAAACAAACAAACAAAACCAGGCACGGTGTGAGAAACTACACTATTGACCACTAGGGATCTGAGGGTAGATAGTGGGTGCCAGCAGTGGAGAAGAGTAAGGGGTGGGATGGAAGAGCAGGTTGTTCACCTTGAACTGGATTATAGACAGTAGCAATAAGTTCTGGAGTACTTATAGATAACTATTATTATTGTATACTGTGAAAATGGTAGCAGAAAGTATCCCAAATGCTTTCATCATAAAGAAGGAACAACTCTGAAAGGAGATAAAACCAAATTTAACCATTATACAAAGTGTAAATGCATTGATATAGCATCACATGCCCTGTAAACAAGTACAACTTTTATAAACGTAAACATTCAAAAACAAGAGGGGGGGGAGGAAGAGAAGAGGGGGAAGAGGAGGAAGAGGAGAAGAGGAAGAGGGAGAGGAAGAGAAGAAGAGGAGAAGGTGGTGAAAGCATTTTTCATTGGTCTAAGCAAGTTGTGAGAAACAACTGACCTGAATTCTATGCTAAAATAAGTTAATGATGAAAGTATTTAGAAATACCTTCCAGCCATTAGATAGGATTCTATAATGATCTGCAATCAGCACATGTGAAGTTCTTTACTCAGAAACACAAAGAAGACTCCCAGAGGAGACAGTCAGCTAGTGATGCCCAGAAACAAGGATGCAGTGGCCATCTCTTAAATACCCTTTCTGGCTACGTACAGGGAGGGATAGCTCACTTACAGGGCAGGCCCTGAAAAAAAAAAAAAAAAAAGACTCCAGAAAGGAAGATCAACACTAACCCTTGATTCTCAGATGAGGACCACAGCAAGGTCAGAACAGCTGGTCTTTCCTTGTGACGTAACATTTACAGACAGAAATGAAAGTTATAGAACAGGCCTTGAAGTTATGCTCACATCTACAGCCATGATTGTCGTATCAAATCCAAAGAACTTCACACGAAAAGATCTTTACCCAGAAGTTGTGTTAGCTAGCATAATTGAATACACCTTTGTTAACGAAAATGTCCGTGCTACTTTCCCTTAGTATTCGTTATGAAAATGCACATATTGCAAATAATCCTGTAGGTCTGTGGGGATGGCTGTTCTCAGAGATGCTTCTTGTAGTTTGTAGAATGAAGTTAATACTATGCCTTGAGATCTTTTACAGCTATGTATTCTGTCTTGCGTACTGTGGACTCAGCCTGTTTAGAATGAAGTGACCTTTACAAAAACCAATGTAATCAATCTTATTATACTTTGAACTTCCAATGTTATTAACTCCTACAAGCTAAGCTGGAAATATATAGCTTGTCACTTTGTGAACCATTCATGCCTGACTCAGAATATTTCCTTGCATAAAACATGTTGACCATTCACTCAACGCACCAAGTGACAATGCCCCCCCATAAATGTTGGAAAAAAATCTGTGGGTATGGTTGATGGTACCCGCATATGGATTTGTGTGCTGTTCTAGGTCAACAGGCTGAGAATCATTCCACCCCTTGTCAGATTCCTTTAAAAGACTCATTAAGACAAAAACCTCTCATTGCTTTCCCATACAGTATTTTTCCTGCTGTTTAATAGATAGGATGCCTTTGTTTGGATCTGAGGGCCTATCAGAACTCTTCTGACCAACCAGCCTCAATCTATACCAAGGGCTAATTATTATTTTTTTAAAGTGGTGACACTTGAAACATCTTCTGCCCCAAGGCCCCAGCATCTTGGCTGAATAGGCTCCAGAGTGGCCTCATCCTGCCCTCGCCTCCATTTCTTCTCTTCTACAACCTTTTCTGTGTTTCCCTTGCCCTTCTTCCTTCTTTCACCTGTGAATATGCACATACTTTGAGAACTTGCATCATTTTCAACCTTTACCAGTCTGCCTGTGATAAGTTATGCACGGTAGAGACTGGCAAGCAAATGCATCAAGCTGAAGATGGTATCCCCTTCTTGTAATGTAAAAATGATTTCTCACTTGCAATCTAGAATTAAGTTCCCTTCAGGAAGAAACTTGCATTGTGGGCATTCTTAGATATCATAGACATCAAATATTTCTTCTGTTCTGGCTGCACTTGCTCAAAAATCCATCCAGCCCTCCCTCTTCTTGGCCCATCTGAAACCCAGTCTTGTTTGCCCTTTCTTTTTCTTTCAACCCCCCCCCCCCCACCTAGTGGAATTTTAGTTCCTTTAAAATGGGGGGAGGGGCGAGCTGGGCGGAACTGGAGGAAAGTAGAGTGTACAGTTAAAACACATTGCATAAAATTCTTTAAGAACAAAAAAAAATTTTTTTTTAAGTTTTAAATCTCGGTTGTTTCCCAAACTGTCTCACAGATAATCAGGTGTCCATAAGAAATATTTTTAAATTATTCTTGAACAAATGTACCAAAAATTTAAGAGAAAAGGTAGGTTCTTTAATAAGGGTGTTACAGAGTATGCACAGATAGAAGAGCAAAATTAGATCCCTTTCATGCTGTATGAAAATCACCTCAAAATAGAGCACAGGCCTTCACGCAAAACTTTAAACTTGTAGATCAAAGGAAACGCTTCAAGATACTGGCATAGACTGTGCTTTGCTAAGCAGCACTTGTTAACAGTTCACAAGATAAAGAATTGACATTTGGGGTTGTATTGAATTTAAAAGCTTTTTATATAGCAAAAGAGAGATGAGGCCACCCACAGAAAGGAAGAGAATCCTGGCCATCCACTCATCCCACAGAGCACTAACATGCAGAACTTCTAAAGAACTCGAGCTGTGTGGCTCAGTGGGAGAGGGTTTCCTTGGGACTCAGAGGGCCTTGAGTTGGAATTTGCTACCCTCAGCACACAGATGAGGGATGGAGGGGATGGAGGCACAAGGGGGGAAGAATAAAGAGAGAGAGGGAAAAGAAAACAACCTATGAATAGATTCTCAAAAAACGTTACATAGGGCCTACAAATACAGGAGCATACCAAACATCTTTAGCTACTAGGGAAAAATCACCAAATGAAAACGAATCAAAGCTAGCTGAGGCTCCATCTCAGTCCAGTCAAAATGGCTTCATCAGAAAGCAAAATGATGGCCAAGGAGATGTTCCAATGTGTTAAGGTGCTTCTAAATTTTAAAGAAAACAGCATACTAAACAAACCCAAAATAAAACAAGTGAAAAATGCTAGCAAGAATGTGAGTAGGTAAAAGAAATCCTTATGAATTTGTGGGGTGGTTGGGGGTGAGGGGAGGAGAGAGAGCAGATTAACAGCTACTATGGAAAACAATATAACTCCCTAATACAATAAGAATATAAGTGCCATGTGATCTAACAATGGCACTTACAGGAAGATTCAACTGGAACAAAGTCAGGGTACTGGGGACATCGTACATGCATGCTTACTGCACCATTCCCAAGAGCCACACTGGAAAGTCAGCCTATGTGGCTATCAATTGATAAAAGGATACAGAAAATAGTAAGGTACATGACAGAGTATTCAGCACACACATACCCCCACAGGTCCTTTTCAGGAAAATGGAATGAAGTAGAGGTGACCGTGTTTAGCTGAAGATAGATGCTTGCCCACCAATATGAAGCTAGGGAGCAAAAAAGAAAATAGACATGAAAGTTAAGATTGGAGAAGTGTAAGAAAACACAAGGAAGGAGGGAAGATTAAGACAGAATTGGGAAAACACAAAGCATCATATGTAAAGTCAATATGTACAGCTGACAAGCACAACTGCAATAAAGATTTTGAATATTTGAACACTGTAAGACTTAGAAACATCTTTGTTTCTAAGTTCTAAACATTTTGTGGATTGTTTCTTGTCCTCTCAATTCTGAAAACAAGGTGAGACCTTGTCTTCTAGAAAAATCTACATGGATTTAAAGGAATTTCTAAAAGACTGGTAATAAAAGTCATGCACTTGAACCTACAGACTACACCAAAGAACAGTGGTTGCTTTGGTCTAATTATCTTTTTAGCAGGATGCACCATCTCTGAGACAGTCATCTGTCTTAGTCACTGCTCTAGTGCTGTAAAAGGGATGCCATGACCAAGACAACTTTTATAGACGGAAGCATTTAACCATGAGTTTGCTTATTATCTCTGAAGGGTGGAGTGGGGAGGGAAGAGGCAAGGAAAAAAAGATCCAACAAGGTTATACCTACTCCAACATGGGCATGACTCCTAATCCTTCTCAAAATGTTCCACTATCTGGAACCCAAGCAATTCATTCAAACATGAGCCTATGAGGGTCATTCTCTTTCAAACCCTATCCAGCTCTTACCTTGTAGCCAGTTCTAAATGACTCAACTTAACAGTATTGGAATACATTAACGAAATTAACGCCTTCAGCTATTTTCTTCTCTTAGAACCATTTCTGCCTATATCTTATAAACTGAATTCATCTGAGCCTGTATTGTTACCAACAATTATACCAATAATTATACAGTCAAAATCCAAGGCATA
This sequence comes from Mus pahari, assembly GCF_900095145.1. Lineage (NCBI taxonomy): Eukaryota > Metazoa > Chordata > Mammalia > Rodentia > Muridae > Mus > Mus pahari. Next base: position 81,588,244 of record NC_034608.1, on the reverse strand, counting down.
AAAATTATCTATATCAAATGAATCATACACTGAAACAGCTTCCATAATTGAGTCTGATGGTGCCAAATCCTGTCTGAAACAAAACACTGCATGATACATCATCAGATACTCAAGTGCTGTTGGAGGGGGAAACAACAAATGTTCCCCAGCATCCCTGTGTCAGCAGAGCACACCGTAAAAGCTTCATTCAGAGAGGGATGCTAACAGGCTTTGCCCCATGACTGGCAATTAGTGCCGAGAACATTTTAGACCACCTCTGCCATCACCACAGAGACTGCCTCATCTATTTACCGCATTTCAATGGGCAGTACCTGTTAGCAGTCCTACCCTTTGTATCTGTGCTAGGTTATCTTCTGGTCACATCTCTTGTTAGAAAAAAGCATTTGGCTCCTCTATCCTCCATATAAATGAAAGCTTTTACCACACAAACAGGGTCAATTTGTTCTGTTTAGGGGATAAAGTAATGAGATGAACTACAGTGTAACACGTATTTACATTTCATCAACCTTACAAAAGAGGCAATGAACAACTGATATGTCATGGTGAGGTTTCCATGCTAGGTTTCAAATAATAAACATGGATAGCAGCATAGAATATAGAGCACACGGTGAAACTTTATTTGCACTAAAGAATGTTATTTTTCATTTTGTGCTTTCATTATTCGTTTACCAAGTAATACACACATATGTTCCTTTTTTCCAATACACTAAGTAGTTGTACATATCTAATTCACTACAAGAATTTCAATCTAGTGTAGATAAATATGTGATGTTATTACTGCTAGAAGTTTAAAACAAGTATTGGCTAGGAAATCTAGAGATAATCTCCAACCTTGGTTTCTAGTACAGTGTGTCCTTAATATCTCAGGACACAACTTCGCAGAATCTTGTCTGTTATCATATGCTAATTTATATTCATATAAGGATGAGAAGTCATAAAAATGAGGAGTATTTGGCATTACAACGGCTGAAAGATTCTGATACACACTTTCCTTTAGAATCCTAACTGCATTAAGTCATAAATAGTTCAGCTTTAACAATACCTTATGGGTTTTTGTAGATAAGATTTTTGGTATGTTTTACATTTTCAGCCCAAACCTCACTGAAAATTCTTAGCCTGTGTGTGTGCATGCATGCACATCTCATAGGTTTTCTTTAATGACAAACAAGCAGAGTCTGAACATGTATTTTAGGAAGGCTCATTGTGTGAACATGTATATTAATCCATTCTGCAAATGTCAAGTTTTGAATTTTAAGGGCTTTTAAGAAGCCACTGAGCTAGTGTCCCTAGCACATAATCATAGCAGTACATGGCACGACTGTTTTAAAGAAGTTCTAAGCACCTTGAGCATGTGATGATAGCACTCCATATAAAAAATATGGTCACATCTTAGGATATTTAGCTAAGATGGGAAAAGAACAAAGGCTGTTACATCATTGAGTTTGTATTTCCCGTCTTAAGACATTTGGAGGTGAGGCAGACTATAGTGTAGCAGGAAGATGTTTAATAATAGGAACTCAACAACTGGAATTTTGTGAAAGACCAAACAGAAATATCAAAACCACTTAAAATATTAAAATATATAAATCCATCTGAAACATAGCCATTACCGTTGAAAGGAAACATCAGTGATACACTATGCCTTGTCTCCTCAAACCAGCAGTGCTTCAGAGTATCACTGTAGATATACATGAGGTAGCCTTTGAAATACTGGGTCCTTAAGCCCCTCTTTCACATTAGCAGTGGTTTTGATATGGTTGTTGTTGTAGGAGTACTAGTAAGTGGGATCTTTAAAAACAGGCTTAGACAATGGAATGTCCTCTCGTAAAGTGGTTATGATAATCAAAATATCCCACTTTCCCCAACTGCTTTAACCATTAGATAAAGCAGCAAGTAGACCCTTGCCAGATGTTGGCACTTTGACACTGGGCATCCAGGACTCCAAAACTGAGGTGGTCATTTTGTTTGATATGAATTACCCAGTCTGTGGTACACTGACACAGAACTGCACTGCCTAATAAAGGCATGTCCCTCAGTAAATTCATTTAAAGACTTTTCAGGTTGGAGTTTAGCTGTAGGGCCACGGTGATTGAGAATGTATTCTACAATTAAAGGTGACAATCTTGCAACCTCTCTCTCTCTCAAAAGGTCTGTTAGTCTCTGTACTGCTCCAAAATCCACAATACAGATTAACAATCTTAGTTCTGCAGACTGGAAAACACAGCAGATGGAGCCCATTTCTGCTCCAAAGTCAGCACCTTATTTCCAGATAGTCCACAAGAGGGTTAGAAGAGGAAGAGAGCTCCTGCAGTCTCCTCCAGCCACAGTACAGGGCATTCACCCACTGATGGGTAGCTTCTCTCATGAGGAATCCCAATCCAAAGACCCCACACCTCCTAATACCACCTACAGCAGATTGTGTCATATTGGACTCATATTGGATGGAAAAGAAAAAAAACATTAGCAGTTGGGCTCCAGCCCAAAGATGAAGAGCTGACTACAAGACACATCCTGAGGAGACAATTCATCCTCAAATGCTGAGGATATAGAACTTGTAACTAGTTTTCCTCACTTGTACATCCACTGCTACCCAAACCTAGCTCACCCAAGTTTAAGTGAGTTGTCAAGGAAGCTGTGGTAACGTGTTTGCCCTGAAATATCTGCAGACTAAGATTAAATTCTGTGCAATAGCAGTTTTCACTCTTAACTGCTGAGTCACCTCTCCATCCCAAATATAGTCTTACTTTTTTAAAGAATTGTTTATTTAGTTATTATATGTATGTGAGTACACTGTAGTTATCTTCAGGCACACCAGAGGATGGCATTGTATCCCATTACAGATGGTTGTGAGCCATCATGTGGCTACTGGGATTTGAACTCAGGAAGGACCTCGGGAAGAGCAGTCAGTGCTCTTAACTCCCTGAGCCATCTCTCCAGTTCACAATCTTACTCTTAATTCTATCAGAATCAGAAACATTCTACAAGTCAGAAATACATACTGTGAATGGTAAAGAGCAATCTTCAGAGGGTAAGAAGAACCCCCAACATAATAAAACTGGCACATGTTGCTCCGGGTGCCAAGACAGAGTCCGCGGAGATCTCTCCACTACAAATACTGCAGATGCCTCTTTCTGTAGGGAGCGAAGGGAGACCTTAGTGCAAACAGAGCTGACAGGCTTGGAATAAGTGTGCCATACAAAGCATTGTAAGAATGTCAAAGAATGAAAGGTTAGAAACACCAACTGTGTAAGGTGCTGAGAAAGAATAGAAACCTGGATTCAACTCATTGCCATTGTAATAGCTCAGTGGCCTTGGTTAGGGCAGCCCCTTCTGAGCACTCAGACTCCTCCTCAGTCAATAAATGGAGAGTACCCTGCAGGCCTTCTACTCACGCTCCAACATTCGCTAACCACGTTTAACATTTACACGAATGCCAGAAAAAGCACTCATTAAATTAAAAACTCTAAATTCACTCAGACATTTAATATGCCTTTATTACACGTTACACATGTCAGATACTGGAGCGCCTTCAGACACAGAATACACACAGACACCAATGCATGCCTTAATGTAAGCAGCGGAACAGTAAAGCTTTCTAAATAACTGACAGCTACATAGACAACACAAGTCTGTCATACACAGTGAATACTGACCAGCTAGCAAGAGCTTCAGCCAATGTCTTCCTCCTTCACACTCCTAACTTGCTTAAGTTAATCAAATTTAAAAGAATTTTTGCACTAAGATAACCATGTATATATAAAAGATAAAAGAAGTATTAAAAGATAACATATTCATGAGCAGAAGAACTCAAACATGTGAGTTTGCTTGTTTTTAGGACTCCAAGTGATTTTAGACTCTATTATTACAGGAAGGGAGCAAACAACTTATATTTTCAATAAAGTCTTCAATGTGTAAATTAAAAAAAAAAAAGAATTCTTGTACTTACAAACCAAAAGTGTCAAGTTTTCCCTCAGTGTTCAGTGTATCAGAGGCTGTAATGAACCCTGTGTCATAACCATTACTATGCACGCTGTTTACCTGCTATGGGTAGCAGAGGACATGACTCATCATTGTATTTAATTATTACATGAACTGGAGATTCCTAAGAATGAGATGAACCGTTCCTAGCACTACCATTTCACAAAGGTTACAAATATATATGAACTTACAACTGAGTTATTAAAAATATATATGAATGTACAACTGACTCTTTTGATTTAGTATTTTACAATGTTTTTTTTTAAAAAAATAATCGAGTTCCATAATATATGCTAATTTTTTACCATATTTCTCTGAAATACAAGCATACAACTAATAATAAGGTCCAAAATGAGAAGAATTATTTTCCCCAGGAGAAGGAGGGGGAGGTGGTGGAGGAAAGGGTGGTGGGGGCAGGGAGTATGGTAAGTTAAGCACAGGATGAGAGGCCATGCTAGGTGCAGCCCACCCCATGCTTTCAGCTGGTGGGGGCGGGGGAGGGGGTGGGGGTGGGAGTGGAAAGTTATGCATATCAAACATGGGCGGGGGAAAAGGATAGTGGGGCATGACAGGATTATCTTGTCTCTGAGGTGTGAATCCCAAACTCTCTTGAGATGCCATATGATCTGAGTTATAGTACTGCTGAGGTGGAGGCCTTCCATGGCTTCCTCGAGAGTGTCTACCCCTCAGAAAGCCTCTTGAGAATTCCCTGTTGTGATATCCTTTTAGATGTTCTGAAGAGCTATAAACATTCCAATTCTGATGCACTTCACCAAAATCTTCACCTTTGAAGGCAGAAATAAAAGAAAAATTAAATTTTAGTTTAATATATCAAGATCATTGCCAAAAAGTGACTTCTATCCTTAAGTTACTAACATGACAGAAAATTCAATTTTAAATGAATTGAAAAGGCACAACTTATGCTTAAAGATTAGGGAAGACCAGCAAAACAGAAGAAATTTACTAATAACTGCATTCAAACCCCACAGCATTATCCCATCCACACCCAAGGCTGAGCAGGAAGGCTACACTCCTGCCTAGTATTTGCCCTAGAGAAGTGAAAATTTATTTTGAAAGCTTATACAAACATATTTATAGAAGATTTATTCCTGACCAAAAAAAAAAAAAAAAAAAAGTCCTAAGCGGATAAGTAGTTAAACTATGTATGATATAATTCCCACCAGGACAGGACTCCAGAAACAAAGAACAATCTACACATCTAGCAAGTTGGATGAATATTCAGAGAGTATGATCAGCTCCAAAAGCAATGTGTAATTTTAACCCTTGAGTGATACACTATAGGATTTCACTGACGCTCCTAAATTACTGACGTTCCTAAAATAACCAGATATTAAAGAAATAGAGAACAGCAAAACAGACAAAGTAACCCCGAACCCAGCAACTGCACATGCAAGACAGAAGGAGGAAGGAGCAGAGAAACACAGGCAGGCAGACACACAGACATGATCTTCATGAACTGAGGTGAGAAAGACATACATTAGTCACAACTAGAAAGCAAATAAAGCCAGGTGTGGCAGCGCACGCCTTTAATCCCAGCACTCAGGAGGCAGAGGCAGGAGGATTTCTGAGTTTGAGGTCAGCCTGGTCTACAAAGTGAGTTCCATGACAGCCAGGGCTACACAGAGAAACCCTGTCTTGAAAAACAACAAAAAAGAAAGAAACATTGAGCCTTGAAAATATTACCTCAATAATAATCCTAGCGTATGACAGCAATTTTATAAGATGTTGCAAGTAAAAGAAACGGGGTGAAGGGCATATAATAAATCTCTCTTGTTTAATACAACTATGTAAATCTATAATTATCTCAAAAAGCTTAATTTTTAAAATGAAAATATTATAAAAGGGAAAGTCAAAAAAAAAAAAATAGTGGGAACTGGGTGCACACTACTGAAGTCTAATCCTGGGCACAAAGACTTCTTGAGAAAACCACACTGGCAGACTCAGTCTGTTACCCTAGAAGACAATGTGAGACGGAGCTCATCAGAGGGCTCCCAACACAGCCCATTCTGTGGAATACCTCCAGCATGAGGGGCACCAGGAGATAAATGGAGAAAGCCTATGCCTCTCCTTAACCTGTACTTACCGACTTGTAGATGAAGACCAAAAATGACTATAAAACAATATACTCACCTGACTCATTCAATTCAGATTTGAGTTTTTTGCGGCCTTGAATCTGAGATTTTTTCCTATGTTTGGCTTCTTTTTCTTTCTCATCGTCACTGAAATCCAAGGCCTGGCAGATAAAAGTAGAGATGCACTTATCATTGGTTTGCCAATGAGACAGTGGTCACTTGCTCAAACTGCTGCTTACCACTGACCAGAGGAACTTAATCTCATTTCATTTAAGCTCATTTCAACTTAATACTACATATCAATATGTGAGTTAACATCTAAAATAATTAACAAAAAAATCTGGTTACTTGTTTGTTTTTAAGCCCTAAAACTTTACTAAGCTGGACACTCTGGTTCTTTGGTTGGTTGGTTTTGGTCTATTTAATTCCTAGAAATCTTCAGACAGGTAACTTTAAAATGCTAAAATTAGCAATATTCAGATATGGAATATATATTCCATTCCCTGGCCAGAAGTCCAACTTCCTGCTTAGATTCATTATCATGCCAGCTGCTAGAGAATGACAAAGAAAGCAGTAATGAAGATTAAGCTACTTTTACACATCACCAGATCCAAAAGAGAGATCAAAGACATCATTCTATGACTTGCTCACTCAAAATCAGACACAAGCCTTGTCCATCAGCCTCATGTCAGCTCGAATCTCACTTCTTACAATACACAACACAGCAAACTGTGACAGTAGAGGGGTGTCAGGAGGGTAAGGAGAAAGCAGCAAAGAAGACTGAGCACACAGTCAAAAGAATAGAGTACATAAAATAAATATGCTCTGTAAGGCAAACCAAAGCTTTTCTCTAATAGAACAGAACCCTAACACTGTAGCATCAGGCTAACTGTTTTCTCAGTAGTGAGAGGGAGAAACATTTTTAATTGGGAGAAGTTTTAGTGATTGCTGTGAGTAAATTTTGCTTTCATCCCCTAAAATCATCTTTCTTATACAAATTCAATGTTGCATTCATGGAATATTTAAATGCATTATAAAGTTTGCATATGTACATTAGAATTATAAAGATGATTAAGATTTATTTCTTAAGAAATCTTTGTCTTTTATGAATGTCCAGCATTTTACCATAGTCTAAAATTAGAGAATTCTTCTAGACTGCAAGATGTCATTAACAACTATATAAAATTAAACCCCAACAGTTTTCAAGAACTAGTGTGCCACTGCACCCCCAAAATACCACAACCATACAGCATGTGGGATTTGCTTTGTAAATAAGTAAATCTAAGCAAAGCAATTTCACAAGAACCTGACATTGCCAAAATTGTAACTGTAATTCTGAGACCTAAAATGGGGATTTAAAAGGATCAACACTTTAAAACCTTTAATTTCATTACTAGGATGTTACAGATATAACAGAAAATGTGAGGGAGTATGCATTCTTAGCATCACTAGTTAACATTTGTGTAGGTATCAAGACGGGATACTCCCTAAGTGATTCATGCCTGGAAGGTATCCTGGAGGGGCCATAACCTCAACTCATACCTCAAAAAAGTCAGAAATTTACACAGACCATGATCTTCTGTACTGTTTGAGATATTTTAAGTATTCAGAAATTAAATCTTCAATTAAACCAAAGCTATAAAACAAAATCTTTAAAATACCCAATTCTCCATTACCTGGAGTGGAAGAAACTAACCACGCCTCATCCATATGTGATTTCCAAATAAGACTCACAGTTCTAGATTAAATTACGAACCCACCTTAGGAAATGAAACTAAGGTCCTATGGACATAGAAACAAAATTTAAATCTAGAGATGACGTTTTAGAAGACTGACTTGTTATACAAACATGAGGGAGTTGAGCTGGCATCTGCTCCTGACACTACCCACACCCCCAATAGGAGGCTTACTTTTGCATCACAGCCAAAGGTTATCAGTTCCCACACTGGCAGTCACTAAACTTGATTTTAAGTAATAACATTTTGTCTATCAACAAGGTTTACAAAAATAAGAATAAAACTAAGTAAGCTAGAATTATTAGCAATGTATATGATGAAGTATACGCCGCCTTGTGAAACATTAAATGAAAAGCTCATACTAACTTCTGGAGGGGGTTCTTGATCATTCTTCCAAGAAGCATCCGACCCTCTGTCCCTAGAAAAAATCATATTCTGTTAAGTGTTTACAGAACCCAACACTATGAGAAATTAGATGAGCCCAGTCTTTTGTATGAAAATACAAAGAAACTGAAACTATTTTTGGTGTCCTTTATCAATCTCAAATAATGGGGGTATCCTATAGGAAACATACACATGCACACGAACACCTGGAACATGTGCTAACACTGCAGATCTGAAATGAGAAGGTTATGCTGTGCAGAGTAAGTGGTTCGCACTTGATTTCATTTTGAAGATACCTGACCTTTGTATAAAACTTGGTTCCACAACCACACATGAAAAGATGCTCCTGCTACTGCAGACATGAACAATAGAACAAGTCCCTTTCTAGAACTTCACAGGAACAGGCAGAGGCAAAGGCTTTTTCCTTAACTCACCTAAGAAATATCATCAGTTTTGTGAGTGATTTTCAAAATAGAAGGGTAAGACAAAGACTGGTGAGTTTGGGGAAACACTGAATATGCTGAAGGACACTAGTGTATCAGATGCCTATATGAAATGAGTCATTATAGACAAAATTAGTAAACATAAAAAAGTGTAAGTATCAAAGTATAATTATAATTTCTAAAACCTCACTTAAAATCTGTTTAATATTAATTATTTCATGGTTTCAGGCATCTTTCTTACTCAACTATATTAATACAAATTATTGAGACCAGATATCCTGACGACTTTAAACTAGATTTTAAAGATAAATTAGACTCCCCAGAATCAGTGCCACTAAAATCAATGTGCCAATGACACAATGTAGCTTTACCATTTGTAAATGTAACATTTTCACTGAGTTGTTTGACATCACACAGTGCTATCAATGACTGCATTTTAAGTGAGTCAGCTGTTATCAACCTGCTCACCTCACAGGGTCCTTTCGCAATCAGTACTAGAAATGATGTCTAGCATCCTTTGTCTGGAGTTTATAAAGATAATAGTAAAGTTCCTTAGCTAGTGCGTCTACCACAAGAAACTCAAATTCACTGAGGAAAGATTAACCAACAAGACAGCAAGTGACAGAAAGCTAGCTTAAGTAGTCTTGCCAGGTGTAGAACTGCAAACGGACTGAATCACTCTACTGCAAAAGCCAAGGTCTAAACACAGGTACAAGGAGACACCAAAATGAATAAATGGGTAGGGTTTCTACAGTACAGCCTCACCACTCCCTTCTTTATTCATATTTCTCAGAATTGAAAATCAACGAAAAGATCTGCTTTTACTTAGCTATTTCATAAGCATTTTCAGAAACTGTTTTTTTTTTTTTTTTTTGGTATCTGTTAAAGATTACATATGTGGCACATACTCAGTAGCGTCTTAATATTTATGGAAGAAAGAAAGCCACTGCCTAAGCATTATTTAAAATGTAATGTCTTTATGACTCAGTATCTATTTAACTCATTTATCCTGTCAGCATTTCATATATATAAAAAAATTAACCACATACAGCTGGAAAAATAAATGAAGCCAAATGGTTCTCCTTTATTCTTATAGATGGCATGTCCATTATGAAGACCAGAATATTCACTTTTGAAACAGTACACGAAATTTAGAAACCTAATTTAACATAAAAATGGCATAGAGAATTTCTTATGTGGTATCTGAGAAGATAGTATCTTTTTATAAGGCTAGGCACTGTGGTACAAACTTGAAAACTCAGCATGTGGGAGACAGAGGTAGGGAGACCAGGAATGAGTCCAGCTAGGGATACATGACACACTGTCTTAAACAACCAAAAAACAAAAAAACAAAAACAAAACAAAACAAAAAAAAAAACAGTTCTTTAAACTTATAACTTTATTGGGAATAATTTTCCTTATGTAGTAATACAATATTGAAGTAGTTTATATAACAAAATATATAATGGGAAAAAAACCAATAATCTAAAATTCATAAGGGTTCTATGTTCTCCAAATGCTGTCATCTTAGTGGCTTATCATGCTATATGGGGAAAGCATAAAATTACATATTTTCTACCTGTTAACGCTGATGACAAGTCATAGCTCTCAAAGATGTTCATAGAAGAAAAATGAGTTCTCTGGAAAACAGCTACTATTTAAGTGTAAGAAATGATCATCTAAGGAGAATAACTCCTAAAATACAAATGACTGACACACGAAGACCACAGGGCAATGAAGCACTTACTGTTGGAGCTTTTCTGTGAATATATATTGAGTGAAGTCTTTCATTGATGGAGCAAAATACATAGTGTCATTTATTTTGATACCTTTACTCTCAATGTGATCTGAAGAATTAAACCGTAACACATAAAATGGATGCGCAACAGGTCCAAATATCTCAAATATCTAGAAAACAGAAGACATGGGATATGCATCCTTCAATAGTAATTTGAAAAGGTAGCAAGATTTTTAAAAATACTGTTAAGTGCTAAAAACAAGGCAGTTTTGTTAGTGATAAATTATTTTTTTATACCTAAAGTTTTCATATTTTGATTAAAAACACAATAGCTTTTTATAAATTCCTTTCTTGCAAATAAAGGAATAGCAAGCTTGTTTTTGGACAATTTTAACTATTTTGGTGGTACATTCTAGATGCAAATAGTAAACTTTTCTATCAATGTTCATGAGTTATATGCTGTGCAAAACTATAGGACACAGTCCAAAATTGGATTCTTAAATGACGGAAAACATAAAAGCAAGCTAAAGGGTCAATTACATTGTTGTCATAAAATGCTGGCATTTTGGAAAGTTAAGCTATCCACGGCTTCCATGGCTTCGCCTACATTAGAAAGGAGCAGAGCAGCTGCCACAGTGCTGGTAAGGGTGCAATTCCGGCCAAGGGAGGCAGGGATTGGAGACACAAGTCCTGTTCTCCACAGCTACAGTGAGAGGAAGACAAAGGTCCCCTTTGTGATCTAGCACACTTCACTAACTTGTACTGTTTAAGGCAGTTGCAAATTTGCTCAGTTATCACATGTGATGATTAAATCACATGGAGTCCTTGATTTGGAAGAAGTGTCAAGGCTGAAAGCATGATGATTACAGTATTTTTACCAACTTACTAATGGCAATGAATGTACCTGTTTCACCACCCCCTTGGTACCTAATTTTCTAAGTGTTCTTCTTTTGTGATTTAATATTTTATCCATCTTCATTAAAGAACAAAACTGCTAACCTAGCAAGATAAAGAGTATTCTCAAGATTAGGAATACTCTAAAACTAAGAAGTCACAATTAAAGAAGAAAACTGGTAGCTATTACTACACTATGGAAATGCTAGTCAGCTCTGAGTGCCTGTGGAAAGAGAAGCAATGTCAGTATTTAGAACTTGTGCCTCTGAATAGCTGACAAAACACTGAGTAAAGGAAAATGAACATGTGACTTTACTGCTCCATGTAGCCAAAGAATGTAAGGCCAATTTAGAACACACACAAAGAATTGAGGATGAATCATAACTTGATGGCTTGTCTACTTAATAAATTCTTAAGACAAACAAGAGAACTGGAAAACAAAGTAACAAGAATTTGTATGAGTTTTAACAAACCTTCCCTGCTGCTTGTCGATCACTTTTGAAAATGACAGTATCCTCATTAACTGGAGGTATGCTAGTCATAGACTCAATTATTACTGAAAAATACACAAAAAACAGATTATAGTTTAAAAAGAAGATAAACTAGAATGTTAAATATAATCTAAGATTCAAGGTGGCATAACATAACTCAGTAACTATTCCTCCTTAGTAAACAAAATCTTAATTACCAAATAGAGAAGGGAGATTGGCTGTAGTTATTTTAATATAAAAAAAACTACAATTCCCAGAGGAAAAAACAGAATAACAAAAAGTACTAACTGATCATTAGTCCTTAACAAATTCAAGCCGTGCAAGTTCTAGAGAAGTTACAATCACACAGAACACCATTATACTACACAGATAATGCCATGTTTACTGGAAATGAACCTCATAATTAAAAGTAACCCAAAATTGTCTTTTGTATTTCAATTTATTTCTACAATTAAATTCTGAGTTCTAAATATAAATACATGATATGGAATTCAGGAGACTCCCACACACATATACACTTAGTAATAAAATATAAAGAATTATGAATCAGAGTATATGTAAATGGAGTAAATGTAACTGGAATAAGTTTTAGAATTATTTTTGATAAAAATAAAGATATTTACTTTAGCCCAAATTTAAATCAAAAATACAAAATTATGTTAAGTACTAATCATTAAAAACATGGATATAACTATTGTTTAAGAATGAGTCAAAAGATAAAGTTCTATCTCAGCTCTTTATGCAACTGATCAGAAGAGTAAGACTTGAATTCTGTGTCATGCATGGTCTATAAATTAAGTGGACTCATTAATTGACCTGCTTTCTCAAAAATCCAATGGTTGTCTCGGCTAACTATAGCCTCTCATTGTAAGACTTAGTAGTTATGGGCTGGTGAGATGGCTCAGTGGGTAAGAGCACCCGACTGCTCTTCCAAAGGTCCTGAGTTCAAATCCCAGCAACCACATGGTGGCTCAAAACCATCTGTAACAAGACCTGACGCCCTCTTCTGGAGTGTCTGAAGACAGCTATGCGTGTAATTACATATAATAAATAAATAAAGCTTAAAAAAAAAAAAAAAAAAAAAGACTTAGTAGTTATTCCTGGTTGACTACCATAATTAGATGATAATATCCAGCTGCCAAAGACTCCACACAATTTGGTTGCAGGACAGAAAAACTAAACTACATTTAACGGGGTTTAGAGGGAAAACCTCTTCACCCACGGCCTTGTAGAGTCAATCACTTTATCCTTTGGTTATTTATTTTTCTAAGAAAATCTGCAAACTGCTGTCCTGACCAAATCTAGGATTACTGAGAGAGGATGCAGTTCATATTCCTGAAAGCAACTGAATTATCTACACATAATACAAGTTTAGGGAGGAGCCCATGGTTACTTCATAACCAAAAAAGAGAAGAGATGTGATGGGAGGGGCTCCTTCATTTACACAAGGTACTACTACTAATTCTACTGGCTGATCATGTAACAGAGTTCCCAAGGGATAGCCAACAACAGATGCAATGATGGATGCAAGGTTAAAGAGGATTAATTCTACCTTTACCTATGAGGCAGGTGGATCTCTGAGTTCAAGGCTAGCCTGGTCTATAGAGTTCCAAGCCAGCCAGGGCTATACAGAGAGACCCTGTTTCAAAAAACAAAAGCAAGCAAACAAACAAAAGAATGAAGAAGAGAAATAAGAGACAGGGAACTTGTGGGCTGTGCCTAGAAACAAACAAACAAACAAAACCAAAGAGAGGAATCCCCATGAGCCTAAGAAAGGCTGTAGCATTCTTAGACATCGGAGCTTAGCCTTCTTGGACCAGACCTGTATTAGACTACTCCACAAAGCTATTAGAAAATTTGTACTGTTTTTAAGTCACAAAATTAGTGTGAACTTTTTACAGCCAATAAAGTAAACACAATTAAAAAAATTCTCAAAAAACAAAACAAAAAAAATATTTAACTAAAAACTTATACTTTTTTTTTTTTTGGTTTTTCGAGACAGGGTTTCTCTGTGTAGCCCTGGCTGCCCTGGAACTCACTTTGTAGACCAGGCTGGCCTCGAACTCAGAAATTCACCTGCCTCTGCCTCCCAAGTGCTGGGATTAAAGGCGTGTGCCACCATGCCCGGCAATATTATACTTTACTTTTAAGTTTAATGACTAAGATAAAGTGTAACATATTTCAAAGTACACTTGTCCTTGACCTTGACATCAAGTGCATTCCTGAACATAAATTTTGTTATTATAAGTTACTTACATACCTAATTGTTCAATAATGCTTGAAACCTTCCCAAGAGGCTTTAGTGCAATGTCTTCAGGCAGAATTATAGTGAGTTCTTCAACAGAAGGTAGTTCCTATAATACAGTGGAAAACATTAATCTTCTTGCAGCTTCAAAAACACTTTTTTTAAAAAGGAGATATATTTTCCATTTAAATTGCGATGCAAACTGTTGAAGATGGACAGTAAGGGTTAAAGCTTCCTTCAGTGTCTCCTTTGCAGTAAGCAGCCAGTTGGACTGCTGGTTGCAGCTGACATTTAAGTGGCTCAGTGACTTTTTATACATTAGCCAAAGAATATAGAGTTAAACACTACAAATCACATTTGACAAGAGCTGACCTCCGTAAAGAAAAGCTGTATTAAGGAATCCAGAGAGATTCCATCTGAAAAGTTCTACTAAGAACCACCTACCATTTCTACAAACAGGAGGTTCTCTTCTTTGAGCTGCTTTGTTAATCTAGCTAATTAATTAATGTGACTTTAATTATAGTAGAATAAACAATCAGCAAACTTTCCCGGCACTGTGTGAAGCATGGAAGTCTGACAGTGACACCTATCAATCAAATACAGACTTCATGGAAACAGATGTGGCCTGTAAAAGCTGAAAAGATGTTACCTCCTACCTTCTCTTTCCAGGTTAAAAACTGAGTTTCTTAACACCTACAGATTTCTTTTTTGACCCAACTATAAACCATACCTCAGTTGCTATAGAAACTAAATACTGAAATAGATGAAGTTAAAGCAAACACTAAGAATAAAACTGACGTTAGCTTTCATATTAAGTAAACAAGTTTTCTACTCTTGACCCCTGACTAAATGGCCCCTTCTGAAGGAGACCTGTAAGTGCAAAGCCTCTGTCAATACCCTTAGTGGTTATTGGTAGGACAATGTGTGGAGAAGTGTTGAGAAACATGAGAAAAATCTAAATAATACAAACTATAATGCGAATGATCTTGGGTAGTCATTTTTCCCTGTGGGAACACACACTTTTAAAAGAATTATTTAATCATATGTCTCAAATATACTTCTTTCTGGGATACACTTTTTTTTTTTTAAATCTAAGATTACTTACAACGGTTTCAGCCAACAGTGCAGCAATTTGCCTCAGCAGAGTTAAAACATGCCTAGTGTTAAAGGAAAAAATTTTGTTTGAACTGTTAAATTTCTACTGACCATCTTTAGGGAGAGAACCACCACCCACCATTTTTGAAATGTATTATTTTATGTGTATGTTTTGTTACAAGTATGTGGGAGCACCAAGTGTATGATTGGTCCCCAAGAAGCCCCCTAAGAGGGCATGGAATCCCTGGACCTTGAGTTACAGATGTGTTCATCAAGTGTGTGATGGGAACTGAACCTCTTAAGGGCTGAGCAATCTGTCCAGTCCCCACTTACACTTTAACACAACAAAGACAGAAGATCCTCCTGCTTTGAAAGTGTTAGTATGGTTATCAGACATCAAAAAGACTTTCAAGTTAAGTTCTAACTGTAACATATATGCTCACATTAAAAGAACAAAAATACTCTCTAGTAGTATAGGATACTAAGTAAAGAACAAATTCCCTGACCTCACCCTTGCCACACCACAGTCAAGCCTGTGTTCCCTTCCAATACATTCACCATGCAGATACAAGCTTTACCTACGTGACACTTTCACTCTATATCCTTGCTGCACACTACCTATCTCCTTTACAGCCTGCATATTTTACTAGACCAAAACATAAATATTGACCCAATCATACGTTATAACTACTATACGGTCTTGTAGAGCTGTGCCATAATCTAAGACAGTAATCATGAAATATATTTATCTACTCTCAAAAAATCTTTGACATACATGCTTTTACGTGACTTTGTATGGCTCTTGTTGTAAGAGCCCTATATTAGCCTACATTGTATCAATTCCTACATCATGCCCCTGAGAAGTAAACTCAAAATCTCTGCCAGTTGATATAGAATAAGATAGTATATCCTGCTTTTAAACATCTTTGCTTTAAACTTGACTGATAAGCAGGACTACATATTTCTTGATGATCTATATGTTTATGAACTGCAAATGTAATTTATTCAGTTTTCTTCTGGAGAATTTATCTTTTACTGACTTTTTTGAGAATTATGGAGTTTTAAGGCTATTTTCCTTGTTTCATATATGCAGCAAATCTACTCCCCTTGACCCTAGTGTTGTCTGGCACACATCTGACACTTCTGAGTTGCTCAAAAACCCACCAGCATTGTTGTCACTTCTCTAGTTTCAGGAGTACTGAAACTGTTTATTTGGTCCATTCAGTAGAGCAGAAATTGGCTTTATCTTTACCTAAAATACTAGTAGGCAATCCCCACAGATTATAATCTTCCAGATGGACTTGAACAGCAGACTTTAACATATTAAATATACTTATCCTTGCACAGTTCTACCAAAATCTCAGTTTAGCTCTACTGACCTGTGATACTGTCAGTATATTAACAACTATGGCGCTCATCTACTACTCAGGAAGAGCTAACTCCCTACCAACTCCATCAATATTTTCCCAGGCATTTTTTTCTATTTGTTCTTACATGTTTATTTTACCAGGTAAACTTCGGAATTGTCATACTAGTAATGTTAGTATTGACTGAGATCACAGTAGTTTTGATACCTACATTAGCACTTGGGCTTGTTAAAAGCTACTTTACTAATTACTCACTAACATAAACTCCTTGCATTTAGCCCCCATACCCTTTCTTAACGCCACCCCCCACGAGCTCAGTTCTCTCCTCTTCCTCCATGCTCTTCTGAGGCAGTCTCACTACATAGATCTGGTTGTGCGGGAACTCACTATGCAGACTAGGCTGGCCTCAAACCCAGAAATCTGCCTACCTCTGCTTCCCAAGTGTGTGTATGTGCCACTCTGCCCAACTTTGTCTGATTCTTTACAGGAATGTAACTGGCACACTCTTTGCGGTATTAGTGCTTTATGTTTTCAGATTCTTTAGTGTCAAGTAAGTAGAATGTTGTGTTAATAATTACATACTGATTTGTACTTTATAATGTTAAAATATGTAACTATTCCTCTAAGGTTAATCAAAAGAAGCCCAGTGAGTTTTCCTGCATTTTCATCATTTACTATTAACACAATTTTTGTAGGTTAAGCTTCCTCAGTGTACAGGGTGATGAAGTCCTAATATTCTAAGGAATACTTGCAGGAGAAGAAAATAGACTACACAGCACAGACTGTTTCTAAGGCAAATGCTCAGTGCTGTTGTCAGATGAGAGTCTAGTATAAGCCAATCACCACCTTATTTCAATCATTATTATAACAATGAAGAGTTCCAACTCAAAGTGTGCAGGACATCTGATTCCATGGAGAAATAAACACAGGAAAAATTAAAGACTTAATTTGTGACTGTGATTTGTCACAAATCTGAGATTTGTGACTGTCACCACACTGCCAATCTCAGTTGAGTAATCTTGTAGAGCCTGAAACATGAGAATGTGTATAAATTTCCTAAGCATTAAATTGAAGGGATTAAATTTACCTTTATTCACTCATTAATTTGTGTGTGTGTGTGTATATATACACATATGTATGTGTGTAAGTCAGGGGATGACATAAGTATCTTTATCATTCTCACCTTGGTTTGATACAGGCTATTTTTGCTAAATCTGAAACTCACTGACTGGCTACACAGGCTGGTGTGCAAGCTTCAGAGCTGTAGTCACCCCCTCCCTCCCCAGAGATGGAGGTGCAGACACATGCCACAGTACCCTTTACAGAATAACACCTACCTATCAAGTGCCATAAAGTTTCTATTCTAAATACTCAACAGAACACAGAGCATACATACATCAACTAAATAGTGTACACAAAAAGTGCAAGAGATAAGCAAGCACCACACAATTCCAGTTTGAGCTTATTACAGAGTGTGCCTTGAAAAGTCAGCTAAAGCAAGCTGTACAAAGTTATGTCCAAAATGGCAGATGTTTTTCAGAAAAAAAAAAAAGAAAGAAAGAAAAGAATCAATGGAAAATAGATGTCCATTTCCTTCAAATAAACAGGCTAGGACAGAGGAAAAAGAAAAAAAAATTCAAATTCTATCAGCTAGAATTCATCTAACACACATTCTTTCCTTAAAAATTACTGGAAGTTCAAGGAAGCAGAACTTTGAAAAGTTAGCAAGAGGGGCTGGTGAGATGGCTCAGTGGGTAAGAGCACTCGACTGCTCTTCCGAAGGTCAGGAGTTCAAATCCCAGCAACCACATAGTGGCTCATAACCATCTGTAACAAGATCTGACACCCTCTTCTGGAGTGTCTGAAGACAACTACAGTGTACTTACACAAAGAAAGAAAAGAAAGAAAAGTTAGCAAGAGACAGGCCCCTAGAAAACTCCACAGTGAAGTTCTTTGGGTCACCATGTCCAATAGAGCATTAATATGGCCTTGTCTTGACGTCTGTATTCCAAGGGTTAACTTCTCTTTCTAACTACTAGATCTAAAGAGCTATGGGACCAAAGCTAGTTATTCCTTACCTGGTGATTCTACACTTCTCCTTCAATCACACTAACATTCTATTGATTGATTGTTTTTCCACATCCCTATTGAGAAAATAAAGCCAGTAACGAGGACCTAGTCACCTCAGCACTCAGAAGGACGACTAGCACATTCATTATGTATTTATTTAAATAAACTGATCCATGTTACCACTCCAAACTAATCAAAGATCTTAGAAGTCAATGTTCACTTTAGTCAGAGGAAAACTCAGAAAATGAAAATATAATTTAATATACAACCCCCAAGGAAGGAAAAACATCTGAACCCAACCACCTCTAAATAAAATAAAGCCTCCTAAGAAAACTTACTGCCAAGAATGATGCATAGACACATCTAGCCACAGCTGCAAGCATTACCACAATTAGGTTAACACTGGCTTCCCTGATAGCACAACAAATGCCCTGGTCAGACAATACATAAATCTCCTCAGAGGCATATTATCCGCTATTAAAGGAAACAGAAGTCAATCACTTTACTTTTTTGTAGGTGGTAATGGGGTATACATGTGACAAGAAATAGGAACACACAAACAGCAATAGGGGAAAAAGAGCTGTAATACATACTGATGGGCATTTTGATTCCGATTTACAGAATGGAAGAGATCTCTTAAATTATCTAATGCAAAGATAATGAGAGAGAAATGGGAAAGACCCTACCATCAAGTAATGGACAAAATCCAGGATGCTGAGAAAACAAGGTACTTATCTACAGATTAGAAATTTAAATGAGCTGGGATAGCCTACATCAAACTGTAAACAATCTCTTTCACGTTTACAAATCCATATAGGAAGAAACTAACTATACTGATTAAGTTTAAATGTAACTCAATAAATTAAATTTAGTTAAAGAGCCAGTCTCAAGTCAGATCATCCTTAAACATTCTCATAACTGCACATAAACCTCACTGTAGTCTCACAAAAAAACAGAGACCACCACAGACATATACACAGGCACTAACACTCATCTATTTCCAGCCTGGGACAGAGTAAAAATTTTAAAATTACATAACCATGTTACTGAAACACCTTAATGCTAACCTAAATAGTCTACTTGGGAAATGAATATGTGTAGCTAATCTATACTTTGGTTCCCAAAATTAAAATGAAATTAAAAACTTGTTTTACATGTACATTACTTACAACTAAACACAAATACTTATGTTGTCATTTATCTAAAAAAAAAAAAAAAAAAAAAAAAAAAGAGTATTATAAAATGTCCTATACCTTAAAATCCAAGAACAATAAAAAATATTCCTAGTCGGTCCTTATTTCTATATTTGATAACAGTATGTAAGGATTGAAATCATCAGTCCAAAAGGTTAACTGAACATAAAATACACCAGGCACCTCTGGTAAAGAAATGACTAAAATTCAATATACTAAATAAATCCAAGTCATGGATTTTCTATACACTGCACAGCTAAGTCAAAGGTCTTCCTGAGGCAAATGTGACAAAAAAA
>NC_034608.1:81526415-81567716 GCF_900095145.1 Mus pahari | reverse complement strand
CCTGGAACTCACTTTGTAGACCAGGCTGGCCTTGAACTCAGAAATCCGCCTGCCTCTGCCTCCCAAGTGCTGGGATTAAAGGCGTGCACCACCACGCCCGGCTGATAAATTACTTCTGAACAAGGCATAAAATCACAAGACCCAGGAATGATGTGATGGTGCCTCCCCTTAATACTAGCACTCAGGAGGCAGAGACAAGTGGCTCTCTTTGAGTCCTAGCCCAGCATGATCTACACTGAGAGATACAGGCTAGCCAGAGCTAAACAGTGAAACTGCCCATAGCAAAGCAATCCAAGCAAACAAAAAGAACCTAACAACACTTCTGAAATAGTCATGGAACATTTGCTGTGAGAATATTGTATTCTGACTCTGTAAACATCTGGGAGGTATACAAGGTTTTCTGTTCAACAAAATACTCAAACGAGTAACATACAACATTCAAAATATATCCTACTAAAAGCAAAACTTGCAGAACAAAAATGTAAGGAGCTACTGTGCCACAAGTAGGCCCCTTAGGAAATGGTATTCATCCACTACAATGGCTTGGATTTCCCTAGCTCTTTTGTGAAGGTTTACTACGGAAAAACAAAAAGAAAAACAAGTCAATTTGATATCTAAGGTAAAATTATCTGAAGAATCTTACGTGTGTTTTAACTCACAAAATTGGAGTAAGAGTAGCAGAGTGTGCTGAGAAAAAAAGAATTAAAACTCCCTTCCAGTACTAGTTTGGGCAGAACTGAGAAAAGTGGGGAAATGGAATAAATTACCTGGCCCCTTTTCTCTTAATACTGGAGAAGAATGCATGCCAATTACCTTAAGCTATTAGGTGAGCCTTCACTGTTCAGATATGCTTGGAAAGTAGGATCCAATCTCTGGAGTACTGAGAGCCATGACTCAATTTTTATTTTTCCTATTATCTGGTAAAACATACTGAAAAAAAAAAAAAAAGAATGGATTAGGTCTGTACAATTTGTGGTATCTATGACCATATTTAATATTTCATTAATAATTTTTCAACTTCTCCAGGAGAAGCTTCACAGATTTCTGTAGAACTCAGCCATCTGTGTACTGATCGCATAATTAGTTCCCTTATTAATTACTGTTATATGATACCAAACAGTCTCAGGTCAGCCATTAAATAGTTACACCTAAAAATGTCAATGATTCTTTGAAATGTATTTTCTTTTTCCTTTTCCAATGATTATGTTTTCATTCTGTTTTTCTCTAAAGTGACTGTCAACAAAACTCAAAGTTCAAGAGTGGGCACCTTTAATCTCAGGGAAAAGCAGATCTGAGAGTTCAAGGCCAAAGGCTAGTCAGAGCTACATAATGAGCCATTGCCTCAGAAACAGACAGCAAGCAAACAAAAACAAAAAAAAACAAAACACAAAAACTGTGAAAGACTCAGAACTCAACTATAAAACTGAATTAAAATTATATTTCAGTATGAAAAAAAAAACTTTTTTTCCCCAGGTGGAAGAGGTTTTATTGGAAGAAAGACAAAAAGTAGTGGCAGAGAGAGAAGAGGGGGAGAAGGAGAGGGGAAGGGGCGTTGTCCTTATTTATATGGAAAATGATGTAACAAGTAAAGGTGGGAGGTGAACCAAGTGACTGCTGGGAAGATGGTGCCTATGGAAAAAAATCTTAAAACAAACTCTAAGCATTATCTCTTGTCACCAGAGACTGTACATTTCATTTAAGTTCTTACATAAAACTAAGAGAAAAGGTACTATGACTGCCTCAGATCATGTATCTAAAATGTTTAAAGGTTTAAAAAAAAAAAAAAGTTCAGTTTAGAACTACCAACATCAGCTGCGTGGATGAGAAAGGAACAAATGTTCATTTTGTGAGTTCCCAGTGACTGAGACTACAACAGGATAGAATCACCCTGTCTTGGGTGGTCTGTGTAGCCCTGCCGCCTTCCTTTAGCACTGCAAGCCAAGTTGCGTTCTCTTTCTATAGGCCTACTGCTTACCACCATACAGTACCCCTCTGAAACTGTCACTAATTCTGGTACTCTTTCAACTTACATGTCTCCTCACACTTCAGAGCTAGACAAACGTGTCAGGTAAAGTAAGAACATGGAATGGTTCCATATAATTATATTCATATACATGTACATACACTGGAAATGAAAGGATGCTGTAGTACATAAAAACCTTCATTGGATGCTTAGCAAATCATTCATTTTACTGCCTTGAATAAGTATATATGGTGCTAAAACTCAGGACCCTGTGGGTGTTAAAGTAGGTGCTTTATCACAGCTACATCTCCAGCATGCTGCATATGGGCTTTATGGAATCACCTGTACAGTGAAAGACAAATTCTTCCTTTAAAAAAATTCTGACTATTTCATAACACCAAATACTAATGAAATACCATCTTCCTCTGAATCTATAAGACACTGCTAAATATCAGGCATCGTGACAAGTTTCATTTGTATCCAGGCTAGATTGTAGTAAACTCCAAATCTACCCAGAATCGTAAACTTAAAGAAGCTTTTCCCTATATTTAGGACAAAATGATAAGTAAGTCAGACCCTGGAAAACACGTCTTCACTTAATAATGATTAGTGTAGACCATAGTACAATTTCACAGGAGTGAGACATCAGGCAGGTGTGAAACAGTTCAACTTCTAACCACCTGAAGTGGCTCAGGTATTTCTTTCCTTCATGTGAAGACGTTTTAGACATGGCTGCATGCATGATTTAGCAAAATCAGGTGGATATGGTGTCCTCAACCTAAATACAAAGTACATTTCTTAAAAATAAATAAATAAATCAAGGAAATCTTGGTGAGAAGGTTAAATTTCTCATCAACTGCTGACCAGCGTGTAACATTTGCTGGTCATGCTGCACCATATACATAAACACACATGATTATCCCAACTAAATACTGCACATAAGCACTGAAGTCACAATTTGCAAATAAGAAAATATGCAACCATGTATAAAATTTATTTCTAGTTCATAGCTTGAAACATTAGCATCCCTATTGTTTTTAATAATTTACATTTTCAATTACATTTGATTGATTTGAAAGAAGACTTAAGAGCAGAAGTTTCTGGAAAAAAATTTCAAAAAGAATCTAATTTTCTATTTCAGTGACACACAATGCTGTGGGGCTTAACCTGACTCTAAGGCTGTGTCCTCCGTGCAGCCTTGAGCAGGCTGGCTCAGACCTGGTTTGCCACAGTTGCTAGCCCACCTAGGGTGGAGTCTCCTGACCTAGGTAAAGTCTGCCACATCTGAAACTTTCCTGCAAGAGGCCATTACCTGCTGAGAGGCTGAACCTGTTTTCCTGACACTATCCTGACAAAGCCATGGGATCCTGGTGTGGGTGGGGGATGGGTTCCCCCCTTTATAAGCTCAGACTCACAAGCAAACATAAGGCCTTGATCAGAAACTTGTCTTGGTCTAATTATTTCTCTTGCCGCCTTTCCCATCCAAACCCCGTCTTTCCTTTCAGGAACCTAGGAACCCCAACTACATAAGGCTGCGATGCATATGCTCGTTTACATTTGTGCAGGTTCTGCAACAACCTCTCTGCATTCTAAGGTTTACGCTGAAGAAATGCAATGAGTTAAATCACACATCAGAGCCTGGAATTGTGACATCATCAAGAGGGCCAATTAGGGTTACTTTTTCAGTTCCTCTATGGTTAACATTAAGGATGCTCAACCTATAGCCAGACAACTGAGTTCTAGTTTTCATACAATAGGAAAGACTTAAGGAGGCAGAGGCAGCATTCTTGCTTGAAAGCAGCCTGAGGGAAGAGGATGTTCTGCAAATGCGAAGAGATCGATCCTCAAAGATGAACACCTTAAAAGCAAATAGAACATAAAATTGCACTAAACTGGGTGTGTCCATGATCCAGACATTCCTAAGACCCAAAGCTGAAAGTTGCCATTAACTGTTTAGAGCATTTAGCAAAAACAACTAATTTGCTTCTCAATTTCATTAGATATGAAATTAATCGACTGCTTATATCAAGCTGCTCCACACTAAGACATGCTAACACTGCCTAACAGTTCACAGCCTATGGCATATAGTTTTAGCAAAGAGGGAACACTTCCCAGAAGAATAAATTGCTAGTTATTAAACAAAAACAAAAACCTAATATTTTGGCCCAAACTAAAAGAAACAAAACATTAGCCAGTTAACAAGAAAATGCCACATTTAGAGCCACATTTATATTGCTATAAAGCTATAATGAAAGTTCAATCTAAAGGTGAGCACAGGAAGGCAGTACGGAAAGACAGAATGTGCTTTCCATTGAAGATGGAAGAATATCGAAGAGGCACAGCAATAATGACCTAATAGCTGCCTTAGTTCCCGCTTTCCAACCCAAGTTTACAATAAATCTTTCCATTCTCTTAAGTCAAGTCTTCTCACAACAGATTCCAACCTTAGTTTAGCATCACAATCACTTCCAAGTACTTGCATTTACCAGTTAACACCAAGAGCTCAGTATCCCCTGTCAGAAAACTATCCCAATAACCCAATACCCACCCTCCTCCAAATACACATCTGTGACTGCCTGTCGCTACTTTGAGGGTTCTCTTTTCTTCTACTCTTCATTGCTTTTCTTTCACCCTGTCAACCTCCTTATACTAGAAAAGATGGGAAAAAGAGAGGAAAGGTAAAAGATTCCTGAATGAAATCAGGGGTCGGAAAGGGGGCAGGCAATGCTATACTTAGGCTGTTTCCTGGTGATTCGAGTTCCTTGGGGCAAGTTTGATCTTCACTGTCAGAGTGTCTGCTTCCTTCTGGTTTCTTCATAACACACAACAACGAGTAACCCAGTCCACCTCTAGAGGCTCTAGCATTTATACACCCTCTGTCATACAATCGAAGGAATTATCTGCGGCTGGCAAAATCATGCCCCTCTCCCCCACCCCCAAGCCAGAGCACAAGGCAAATCCCAGGCAACTGCTGTGGAGAATCTTTAACAGCACCATTCCCACACCTGGGATTAAAATGAAAACACATTATTATAATTTTTCTGTGTGTGTGTGGTTTTTTTTTTTTTTTAAGAAACCAAAACTCCAAAACTGTCACTACACACATCCACACTCCCCTCCTGCCATGTGGCTCACAGGCACTCCCACTATCACTAGGAGCCCACACACCTCAAGTTTTCACTTTCCCACATTCTCACCTCCTACAGACTTGCCCACACAAATACGGATGACCATGACGCTCATGTCCAAGCCAACTCAATATGCATTCCCCTGACTCCATTACTCGTTCAAGGCTGTGTAACCAGGTGAACATAGCTGTTTTAATACCTCATAAAAAATGCATATTGGTGGACAAACTGCCACCCTTACAGAAGAACAGAAGCATGCAGAGCAGGAAAGATGCTGAGGTCCTATCATCCTTGGGATTCAGCTCATTTTCTCTAATCCCCCCCCCCCCACACACACACACAAGATCCTCCTGTCTTGAACTTTTGAATCCTTTCAGAGTCATTAATAGATCCTTACAGAGTTAGAGATTTAGGGCAAACCAGAAAATTATAATGTCTCTCTCCACTACCTCTAGCAACAAAGCAGCAAGCAGTATTTTTTTCCTTTCTAATGCTATTCATGTAAATATATGTTAATATCCAATCAAAAATCCATTCATTTTAAAATTTAAAACTTGCTGGATACGATGGATGTAAGTGTACTTTTAATCTGAGAACTCAGTAAGCAGAGACAGGCAGATCTCTGAGTTCGAAGCCAGCCTAGTCTACATGATAAATTCCAGGACAGTCAAGGCTATGTAGAGAAACCCTGTCTCAAAAACCAGCAGAGAACCTGGATTCAATTCCCAGCACCGACATGGCAGCTCACACCAGTCTGTAACTCCAGTTCAAGGGCTTCTGATTCCCTCAAGAGGACATACATGTAGGCAAACACCAATGAAGATAAAAGCATAGGTAAATTATATACTAAAAACACCAAACTAACTAAAAACTCTAAGTGCCTGTCTGGTTTCATTGCTGAGACGGGACAACACAACCAAGACAGCTCTTATAAAAGAAAACATTTATTTAACTTAGGCTGGCAGGTGTTTAGGTGCAGGGTTTAGTTGATCATGATCATGGCACAGAGCATGGCAGGGTGAGCTGAGAATTCTACATCTTGATCCAAAGGCAGACAGAAAGAGCCTGTTTTCTGCATTGGGTGTAGTTTGAGACCTCAGAGCCACCCTCAAAGTGACACACTTCCTCCAACAAGGCCACACCTGCCCCAACAAGCCCATACCCCTAATAGGCCAAGTATTCAAATGCATGACTCTATGGGAGCCATACCTAATCAAACCACCACAGTGCCTCTTACATCTTTTCCAAAAGATCTCTTAGAAATAGCACAAAAAGGAACACACTGGTCACTGTTCTAAGTTCTAAAAGACAACAATGTACTCCTAAGGGGAAAAAATTCACAGAACTCCTAGCAATTAAAATTTGTTTCTGCTCTATTTACTATCTTTCCATTAGATAAAAAGTAGGGACATGATTGGTTTTGTTTCAAGTACCTGGCAAATGTTACAGGTATGTTTCAATTTCTTAATGAAAAAAAAACACCTATTCACATTCATCCTGCCAATGAAGAAAAAACACCTATTCACATTCATCCTGTAATCATTACTATTCACATTCATCCTGCCAATGAAGAAAGAACACCTATTCACATTCATCCTGTAATCATTACTACTGTTGACCAAGAACCTACCATCAGGTCATCGGGGCCAACTACTTCATGGTACCAGGGAGATGCAAACATCAGTATCAACTCACTCCTCAAATCACAAAGCCTGTGTGGCCAATTCTATTTAGAAACCTCCACCACACACACACAGAGTAAGATTTTGTGTGAAATTCAAAGGACTCCCAATGTTAAAAATTCAGACTCAATAAAGCAAATCAAACCATACAGGGAAATCTCCTTACTTGCTGGTTTTATAATCTGCAAACTTCTGAAAGATCATCAGAATACAGGTAAAACAGACACCAGGTTTCCTAGTACTTTCAGAAATACTTGATTATGAGCCTTTGTTTGCCAGAACCCATCATGAACTACTAACAAATAAACCATGGCACACTAATCCAAAAGCCTACAATGCCAAGCCTACATAAAACAAAAATCTTTACTATGAACAATAATATTGGTAGAATCTAGCCAAGAAATACACAGCCTTCAGATTTCATCTTAAACTAGTCACTAATTTAGTCTTTTACACTCATTACAGGCAATGATTACCAAACTTTTTAAAAAGCATTGATAATAACTCATGTACACAGACTAGACCAAATATAAGCAATTTAGCCTGGACTGTACTATCTGAGACTATCCTCTGAAACTACAGACTTACACACTGTACGATAAAATAATCCCACAAAAAGTTATGCCAACCACCTCAATGAGGTGCCAATGTAACTTGTTTCCCAAATGAGTTTTAAAATAATGACTATGAGGTTTCAAGTGACTCGGTAAACTAAAAAAGCTTACAACACAATTCATAAACACAGTGAATTTTGCATTCTAATTATCTAAATGGAATTAATTCCAAAGGTTTCAATTACTTTGGAAGAAACTTTCTGACTTGTGGACCAAGAGCAGCAACAACAAAAGGAATGCCATGAACTCCAAAGGAACTGGTGTCTTAGTGAGGGTTTCCACTGCTTCCATCAATCACCATGACAAAAAGCAAGTCAGAGAGAAAGGGCTTACACCTCCTATCACTGTCAATCGGAACAGGAACTCACACAGGGCAGGAACCTGGAGGCAGGAATTGAAGCAGAAGCCATGGATGGGGTGTTGCTTACTAGCTTGCTTTCCTTGACTGGCTCTGCCTACTTCCTGCACACACCCACGATTACACCACCCACAATGGACTGGGTCCTCCCCAAAGGACCATTAATTGAAAAAAATGCCTTATAGCTGGGTCTCATGGAGGAGTTTCCTCAACTAAGTCTCCTTCCTCTCTGATGAGTCTAGCTTGTGTCAAGTTGACACAAAAAGTCACAAAACAACGTGACACAAAAGCCAGTACAGTATTTTCCACATTGTTTTGGTAGTGCTAGAAAATGAACACAGAGCCTTAGGTTTTTCATGCATGCTAGTGGTCCAAAACTGACTGTCCTACATCCAGCCTAGAAGGTATTCTAAAGATTTGAAAACAAGTGAGTCACCAAAGAGAAGTGAATGCTTCAACAAGAACTATCAGTTAAGTATCAAGTGTCAGGGTTAGAAGCAGCCTTTTATAGAAGACTACCAAAGCCCATCAGGGGTACATGCAAAAAGCCAAGAGGAGGTACTACATTTTTGGAACAATCAACGTAAGTACTTACATTAAGAAGCAATTCATCTTTTGTTTTAAGAGGAAAATTCTTATTTTCTTTCTCAACTTGGACATCCTCATCTCCATCTGACAACACAGGAGGGAGTGATACACAGGATGAAGATGAAGACGACGATGACGAGGAGCTTGAGCTATCTGAATCTGTTTCACTATAGAGGAAAAGTTGAAAACTTGGTCAAGTACTATCATGATTAAAATAAAACCTTGTTTCAAGTAGGAAACTAACATTTCCAAACTGACTTTGTTGGTGGAATATTAGTTTGTTGTTTGTTCTGGTTTTTCGAGACACAGTTTCTCCTGTAACCTTAGCTGTCCTGGAACTCCCTCTGTACACTAGGCTGGCCTCGAACTCACAAGAGATCTGCCTGCCTCTGCCTCCTAAGTGCCAGAATAAAGATGTACACCACAGTTTTGTTCATTTTAAAATCCTTGACTTAAAGCAAGAACAGAAGTCATTTGGATGAAAGGTCATGAGAAGGTCAGAGTAACACTAGGATGAAGAATAATTGTGGGGAGAGGCCATTTTTTGGCACTGGCTATATAACTACTAAAAATATACAAAAAACCTGGGCCCTCTCTGGGCCAACAGTACCTTGTTATAAATCTCTACAAATATAATCAAGCATGTGACAATCAGTAACTAATGATAACACTAGGCCAAGTACCTGTCTGTATGAATGAGACTACTTAATTCAATGAGTTTCTTCTCACCCTGTAATGCCTCCAAGTTGCCATGGTGACCACTCAACTCTGAAAACTTCTTTGGCTTGACTTGACTAGCTTCCTTACTTCAGCCAGTGTTTTTTACCCATAGTCACCCCCCACCCCCCCGCACTCATCAGGCATAAAACATTCATTCCAGCAATCTCAATCTTCAACCAAGTACAAATAAATGCCTCCGTCTTCAGTCCTGACATTACTATCCTAGAGTTTTAATACCTAGACAATCATGACTGTATCAACTGTACATACCTCATCTCCATCAAGCTAAGAGCAAGGAGGGAAAAATCATTCTTCTTACTGAATGGGTTTCTTTCCTGGAACATCTCTTTTTATTTCACTACTCAGTCTTCCTCTAGTCATGGTAGGTGAGACCCTGGGATATTTTAAAACTTCTTACTTGGTCAATCATAAAGTCCAGTCTCCTAACCTATTCTACTTCCTCATCATCCCCACCTTTTCTGTAATAGCTGTATCAATACCAAGCACAGCCTCTCCCATAACTTCTCTCCACTCCATTGCAGTTACTTTAGCATTCTTGTGACCACTCATCCAAGTGAGCTCCCCCTCTTGTTTTAAAGGAAAAACTTATAACTGATGTAAATTGACATAAACATGACAAGAGATTAAGAATAATCTTATAAGACTGTACTTATGATTTTGGTACTAGTGCTGTGTTCAAATAAAAGAACATTCACTTTGAGCCAATTCTGATGGTGCATGGTTGAAACCTCCGCTCTCCCAGAAGAGGGGAATCAGAAACTCAAGTCTGAAGCCACCCTTAGCCACCTGAGACCCGGGAGAGAGAATGCCTATTTGCTTTCTAAAGAGATGGGGAAAGAAGGTGTGAACTTGGATGGGTGAGAAAAATCTGGGAGGAGACAAGGGAGTCGAATCATGATCAGAATATGCTATATGACAAAAAAATTGTTCAATTATAACAGATGAAAGTTTTAAATGTTCCAATAACATTCAACTAGGAAAATACCGAGACAGTAGCTATATGGATTTGTACTTAAAACTAAGAAAATATTCAGAGAAAAATGTTAATTCTCCTCCAAAATATCTATACTGTGGACAAGATTAAAAAAAAAAAAAAAGGCTTTAATCCCAGCACTCGGGAGGCAGAGGCAGGCGGATTTCTGAGTTCGAGGCCAGCCTGGTCTACAGAGTGAGCTCCAGGACAGCCAGGGCTACACAGAGAAACCCTGTCTCAATAAATAAATAAATAAATAAATAAATAAATAATTTTAAAAAAGGCATGCTCCTTTGTATGTCAGCCTTAGACCGTCTCAAGATCAGGTTTCTGGTAATCTCGAGAACCTTGCTACTCCCACTACATACATGAAGCCTAATTCTATCCTCCCAGTGCATGAAACTTTCTCAACTCCTGGTATGTTCACTACTGTGCAATTGTTCCACCATCTGCCTGCAGTGCTTCAGCCTAGAAGACACGTATGCCAGGTCACCCCGCCTACCAAATCACTCTCCTTCCTGATTCTCCAGGGCACTTTTCAGATTGCTACTGGAGGCTGCCCACAACTTCTTAAAAACTAGTTTGGGCTACTGCTGTGTAACTATTTCCTCCCAAATGAAACCCTGGCTCCTAGAGGGAGGAGAAGGGCCTAGAAGACTCAAGGAACTAGTGAAGCTCACAAGGCCCTAACCTGAAGTTCTAAAAGCTGCACACTGCTGGGCAGACTGCTGGTAGAGCTGCCACCACAGCAAGGAGCTCCATCGATACAGCTCTTCTGTCACCCAGGCTACGTGGGCTTTCCCTGAGACAGCTACCTTTGAGTCACCCATGCTCTTGCATAGAAGCACAATACCGTGCATGCAGCTAGGCTTGGGTGCACAAACTGGAATGAAAAGATGTCTGTTCACGTCTCCCCAGAAAAAGTCGAACAACCACTATCAAAAACTTGAAATGAATGGTTCTATCAACAAAACCTTATCTACCTAGCACACAGGCAAAAAGCAGTACCTTTTTCCATTTCTTCAGGTTATCTAGTATCCTCGGCCACAGGGTCAGAAGTCAATTCCCAACAGTACTGACTACATCCCATGCTTCCCTTCCAACTCTGGCTCCTGGTCTACCTCCTGTATCTGTTCCCCAATAGTGCAGGCTCTGCTTACAAGATAACTACCATCCTAGAACTGCCAGGAAACCAAGCTGTTCATAATTGGCTTAGCTCCCTCCACCAACACCTTCTCCCTCTCCCTTGTCTCTCTTAGTGGTTTCCTAAAACTGTCCCAATTTCTGAAACCCCCTCCCCCCATGCTTACTCAAACATTTGTAGTTTGATAACCTTCTATATTCTGGGCCTTCTTCCTCAATGAACACACAGAGGAAATGTCTGTGGAAAGCACAGAGCCCCAAATACCATAAAAACTGGTTTGCAATTTTCATAGAATCCAGTTCCCTATGAAGATTCTACAGATTACCATTAACAGTCAAGAAGCAACTTATAGAGGACAGTAGTGGATGGCTGTACAAACCCTGCACTGGGAGGGTGGAGACAAGAGGACCAAGGAGTTCAACGTCAGCCTCCCAGGTTACAGACCAGTCTGGGCTACACCAGATCCTCGCTGGCAAGGGGGAGAATGAACTTTGAAACATAAAGTAATCCTTTTCCTGACCCTCAACTCGTGAGGTTTCAAAAAAAAAAAAAAAAAAAAATAGTCCTTTTCCTGACCCTCAACTCGTGAGGTTTCAAAAAAAAAAAAAAAAAAAAAGTAGTCTCGACGAAAAACGTAGCAATTCTGAACTGAAACAAGATTCAGAAGTTCTAACCCCAACTTGGTACATGTTAAACTGAGTTCCTATGATGATAACACAGCAGAGTCATTTTACAAATAATCTACAAACGTCGAGACTTCGACACTGCCAACAGGTTACTAACTTCGCTCGTACGTTTTTGCGGACTGTAAGTGGGAACTCCCAGAAGTAAGCTGGGACCGTGGAAGGCACTCCGGCGAGCCCGGGGTCCCAGCTCCCAGAAAGCACGTGGCTCGGAGCTCCGCTGCGCCGCCCCGCAGAGCGCTCCCCCGCACGCCCCGCTCCCCAGGCCCCGCGTCCCCGGCCCCGACCGCCCCGGGCTCTCGTGCACTCCACCTGTCCGAATCCGAGTCCGACGAGTCCGAGGCCTGCAGCACTGGCGGCAGCCCCGCAGCGTCCGGCCCGGTGACGCAGGCCCCGCTCGGCTTCGGTGGGCTTCCGCCGGCATCCGAGCTCGGGGCCGGCGGCAGCT
This sequence comes from Mus pahari, assembly GCF_900095145.1. NCBI lineage: Eukaryota > Metazoa > Chordata > Mammalia > Rodentia > Muridae > Mus > Mus pahari. The sequence continues at coordinate 81,555,394 of NC_034608.1, read as the reverse complement.
GCTCCCGGGCCGGCGGCGGCTGCTCCGGGGCCGGCGGTGGCAGCTCCGGGGCTGGCGGCCTCTGCTCCCCGGCCGCCGGCGGCTGCTCCGGGGCCGGCGACCGCTGCCCCCCGGCCGGCAGGACCTCCCGGCGCTCCTCGGGTGGCGGCGGTGCGGCCGACCCCTGGCCGGAGCCGCCGAACTTGAGCGTCTGCAGCTGCGCGGCGGCCTCCACCACCTCCATGGCGCCTCCCGGGCCGCAGAGCAGCGCGAGGTTCTCCTGAGAAGCCGAGCTCGCCATCGCGGCCGCGCGGGAAACCCGCGCGTCTCTCAGGTAACCGCACGCGGAGCGACCTGAAGACACGCCCCCGGCATCCTTCGCGGGACTTCCGGGAGGGCCGGCGACGTCACGGACCGGACGCGGGTTCCCAGGGGCTGGAGGAGAGGAACTGCGGAGGAACCTTGGCTTCCGCGCGGTCCTAAGTCCGCCGAGTTCACTGCTTCCGATGAACTGTGCTGCTCACTAAAAGCTAGGGCTTCCAGGCCTGATGGGAATGAAGTGAGGATTATAGACCTAGTTTCTGTACTTGAGAATCTTGAGTCAGAACGTCTTCAAAAGACATTTTTAGTCATTTATCTTGAAAGTTAAATGAAAGTAAAAACACATTTACATTCTCACCGTGAAAGAAAAAAACAATACTTTTCTTTCTCCAGTATATTGAAAAGACAACAGTTGTAAAGGATTTTACTGATAATGTTATGGCAGTGCTATATATCATAGTTGATGTTGCTTCATAGGAAGCGTGGGGTGACTCTAAAATGTAGCATTTTAATCTGGAGATCTTTTAGTCAGATTGTAAGGCACCCAAGCACCAAGTTCTTAAGACTTGGGGAGTCATTGCCAAGTGTTGGGGCATGCCTTTATTCCCAGCACTCAGGAGGCAGAGATAGGTGGATCTCTGTGATTTTGATGCCAGCCTGGTCTACTGAGCTAGTTCCAGGGCAGTCAAGACTACAAAAGAAGATTTAGGAAAAGATCAAACTTTTCTGGTTTTCTGGGTCTTCAATTTGATTAATCAATGCCTCACCTAATAATATTGCAACAGTTTAGTAGGCACACATATTCATGAAGGACTATGTAAAATTGTATATTATTTACTGACAATTTATTGTGGGAGATCCATAGAAGATTCTCAGTTAAAGTAAAAGAAGAAGTAATGCAGGCATTCCTCCACGTTACAATGTTTACAATCAAGTGTGAGTTTTAAAAGCAAAGGTAAATCCTTGGCAGAGAATTGAAGTATAGAATAGACTATTCAAAAGCACAACAATGGAAAGTTAAAATTGGTGGGGTGTGTCCTGGAAACCCTTCCAGATGAAATAGAAATTCAAGACGGTAGGTACTAAGGCAGTATGTCCCAAGTAAATACTCATATCCTAAAACCCCAATTCTATCATTTTTCTTGAAATATGCAACCTGGTGTATGTAACTAAATCTTATTTATCTTATCTGTAGAATACAGAAAAAATACTATCTCATTTAGTTCATAGAACATTAAATAAGATTGTGTAGAGAAGCAAGACTTGTCTAGCATGCATTCATTATACAGAAACCCCTGCAAAGTGACCAAAGCATGGATTTATGAATAATATATATCATTGATAATGACTGATATGTAGAGATATACACAGCTGAATTTTAGAAGAGACAACATGTTATTCAGAATATTTCTGTGTGCAGCAAAATGTTATAATTTTTCTGTAGAAATTAGACGATTGCAGTCTAAACTAGTGGTTGAGTCAATGAGGTAGAATAAATGACAATTCAAAATCTTAAGACCTTAACAAGGTACTAGAAAATTTGTGACTTAGGAAAGAACAAAGAAGATGATGTTATCTGTTGTACTGCCTGGTTTTGTGTCAACTTGACACAAGCTGGAGTTATCTCAGAGAAAGGAGGAAATGCCTCCATGAGATCCAGCTATAAGGCATTTTCTCAATTAGTGATCAAGGGGGGAGGGCACCTGGTGGGTGGTGCCATCCTTGGGCTGGTGGTCCTGGGTTTTATAAGAAAGCAAGCTGAGCAAGCCAGGGGAAGCAAGCCAGTAAGTAATATCCCTCCACGGCCTCTGCATCAGCTCCTGCTCCCTGACCTGCTTTACTTCCAGTCCTGAATTCCTTCAGTGATGAACAGCAATGTGGAAATGTAAGCTGAATAAATTCTTTCCTCCCCAACTTGCTTCCTGGTCATGATGTTTGTCCAGGAATAGAAACCCTGACTAAGACACCTGTAAAACTGGAAAAGTTGAAAAATGCTAATGACTGCTTAAAATTGACTCAGAAAAAACCATTTGTAGTCCATTGAAAATGCCAAAGGAAATTTAAAAATACAAGACAGGCGATCAGTAAAAAGTTAGGATCAGAAGCAGAGCTCAAGGATAATTCCAGAACTCGTCTGCTCATTCATCTGTTTACTTAGCATTGTTTTGAGCTATGCACTGCTGTATGACTTATTTGGATAAGAAGATTAATGAATCACAATCCTCCTCAGAAGGGATTCATAGTTCAGTAAAAAAGATAACTTGGAAAACAAGAGATATTTGTGTAGTAGAAGAAGGTACTTTAGAAGCACAGATTATGGCCTTTGGTTTGGTTGGGTTGGGTTGGGTTGGGTTGGGTTGGGTTGGGTTGGGTTGGGTTGGGTTTTTCAAGACAATGTTTCTCTGTGTAGCCCTGACTGTCCTGGAACTGTCTGTATATCAGGCTGGCCTCAAACTCACAGAAATCCACCTGCCTCTGCCTCCTGAGATTAAAGGCATCTCACCTGGCATTTTTGTTTGTTTGTTTCCATACTGTGCATTTTCATGACAGAAATGCACAGATTCCGAAACCTGAGAATGAAGAAGATCCTGGGTAAGGTAAGAAACTGCAGTGTGCAGTCTGGGAAGTAACATAACTATAATACTCTCAGTAGCCATAAACCTGGCTCAAGCATATTTCAAGGTCCTCGCTACAGACCGGATAGCAGTGTGATGCTGCTGACCTCAGAGATCTCCAGAAAAAAAAACTTCTTCCACACAGATGCAACTTTTTTGAACCTTAAAACAAAGCTAACCCTTCTAAGGAAAGCTCAGACTTTTCTCTGTGAAGCTGATATTTTGTAACTGCCCCACGTCAAATACAACAATAAAAGGGAAAAGGACCACAAAGGCCAAGGATGGTCTCAACATAGAGACTCAACTAGCTGATAGCTACCACATCTGACTATACCTATCCCATGGACTGGGTCACCCATGTCCTTCTTTGCCACTTTGGAGAGTGAAGACAGGACATAATAGGTTATTGATGAACTCTACCACTGAGCCACACCCTAACCTTATACTGTCTGTTTTATATCTTGTCAGACCAGAAGAAAACAGGTGCATTCCAGCCATGTCTAACATCATTTTTAACAGAAACGGAAACAACGTGGAGAACTGGCCCCCAAGATAGATAGGGAGCCCCAGGACCACCCCATACCCACCTAGCACTGTAGCAGGCTTTTACATTAGGGTGAGTGAACTGGGCCTTTAAAGAGATCCATGAATATGTTAATCTGAGAAAACAGGAAAACTTCACAAGGAAGAATTGAAAAACAAACAAAGAAAAATAACCAACCTTAATGCCCAGCTTAGGTTTCAAGTTCCATTTGATCTTGATCTGGATGCAATTTACTCTTATGTTTGTCTTCTGCTCCCCCCACCCTCTCCTGTGCCCTGTGGATTCTGGTTGAGAGTCCTTCAGTCTAGCAGACTTATTCTCCATATCTGGCCTTTTCCCTTTGCTGGTATAAGAGCAGGGACCATTTGCTCATTGTATCCAGGCAACTGTAACACTCCAGAAGAGACCCTCAACACTCAACCTTGGTACTCAAGCAGTAGTCACTGCCTAAATTATTGCTTATTTTCCTCTGTCCAATATCTTCAAGTTATACCTATGAAATTAGGTACTACTTATTATATGTATTATTAGGTACTACTTACTATATGTATTATCCCTTATTGTTTCTTTTTCTCCTGAAAAATGAAGTCTCATGGACCTAACAACTTTGTCTAACTACTATACCTATTTCTTTCTTGTCCAGATTATAGCAAATATTATGAAGACTTTTTGAAACATCTATTTTGCATGTGTGCATGTGTATGGGCAGGTACATATGGGGGCCAGAAGAAAACTTAAAAGAGCCAGTTCTTGTCGTTTTCTGCTGTGCGGATTCTAGGGATTGAACTCAGCTCATTGGGCTAAACAGCAAGGGAATTAACCCACTGTGCCATTTATCAGCCCCTGAAAAGATATTTGAACAGAAGAATGAAAGAAAAACAAAAAAAATATAAAATTTATATTTTATTTTTTATATTTTAGATAACACTGAAGATGACACTGTGGTTGTTCATTCTCTGTATATTGCTTCATCAATACCTAAGAAAGCCGCTGCTGCTGGTAGAAATCTCTTCTTTCTGAGATGGGGACAGCCTGAGTTTTAGGATAATAATAGCTGTACCTGTGCCTGACTTTGAAATAGGTCACTCTTTCACAATTGGTTCTTTTTCTAAGTGCTTGAATGTTTCAAAGTGTCCTGAATTTACCTCCAGTACTTCCAGAACCTTCCTGCTTACTGCATTATTTCTAATAGCTGCCAAACTTAGCCCGAAGTATTTAGCCCAAGGCTAACTCTAACTTTTTGTCATCTGAACACCTGACAGAATCACCAGTAAAATTTCGAGAGGAGAATTTGCTTCATGTTGAATTAATTCCAAATTAAAGGCCAAATCTTCAGAATGACACATTATTTAATATGTGAAAATAAAATTTAGGAAAACAATTTAGCAAATTACAATAATCTATACACTGTTAAGACTGAAAAATTATATTACAAAGAAATCAAACGAAAACTAATCTTAAACAGTTATTAAGACTGCTGCTCTGTACTGTCTGTCTTGCTGTTCAAAATGAGGAGGTTGACACTTGTCACAGGGCACAGGGTAGAAGCTTTGGCCTTGCCCCAGACTGTCTGCATCACAATCCACATTTTAATTGAGAGTGGGAGCTCCTGCCTGTAATCCCAGCATTCACTTGGGGGACTGAAGCATGAGCACCTTAGGGAGTTTAAGGTGATTTAAGGCTTGTAGCCTTAATAAGACCCTATTTCAAAAACAAAAACCAGGGCTAGAGAAATAGTTCAGTCACTGATGTGCTTGTTTATACAGTCATGAAGGGCTGAGTGCCATCCCTGGAACCTATTTAAAAAAGAAAACAAATAAACCTATATGTAAAAGAAAGGAAGGAAGGGAGGGAGGGAGGGAGGGAGGGAGGGGGAAGGAAGGAAGGAAGGAAGGAAGGAAGGAAGGAAGGAAGGAAGGAGAGAAAGAAAAAAGAAATGTCAGACAGACACATTGCTGTCTTAGCTCAGATTTTATTGCTGTCAAGAGACACCATGACCATGGCAACTCTTATAAAACAAAACTGTAGTATAAATACTTTAATAAATCCAGTCATGGGGTTACTACCCGGCTCAATGGTGTATGTTCCCAAATGAAGGACATACATAGCTTTTTTTTTTTTTTTTTTTTTTTTTTTTTTAATATTGCTTAAGCAGTACAGTAGCTGGGCAAGTGCCTACCCTCCATGCTGTGAGAAGCCACCTCCCACCAAGAACTCCAAGTCACTACTTACTAATTTCCATGTTCCATCTTGGCTGCTCTTAACTCTAGTTAGTCAGCCCTCTAGGCCACATTTTCTTGGCCCAGAGCCCAGGGTACACTCCGTGCTTCTCTACACTCTCTCTCCATCACAGGCCTAAAGCATGGCATCTCTTTCCCTCCTACTTCTTCAAGGTCCCAAGCCCTGGAAACCTAAAGCCCACCTATGTCTTTCTTCCCCAGCTATTGGCTGCTGGAATCTTTATTTATCAATCAGGATTAACGGATGGAAGGTTCTCAGAAGCTATCTGCAGACCCCCTTGTGCAAATAGTTCTGGGGGACCCAATTAGCATTAGAATACAAGCAGCTACAGAAAGCATGTAATTGGGGTTGGCTTACAGTCTCATTATCATCGTCATGGGAACCATGGTAATGTGCAAGCAGACATGGTACAAGAGAAGGAGCTGAGAGTTCTACATCATGATCCATAGGCAGCAGATGGGGACTGTCATCTCACCGAGTGTATATAATAACAAGCATATATAACATCAAAGTCCACCCCAACAGTGTCATACTTCCTCCAACAATGCCACACCTAACCCAATAAGGCCACTCTCCAAATACTACCCTTCCATGTGGCCAGGCATTCAAACACATGAATCTATGAGGGCCATACCTATTCAGACCATCACATTTAGTGTCATGTATAGCAATACCTTCTCTGAGAAGGAAAAATAAGGCTAAGGGCAGATCTTGGAGGCTCACTTGCCAGTGAGCCTTATTCTACATAGTAAGTTCTAGGCTCTTGAAAATACTTGTCTCAAAAATTATGGTGGATGCGCAGCCACTGAGTACAATCCAGGTATTGAATTGAATATCTTATTATCTTAGTCAGGGTTTGTATTCCTGTTCAAAACATCATCAACCAAAGAGCAAGTTAGGAAGGAAAGGGTTTATTCAGCTTACACTTCCACATTGCTGTTCATCACCAAAGGAGGTCAGGACAGGAACTCACACAGGATAGGAACCTGGGGTCAGGAGCTGGTGCAGAGGCCATAGATAGGAGCTGCTTTCTGCCTTGCTTCCCCTCTCTTGCTCAGCTTTCTTTCTTACAGAACCCAGGACTACTAGCCCAGGGATGGCACCACCCACAGTGAGCCCTCCCTCCCTTGGTCACTAATTGAGAAAATGCCTTACATTTGGCTCTCATGGAGGCATTTCCCCAAGGGAGGCTACTTACTTTGTGATAACTCCAGCTCGTGTCCAGTTGACACACAAAACCAGCCAGTATACTTATTGTAGGCCAACCCATGTATTTAGGCTAGCTACAAGTTTCTCATACTTCTCCTTCTGTCTCCCTTCTGGTGACAGTTCGACTGTCTGCTCATCACTCACTGTGTACAAAGTCCCAGCCTTGCAAAAATGCTGAGTGACTTTGCCTGAGTCGCTTAGTTTTCTCTGTCTGCTATTTATTCATTCAGTCAGCAAATCAATAAATTTGTGTTAAGTATAACCCTAGCTATTGGGAAGAAAGTGATTAAGTAAATTAAAAAGCTCATGAGCTTATGGAACTCATAATGCAATTTTTTTGTTTTGTTTTACAGGAGAGATGCAAAACCCATCTATAGATGCCAGGAAAGGACCAGAGTCGTGGGAGGCTGGGAGGTTGCAGAAATTGAGACAAACTATGGTGGATTGAGTATGCTTAACCAGCCCACCCCCAGGAAGTGGTACTATTAGGAGGTTTGGCCTTATTGGAGAAGGTGTGGCCTTGGAGGAAGTGTGGAGGCTTTATAGATGGTCTTTGAGGCCTCCTATGCTCAGGCTCAGACAAGTAGGGAAGAGAGCCTACCTATCTTGCTGATGCCTTTGGATCAAGACTTAGAACTCTCAGGTTTTTTTTTTCCATCACCATGACTGCCTGAACACTGCCATGTTTTTCACCATGATGATAATGGACTGAACCTCTGAAACTGTAAGCCAGCCCCAATTTGGTCATGGAATCTCTTCGCAGCAATAAAACTTTAACCAAGACAGGAGCCTTGGACAAATAAAGCATTTTATTCACCAACAGACAGCCTCCTGAAGGAACCCAGGCACATGTTAACACACCGGCCTCACAAAGGCAGGCACAGCACACTCATAGACTGGTACACAAACTTCAAGTAAGTAGACACCCAGACCTTCAGAAAAACATACACAGGCAGACTGGCAAAAGTAAAGGCTTCTGACACCAAGATCATTGTCACTGTCAGGGTTTTATTGCTGTGGAGAGATATCATGTCCATGACACCTCTTATAAAGGAAAACGTTTAATTGGGGCTGGCTTATGGTTCAGAGGTGTAGTTCATTATCTTCATGGCAGGAAGCATAGTGATGTTTAGGCAGACATGATGCTGGACAAGGAGCTTAGAGTTCTATATCTGGTTTGGAAGACAGCAGAGAGAGAAACTGAAACAAAATGGGCCTGGCTTGAGCATCTTGAGAACCCAAAGTCAACCCCTAGTGACACACCTCCTTCAATAAGGCACTACCTACTTCAACAAGGCCACACCTGCCAACAGTGCTCATCTCTATGAGCCTATGGGGCCATTTTCATTCAAACTACCACAGACAAATTACCTATGGGGCCATTTTTCATTCAAACTACCACAGACAAATTACCTATGGGGCCATTTTCATTCAAACTACCACAGACAAATTATACAGAATCACACAAAAATGTTACTCTGCACAAAACAGTTCTATAACAGGATTCTATCACTAATTACCTTTGGGGTCCTTAGACATCTGCTGTCAGCCATTTTGTGCTGATTCATACCCAGTATTCATGTCTGTGCCCTTACGCCCTTGGGCTTTCAATATACGGCCACAAGGGCAAGGGTGAATGCATGTATTGGAACTTTTTAGGCAGCCCTCAAGGAGAAGATCAAAAAAGAGTAAAGCTGACATCCTAGAATACCTGTATGTCATGGGATTCTAGGAAGAGTTCAGCTGAAGTAAGCATTTAATCAGAGAACTGCAAGAGCACTAAAGAGTTGATATCTGATTGTCTAAAATTTTCATGTCATCTGGCTTTAATTTCTAACTTTTTAGAAGTCAGAAACATTTGGCCATGACAATGATTGCTTCAAGTTTATTTCAGTGTGTATAAGAACATGAGTAGATGTGTATAGATTGAAGCCTATACCATCTTTAATGACATTGAGAGGTTTTCTAATAGTTTAATAAAGTAGGGAAAGTGAGGCACAAGTCTCGGCGTTTCCCCCAAGCATTTTACTGGATATGATTGTTAGTGCTAATTCTCAATGCAACAGAAGTTACAATGACCTAGGAAGTGGGCCTCTGGGCAGGTCTGTGAGGCATAATCTCAATTACTTTAACTGAGATGGGAAGACTCATTAACCACAGGGTCCCTGGAAGGTCAGGAGATAAGAAGATAGGCAAGTTTGGGATCAGGAGGTCTTTCTCACATAACCTGTGGAAGCAAGTAAGTTTATTAAGTACACAATTTTCAGGGGAAATATGGGACCGAGTCAATGGGATGGAGTCAACAGGAGGCTAATAGAGCAATATGCACAAAGGCAATACAGAGATCCCAAGAGCATTATGACCTGGACACATAGCAAGCAGTCTTGGAACTGATAACTCCTATGTCCTCAGTGGGAAAGGCCAAATTCCCAGGAAATGAAACCTTAATTCCTTCCAGGTCTAGGCCCCAGCCCCGACTGGCATTGCCAAGTCTGCCCTGGGCAAGAACAGAGAACTAGGATCCTTTTGTCATTTGGGCCTCTGGGAAGCCTTGCTGGCTCTCAATAAGCTCCAGTAGTCTTCATGTCACATCTTCCCAGAAAGGCTGCCATTCTGTTACTGAAGACTGAATAATAACTAAGTAAAGGCTCATCGATTAAGGACCCTTGCTGACTTTTTAGAGGACCAGAGCCCAGTTTTCACCAACAACACCAGGCAGCTCACAATTAACTACCTGTGACTCCAGCTTCAGAGAATATGATGCCCTCTCCTGGCTTCCAAGAGCACCTCCATGCAAGTATACACATACACATACAGACACAAAGACACACAGACAAACAGAACTTGGCAAAAAAATGGTAACTCACTCACTTCCTACTCTCCTCTAACACTCATAGAGAAGCAAATGACTCAGCTGACTGGTGAGCTTGGAGTAACAACTGCACATGTTGGCTGGGTACATCTGGGAACTCTGGAAGTTCTGTGTCCTTACAGAGACTGCATTTTTGAATTACCCTCCATAGTGCAATATAATACTAACAAGTGCACATATGTGTTAATGCTGTTCTATGTGCCAGGTACTGTTCTAAGCATTATATTAAATTGACCTTTCTCCATAAATATTAGATACATATTATCTCTGTTTTATGAATAAGGAAACCAAAACTTAAGGAGATTTAATTATTTTCACAAGATTATATAGCTAGGAAAGATCCTAACTATTACTACAAAGGGACATTGAGAATTCTTACTGGTAAAGTGACTAGATAGAGACCTGTCTGATCTCAAAAAGCCTATTTTGCTTCAGGTCTAAAATCAGGTTTCCCAATCAAATCATTGTGATTGTCTTCTTCCTCTTCCTTCTCCTCCTCCTTGTCCTCCTCCGTCTCTTCCACCTCCTCCTCCTCTTCTTTTGCATGTCTTCTTGTATCTGTGTGTTCAGAGTGAATGCATGTGGAGGCAAGAGGACAACTTTAGGCACCATCTACCTTGTTATATAAAACAGGGTCCCAGCCCGGCAGTGGTGGCGCATGCCTTTAATCCCAGCACTTGGGAGGCAGAGGAAGGCGGATTTCTGAGTTCGAGGCCAGCTTAGTCTACAAAGTGAGTTCCACGATAGCCAGTGCTATACAGAGAAACCCTGTCTCAAAAAAACCAAAAACCAAACCAAACCAAACCAAAACAAAACAAAACAAAACCAGGGTCCCAGTAAATTGCTCAGGTTGGCATCAAACTTGACATCCTCCTGCTTCAGCATCCTGAGTAACTGGGATTATGAGAATGTGTTCTAGTTCTAAATAACTTTATCAATAATTAAGATAATTTCCCCCCAAGCATTCCTGGGTTCCATTTCTAAATTGCTCTATACTCTGGTGGAAAACAAATACACGGAGTTTATTGCAAACTCTAGAAGCTACTGATGACCAGAGGTCATGAAGTGACAACTACCTACAGAATGAATGCTTCAGGGCTAAATAGGAACACCTCTTCCCTTTAGGAACCAATAGAATGTAACATTCTCCAAGAAGGGTATTTCAAGCTAGCATTGCCTGATAAAATCTCTTCACTTACGGGAATGACATGTATCTGTTATTGATGAAGGCAGAATCCAGCAGCCACACTTAATTACTGAGAACTTGAAATGTAGATAAGGTGGCTGAAACCAAAAATATGTACTTCTATTTACTATTACTTAGTTTCACTTCACATGTTCCTCCAGGTAGGATAGGAAGAGATCCGTGAGACTAAATTCAAGGGATATACCTATCTAGACCCAAAGTGACTATGTTGGATAATGGCATTTCAAATCTTTGTAATCCTGCTCAGACACTGTCTAGTGTTTCTCTATGGTGGAAGTGCTTCAGTTCCCAGTGGACACTTGTATGGTGTCTAGGGTTTCTTTTATGGTGGAAGTACTTCCTGTACCAGTAGGTAACTCCCATGGTCAGCAGTTACCTCACTTGTCATTCCATTGCGACCCTGGCTATCTCTGATTCCCAAAGGTGGCCCATGCTGAGGACACTTCACGTTAATTTTGTTTGGAACTGATGTTTCATGGAAGCAAGACAGTTTTCAAAATGTTATCTCATTGGAAATCCAATAGTCAAGTGACCAAATTAGTTTTTTTCCTTTAAATTTTAGTTATCATTCCTTTTATTTTCTCAAACTCCATTAAATATGTTTTACCTACCCAAAACAACACAAAAGAGACTGTGAAAGTAAGAGAGACCGGAAATGAGATAGCATCAGTAAAGTTGGTGCCATGCAACCGTAAGGAACCAGCACCTATGTGAAAGCCAGGTGCAAAGAAAGGCACATGCCTGTAATTCCAGCCCTGGGAAATCAGAGACAGGAGGTCTGTGACCTCCAAGGCTAGCCAGCTTGGCCAGATCTGTAAGCTCCAGATGTAAAGAGAGACTCTGGCTCAAAAAATAAAGGGGAGAACTGTTGAGGAAAACACTCAACATTGACCCAGTCTCCATACACACTTGCAAATATGACCACCCATACATATGCACTCACAAAGGAAGAGGGAAGTATTACTCCCCACCAGGCATGTTTAACAGGATGGTGCAAGGAAAAAAAAAAAGTAAAGCTGATTTTTTTCCATTTTATCATTTTTTATTCAGTATTGCATTTTAAAAATATATATTTAATTAAAAGAAAATTTCATCACTTTCTACCTCTTCCCTTTTCTTCCTGCATCCCTTCCCAGCAACCCTCCCTCCAACCCCTCCTATGCCCCCCTTCTCTAGTACATAGTCTCTTCTCCTTTGCTTATTACTGTTACATGCAGATACCTCACAGATTGTGTTCATATATTTGTAGAAATCTGCTTTTTATATGATATCATTCTTCCACATTCCAAATACCAGGCATGGATACATAGGCATAGTCCTCAGTCCTATCAGCTGCTAATCAAAACACAGGAAACTTCCTGCCATGATATACTCTTACAGCCACAGCCAAGAATCCACAAAGCTCACCATCAACATGCTTTCCAGAGTGCGGAAGGCAATTCAAGCAAAGACACAAACTGTTGCAAAGTGACCCACACCAGTGTCTAGTGTTTGTTAGTTTACTTTTTGTCTGTTTGGTACATGGCAAAATATATTTTATCCAAACCCAGTCCTAATGCCCAACTCCAACGCCTCAGTAGGGTATGATCCCAATGAGCCCACCAGAAGTCTACTTGCTGCCTGGTCACCATCCTATTGCATGAAACGATACCATAACCAAGCCAACTCTTAGAAAAAAAAGCACATGTTTGGGGGTTTGCTTAAAGCTTTAGAGGTTTAGTCAATAATCATCATGGTGAGGAACATGGCATCAAGAATACCAGGCATGGTGCTAGACAAGTAGCTGTTAGGGACATTCTGAACCACAGACACAAAGGGAAACTGAACATGGCATGGACTTTTGAAACCTCAAAGCCCACCCCTAGTGACATACTTCCTCCAACAAGGCCACACCTCCTAATCCTTCTAATCCTTTTAAAGAGTGTCATTTCTTGGTGACTCAGCATTCAAATATATGAACCTATGGAGGCCATTCTTTTTTTTCTCTCTCTCTCTTTTTGTGTATTTAATATATTAAAAGGAACATAGTATAAATGCTGTATAAAGAGGATCCACAATTTTCATGGAATGAAATATTAGAAACAATTTTGCAGTGAAAGAGCAACAGGATCTTGAAACATGGAAGTTTTGTTAAACAAAATTTCAAAAATTACAGTCCTTGCAGTGATATACTTTGCCATTTTCTCTATGTATTAACATCATTCTAAAAAGAATTTTCACCAACACTATCATTTTATGTAAAAGTATACATTGTTGATATTTAACTTCCTGAATGACTAATCATACATCAAATATAATGAAAGAATTTTAAAGTTCTTAGAAAAGATTTATACTGTATATTCAATTGTGATAAAATTCAAGAGCATACCACGGAATTTGTTCTTAAATTCTGAGTTAGGAAATATGATTTATCTCCAAACAAAGCCAATAAACTGCTTTAAATAAACTATTAATAAACAGATGACTGAGAAGTTCTATTTTTCTCATTTATTAACAAAATTCAGACAGCCATTTCAGAATACCAACTTAGATGTTTCCTATTATAGACACCAAATTGATTCATTACCAAGAAATTTCTTGCAACACAAAAGGTGAGATAATTAAAATATTTGCTTTATAATACAACCAATCTATACAGCTCATCTTTCTGTCTGAAATGACCAGAATAGTGACACATTCTTTTGTATGAAACTTCCTCTTCAGAACCCCTGAGGTTAGGTAATTAAAGTAGCACAGAAGGAGCGGCAGTTCTGTCAAACTGTTACTAGGTTTATATTTTTTTTTTCAATGACAAGTGGAAAATTGTGGGATTACTCTGTACAGATTTAGAAATATTTCTGCAACAACTTAATTAAAAGGACCTAAAATGACCCTGTAAACAGTGTCCTTGGAATGCTTGTTAGTGTCGGGATGGGGGCCACTTCCCACCTCTACTACTGTCCCTTCTGTTATCATAGTCATGACTCCAGCCATCATGATTCCTGTCGTCATAGTAGAAATCTTCTCGGCCTCCTCTGTAATGATAATCAGACCCATGGTCAGCGTAATGCTGCTCACGGCTATCGTGTCTGTCTGCTAGGTAGGGGTGAGAATTCTGTCTTTTACGCTGTGATGACAGTGCATCTTGGCGCCACTGGGAGCTGGAAGACCGGTTAAAGGTATGACCATGTGGTTGAACTGATGGTGAAAATCCCTAATGATGTGCATGTGGAGAACCAAATTTCCCATCTGTCTGAAAACATTGTTCCTCTACCACTGCTTGCCGCTGATAAGCTTCTGGAGAAGAAATGGACCTCTGGACCCTCTGTGCTGGCAGAGTCACGTTACCCACTGCGCTTTCACAGCTGTTAGGAAGTGTGGAGGAAGGGCTTAAATTTCCAACATGATGCCGGGGGAATGACATACTGGCATCCTGAGAGGCATGACTACTTCCTGATCTAAACCGAATTTTGATAGGCTTCCCGAAAAGTTTGATTCCGTTGAGAAGATTCGTGGCGTAGGGAACAGACCCTTTGTGTTTGAAATTCAGGAATGCAAACTGTTTCAGTTTGCCATCTTTACCTTTTGGGATTTTCACCTTTATTACTGGCCCAGCCTGGTGGAACAGCTCGAAGAGGAGCTCCTCTGTCACCTTTGTCTCTAGGTTACCTACGACCAGAGTGCGGTTGGCCTCTGCGACCGCCGCCCCCATCTCTGCTATGGCGGCCATTCTTAATCAAACCAGCACACTGCCTAAAACCTATCCTAGACTTTTACTATGTAAAATCTATCCTGCTTGCTACACAGGAAGAAGGGAAGAATGATCATACTCTTCCTGGGAAATCAGTTCCAAGTTAAAGGGTTCTGTGACATGTTGGACACAAGTACTGCTTTGTAGCCTCCTCTATAGACTTTCTCTGCAGGCCAGGCTGACCTTAAAGTCTAGATCCTCTTGGCTCCATTTCTCAAGTATCGGGATTATATTTTTTTCACTTTTTATTTTATTTTGGAAAATTTCCCTCAACTGTCATCTCATACTTGGATTCATGTTTTGAGTCTATTTGTCCTTTGAGCACTGTCTTAGTTAGGATTCCTATAGCTGTGATGAAATCCCATGACCAAAAGCAAGAGAAAAGCATTCATCTGGCTTACAGTACCACATCTGAGTCTATCACTGAAGGAAGTCAGGGTAGGAACTTGAACACGGTGGGAACCTGGAGGCAGGAGCTGATGCAGAGGCCATGGAGGAGTGTTGCTTTCTGGTTTGCTTCCCACAACTTATTCAGCCAACTATTTTTATTTTTATAACAAGTACAGAACCCAGGATCACCTGCCACAAGGTGACCCCACCCACAATGGGCAGGGCTCTCCCACATCAACCACTAATTAAGAAAATGCCCTGCTGGTTCATGGTGGTGCATACCTTAAATCCCAGCCCTCAGGAGCCAGAGGCAAGCCAATCTCTGTGAGTTCAAGGCCAGCCTGGTCTATAAAGTGAGTTCCTGGACAACCAGGGCTACACAGAGAAGCCCACTATTGCAAAACAAAAAAGAAACAAACAAATAAAATGCCCTACAGGTCTGCCTACAACCTAGTATTATTGAGGCATTTTCTCAATTGTGAGTGCTTCCTCATAGTGACTCCAACTTGTGTCAAGTTGACATCTAACTATCCAGACTAGGCACTATATCAAAGTTGCTTCTTTATCCTCTATAGATCTCAGAATTATTATTGAGGGTTTCCTTCCCAGAACTAGTAATCTCATCACTGGGAGGACAGAAGAGCAAAATTCTGCAGAGTATATTGAGAAGCAAACAAACAGCTGGCTGTTTCCAGGAAGGATCCAAAAGTGAATTGCAAAATATGATTAAGATTAGATGTTCTTTTTTCTTTTAATTTTTAGTAATATGATATAATGTAATATGTAACATAATATATATTAATAACAGAAATAAATAATAAAATAATAGAATTAAATAATATTATATTCTATATGAGATAAGTAAGTAATATAATAAGATATATAATAAAATATAATATAAAACAAAAACTAACCCTTCCAAATTGGAAAAAAAACAAACAAAAAGAAGGAAAAAAGAACCCAAAAGAAATCACAAGAATCACAGACCCACTTGTTCACACATTCAAGAATCTCATAAAAATCCTAAACTGAAAGCCACAATAAATACATAAAGGACCTGATACAGACTCTTGTGGGCCCTGTCCATGCTGCATCAGATTCTATGAGTTCAAAGGAACTTTGATTTTTTTACAGGACCTTGTTTTCATGGTATCTTCCATCCCATTTAGCTACCCTACCTTCCTACCTCCTCTACAAGGTTCCCTGAGCCCTCAGGGGAGGGACTTGATGGAGACATCCCATGTAGGGCAGAGGGTTCCAAGGCCTCTCACTTTCTGTGTAACATCTGGCTGTGGGTCTCTGTGTTTGTTCCCATCTGCTGCAGGAGGAAGCGTCTCTGATGCAGGCTGAGCAAGGCACTGCTCTATGAGTACAGCAGAAGGTCATCAGGACTCATTGCCTTTCTTTTTTCTTTCACCAGTAGCGTTTGGTTTTACCCAAGTTTCCCAGGCTATCTAGTCTTTGATCATCCAAGCGTTGTTGGGAATGGGTTCTATCCAATGGAGTGGGTCTTAAGTCAAATCAGATACTGGTTGGTTACTCCCAAAAACTTTGTGCCAGCACTGACCTAGCACATCTTGTAGTATATCAGGACACCATTCTACATCAGGGGTTTCTTCCTGGCTTGGTGTTTATGGGGTTTTTTTGTTTGTTTGTTTTTTTGTTTTTTTGTTTTTTTGTTTTCATGTACCAAAACCACAAGTACATAGAGGTTAAATCTCTATGTAGGCATCAGCTCGACTTCTCCATGTTCAATGGGTTGTGTAGGTGTTCTCTTGGACAATAGGGTCTTGATCTCAGTTTATGGAGATTAATATATCGTTTTGGCAACAGCCTGGATCTTTTGAGTGTTGTTGTTGTTTTCCAGGCTAACAACTCATTTATGTACCCCAATGTACCCCAATCTCTGTACTGACTGCTTTATTGGTGACAAGAGATGGCCAGTTGGGCCCCTGCCTCCCCTTTCATTTGGCAGTTTCATTTGGGTATATACTAGGAAGTAGGAAAAGATTTTTTTAAAAGCTACACATTGGAAGGGGGGCTAATATACAAAATATATAAAGAATTCAATAAACTAGATATTAACAAAACAAAGAACCCAGTTTAAAAATTATGTACAGATCTAAACAGACTTCTCAGAAGGCCTCAAATGGCTGAAAGACCCTTTATTTTTTTAAATTTATTTATTATTGTTTTCTTTGTTTACATTTCAAATGTTATCCTGAAAGTTCCCTATACCCCACCCCCGCCCGGGAACACTCCTCCATTGCTGGTGGGAGTGCAAACTTGTATATCAACTACAGAAATCATGTAAGTTTCTCCGGAAGATGGGAACCCGTCTACCTTAAGACCCAGCTATACCACTCTTGGGCGTATCCACAAGGGAAGCTATGCCGTCTCCCACCACAGAGACACTTGCTCACCCACGTTTCATGCAACTCTATTCCTAACAGCTAGAAACTGGAAACAACCCAGATGTCCCTCAACATATGTATGGATAAAGAAAATGTTCTGCATTTACACAATGCAGTATTAATAACAGCAAAAAAAAAAAAAATGAAATCCGGGATAAATGTATGTACCTAGAAAAAAAAATCATTCTGAGTGAGGTATCCCTGACCGAGAAAGACAAGTATGGTACATAATCCCTTACCTATAGATTTTAGCTGTGTAGTCAAGAACAATCATGATTCCATCTGTAGAGCCACAGAGGTCGGGTTGTAGAGTACAGATCTTGTTAGAAAGGGGCATTAGAATAGATAGTTATAGAGGGATATGGCAGGGGCTGGAACAGGCAGATCAAATGGGGATGGGGAGCGATGAACGAGGAGGGAGTATTGTGCAGACATGGCTGAGGTTAAGGGCCATTTGAAGGGTAGCATGGAAATCTAATACAGAGGTTCTTTTCTATCCTGGAATAGGCCGATTTAGTCCTGCCTGTGTGTACATTAGGCACACAATTGAGATGAATGTGGTCAGTAAATCTGAAGGCTTTTGGCCAGGATTCAGATTGTTCCGTGGGACCCACAGATTAGAAATCCTGCAAGCAAAGGAGGGAGACCCCATTAAAAAGTTCCCAGGGGGCAAGAAGAACGAGGTAGTAAAAAGAATTGGATTTTAGTTTTTTACCTCTAAAGACTACGTTTATGAATTCATCGTAAAACCCGAGCTGAATACGGGTCCCTTGGGATTTTTATAGACGTCTTGTTGTCTTTGGCTCTGTAACCCTCAACAGCTACCTCCAAAGCTGGGCTGCCTTGCTCCTGTCTCCCGTCGCTACCTTGGCTAATCCTGCTTCATAAATTCTGGTTTACAGACACTATAGCATCCTTTAGCTGAGACTTGGGGCTGTGAGCCTGGCTACCGTCCACCTATATAACCTTTAGAGAACTAAACATGGCAGTAGGAGGAGGCAGAGTTCATCTGGACTTAGCCAACACAAGGTGGGCACGTGATAATTCATGCAGTACCTCTGCTGTGTTGGACTTTTGTTCATTTTCGGACATCTGGGGTTAATCCCCTTTTTCTAAATAGTCGTTTGCAGAGTAATCCAAGCGTTTCCATGTGTTACCTGTAATTTAGTCTTGGAGCTACTAAAATTGATTTTTCTTTTCCAAGCACAATATAAAGCCACATGAAAGTTAAACAGAGGTCAATCAATAATTGAATGGTTTCACAAAATAGCAAATGTAGCAGCTGTCACCATTTCCAATCTGGAAAAGATGCTATCAAAACAGACATTTTGTAGTTTGTGTGCTGGATGGGAGAAAATTGTTTTCACCCTGCTTCATTGAGATTGCTTATTGGGGAGTGAAAGTGCTTACAGGAAATATTGTATTTTTCTCTTGTTTCAAAAAATCAAGAGTGACAATGTTATTTATCCCTTATTCTCAGAATTAAATTATAGTGCCAATCAGTAGATTAGTTAGTGCAGGTATCTCTGGAAATATAAAACTTGAATGACACAGAAAAGAGATACTTTGTCCTAATTAACCCTGAAGTTTTATTGCCACAGCAATCTTGTGTTCTGATGAAATCAGACAATGGCATTTCTACAGGCATTTTTCTTTCTGAGATCCTGTGACTAACCCACTTCTTAGGACTTTTAAAATTCTTTTACTTGAATTTATTGTGTGCCTGCCTGGTGTGTGCATGTGCGTGCTTGTCATGTGCCCATGCCATGGATCCTGTGTGCAGGTCAGAAGAGTTCTCCCATTCCCCCGAGTGGGCTCCGAACATCAAATCAGATCCTCACCAGCCTTCCCTTCCCACTGAGCCATTTCAGCTGCCACTTCTCCATTTTCCTGAACCTTGCCTTTATACAAAGTCTCTTCTACCAATAACCGTTTTTACTGTTTACCGCTGAAGTATCAAGTTAAGAAATACTCCTTTGCTAATTGCATGCACTCCATTTCAACTATATACTCAACTCTCTCATGAAGCAGTTGACTTAAAACCTTTCTAAGACCTGAGCTTGGTGGTACATGCTTACAATTTCAGCGACTTAAGAGGCTGAGGAAGAAGGACCATAAGTTCAAGGCCAGTTCCAAGTAATAGCAAGACCCTGTCAAAACCAAAAGAAAGCAAAGCAAAACCCACTAGACAATTATTCCTTTTTATGCAGGGATATTTCATATGGGGATGTCTCTACCTTCTTGTTTGTCCCCATTATTTCCCTAGACAGTTTTACTTTTAGTTTCATTCTAAATGTAGATACGTGCTTTCTATGTGACAGTGTGAAATCTAAGAGTCCCAAATCAGAGAAAACATGTTATTTGTCCTTGTGTGACTGCCTTAAAATTGCTTAATATGATTTTCTCAAGTCACATTCATTTTTCTACAAACAATATAGCTTTATTGTTTAAAGTCGAAAAGCATTCCACGTGTACATTTTCCATGTTTTCTTTATACACTCCTCTGTTGTTGGACACCTAGCTTGGCTCTATAACTTAGCTGTTGAGAATATTGCTGTAATAAACATTGATGTGCAGGGATCTCTGAGACAGGCTGATGTGGAGCCTGTGAATTCCCTGACCGTTATTGTGGTTGTTGAGTTATAAGGTAGTTTCATTTTTAGTTTTCTTGGAAGCTTCCATACTGAAATCCATCCAGGGTGAATCTAGATTACATTCGCATCAGCAGTGAGTAAATATTATGGTCCTCACCCTCACCATGATTTTTTGTTTGTTTGTTTAATGAATGACACTGCTGAGATTGCAGGCAGGCTTAGATTGACTAAATTTATGCTTTGTTTGTTTGTTTAAAGAAAAAGAAACAATGTGGTCAATAAGAGTAAACCAGCTTCTGCACCACTAATTTAAGGTTTTACATTTAAATTTTGAATTGTGTTAATAGCATATTATGTATCAGCCAGAGCTTCATCTAAATTTTCAGTTTGATTTATTCTTTCTGTTTTAAATTTTAACTCAACATAATACTAATATAGTGTATTTGTATAATTAAGCAATTGAGTCTGACTATCACAGGAGTGTACATTTCTAATGTGCTTTCTGATGGGGTACATGTGTATTTAAACAAACAACAACACACACACAGAGACCAGTGCCCTAGGAGTTATCAAGTTTCTTTCAGGACCAAGGCTCTTTAACACTCTCTCAGTTCACACTGAATCAGACTCTTTCCCTCGGCATGCCATCTTACCCTAGGCAGGATGTCAGTCAGTGTCCTGTTATTTTTTATTTTAGAGGTGGAATTATGTTTGTGTGGCTATCTTCTTTTGGGTTTGCTGAAAGATTGCTTTCTTGCTTTTTCTAGGGTGTAGTTTCTCCTCCTTGTGTTGGTGTTTTCAAACATCTATTATCCTTTGTAGGGCTGGATTTGTGGAAAGATATTGTTTAAATTTGGTTTTGTCATGGAATATCTTGGTTTCTCCAACTATGGTAATTGAGAGTTTTACTGGGTATAGTAGCCTGGGCTGGCATTTGTGTTGTCTTAGGGTCTGTATGACATCTGCCTAGGATCTTCTGGCTTTCATAGTCTCTGGTGAGAAGTCTGGTGTAATTCTGATAGGTCTGCCTTTACATGTTACTTGACCTTTTTCCCTTACTGCTTTTAATATTCTTTCTTTGTTTAGTGCATTTGGTGTTTCGACTCTTATGTGACAGGAGAAACTTCTTTTTCTTTCCAGACTATTTGGAGTTCTATAGGTTTCTTGTATGTTCATGGGCATCTCTTTCTTTAGGTTAGGGAAGTTTTCTTCTATAATTTTGTTGAAGATATTTACTGGCCCTTTGAGTTGGGAATCTTTGTTCTCTTCCATAGCTATTATCCATAGGTTTGGTCTTCTCATTGTGTCCTAGATTTCTTGGATGTTTTGGGTTAGGAACTTTTTGCATTTTACATTTTCTTTGACTGTTGTGTCAATGTTTTCTATAGTCTCTTCTGCACCTAAGATTCTCTCTTCTATCTCTTGTATTTTGTTAGTGACGTTTCCATCTATGACTCCTGATCTCTTTCCTAGGTTTTCCAACTCCTGGGTTGTCTTTCTTTGTGACTTCTTTATTGTTTCTATTTTCATTTTTAGATCTTGGATGATTTTGTTCATTTCCTTCACCTGTTTGATTGTATTTTGCTGTAATTCTTTAAGGAATTTTTGCATTTCCTTTTTAAGGGCTTCTAGCTGTTTACCTGTGTTCTCCTGTATTTTTTTAAGGGAGGTATTTATTTCCTTCTTAAAATCCTCTCTCATCATCATGAAAAGTGATTGTAGATCCAAATCTTGCTTTTCTGGTGTGTTGGGATATCCAGGACTTGCTATGTTCCTATGGTAGGAGAATTGGGTTCTGATGATGCCATGTAACCTTGGTTTCTGTTCCTTATGTTCTTAGGCTTGCCTCCTACCATCTGATTATCTCTAGTGCTGCCTGACCTCAATATATCTGATTGGAACCTGCCCTTCCTATGATCCTGCCTGTGTCAGAACTCCTCAGAGTTCAGCTGTCTCTGTGATCCTAGGATTCTGGGATCCTGTTATCCTGAGATGCTGGGTGTGTCAGAGCTCCTGGGAGTCAAGCCTCCCCCTTGAACCCTGATATCCTGGTGTGACCAAACTCCCAGGATCCTGGGATTCTGCGATACTGGGATCCTGGGCATGTTAGAGCGCCTGGGAGTGGAGCTTCTTCTGGGTGTTGTGGGACTGGCTGCAGAGTTCAAGCCCAAGGTCTGCTCAGGGCACTGTCCTAGACCAGAAGGACCCATGCCGTTGGTCAAGCGGAGTTCCTGGGTGCCTGGGTCCTGCTGGTCCCAGTTACTTCCGGTGTTGTGGCAGATGTTGTGTCCTCCTCACCTCTGATCCTATGACCTTGGGTGCATTCGGTTTTTCATTTATCAAAGACTAGAACTTCCTGTTCTCTTGCTTATGCCTCTGGAGTACCATGCTGGGGTACATGCCACCACACCTAGCGTGCAGTTTATTTTTATACTTGATTTTAATGTCTAGGGAGAGGAAAAAGAGATACCACAAAAGTCTGGCCTAGACAGTATATTATCTGTGTGGATAAGTTAAGTTAGGAAGGATAGTAGCTATAAAAGCATGTTTCTGAGACTTCAATTTGACCATTTTGCCTGTTCTTCTAGATCTGCTCAGACTACAAGGAACAGAGCTTTGCATAACTCAGCTGCCCTGTGGCTTTGCTTCCTTTATTTTAGTCATTACCAACCCCATCTACTGTAACCTTTTGAAGTCATTGTTACATATTGTAAGACCTTCTATCCTTAAAACTGGGTCATATAAGCCATGAATCCATTTAAGTCCCACTTACATTTTTCTGTGCTCCAATATAGTTCTGTCCCTTGTGTGCTGTGGAGATGTTATTCTTTCTCAGAATGCCCCTCTTTACAGGGGACTTTTGACTAATCTTAAAATAGGATGAGAACACTTGGGTCAATCCATGAAGTTACCAAATTTGGTTTTCCCCCAGTTTTATTTTTTCCTTGCTCCTATTAAATATTAAATGCAGACACTAATGAGATGTCTCAGCATTTAAGAGCCCTGGTTGCTTTTCTAGAGGACCTAGGTTCGATTCCTAGCACCAACATGGTGGTTTCTAACCATTTTAACTCCATTCCCTGTCCCTAGGATCTGATGCCCTCTTCTAGTATCTGTGGGTACCAACCACAGGTGTATGTCTATAGGTATACAGACATACATGCAGGCAAAACACTCATTCATGTAAAATAAATAATTAAAAGCGGCAGTGTGGGGCTCACAACTGTGGTCCTAGCACAATTGTGCTACATCTAATTGAATGACTGTTGTAAGCTCACAGGTGGATGCTGTGTAGCAAAACCTTGAACAATCACAAATGGTATGAAAATACATCTGAACTATCAGCCTAATTCTGATGGGCTGTTGCTAGGGAGCAGTTAGGGAGTAACTCTGGTATGGGCCAGAGACAAGCTATGTGGTTCTCTCCTGGAACTTGGTTACAGCATGGATTCAGCTGCAAGATTCTCAGGCCCTTTTTCTTTGATGGAGTATGTTTGGCCTTTCAGGACCACTTGGGAAAAGTGTTCATAGCCTTCCTCTGCTCTAAGTTTCCAGTTTCCTATCTGATAGGTCATTTTATTATGTCATGTTTCTTGTGCTTGTTTATGTCTCTCTTTTATTTGTTTTGTGCACATGTGTGTGTATGTGTATATGTGTGTGTGTGTGTGTGTGTGTGTGTGTACATACACACATGTACGGGATCCCATACACACACACACACACACACACACACACACACACACACACACACACACACATATATATGTATATATACATATACATATATATATGGGAGTACATGCGTGCATGTACACATGGAAGCCACCAAACCAGAAGTTTACCATTATATGACAATTACTAGGCTGGCTGGTCACTGAGCTGCTGGGATCTGCCTATGCCCACACTCCAGATCTAGGATTATAATCATGGCCAGTTTTTTATATGGATCCTGTGATTTGAACTCAGGTCCTTGAGCTTGAGTGGCAAGCACTTTTACCCATTGAACTTTCTCTCCAGACCATCTTTTATATATTTTCCTATATCATATGTCACCTAAACTCTGTCTATACTTTTGTATGATCTATATTACAGTACATTAATTTTTTTCCAACTATACTTAATTTGTTGTCAAACCTATCTACTGAGTTCTTGAACTTGGTTACAATATTATTCATTTCAAAGTTAAACTTTTGTTTCTTCTTTGTAGTTCATATTTCTCTATCAAGATGACCGTGACATATCCTTTAATGTATTGAATGTATTAATGGTAGTTATTCTAAGTTTCTGGGCCCAGAAACTTAGAATACCCAAGATACAATTTGCAAAACACATGAAAGAAGGAAGTCCGAAGTGTGTATACTTCATTCCTTCTTAGAAGGGGGAAGAAAATATCCATGGAAGGAGTTACAGAGACATCATTCGGAGCTGAGACTGAAGGAAGGACCATCCAGAGTGTGCCTCACCCAGGGATCCATCCCATAAACAACCACTAAACCCAGACACTATTGCATATACCAAAAAGATTTTGCTGACAGGACCCTGATATAGCTGTCTCCTGTGAGGCTATGCCAGTGCCTGGCAAATTCAGAAGTGGATGCTCACAGTCACCTATTGGATGCAACACAGGGTCCTCAGTGAAGGAGCTAGAGAAAGTACCCAAGGAGCTGAAGGGGTCTGCAGCCCTATAGGAGGAACAACAATATGATCTAACCAGTACCTCCTGAGCTTTTGTCTCTAGCTGCATATGTAGCAGAGGATGGCCTAGTAGACCATCAATGGGATGAGAGGCCCTTGGTCTTGCGAAGATTCTATGCCCCAGTATAGGGGAATTCCAAGGCCAAGAAGAGGGAGTGGGTGGGTTGGGGAGCAGGGGGAGAGGGGAAGGGATTTTTGGAGAGGAAACTAGGAAAGGTGATAGCATTTGAAATCTAAATGAAGAAAACATCTAATAAAAAAGAATGACAATGCCAAAAAAAAAAAAAGGTAGTTATTTCCAAATTTGTGCCTAATAACTCTTATATGGATCTTCTGATTATTTTGTCCTTGGTATTAAGTATTGTTTTGTTCAGCCAATAATTTTTTTTCACATCAGAAAACAATCAGGGGATGTTTAATTTTCCCAATTTGATGGGATTTAGATTTAACTCGGTGGGCATGTATGTTTCCCAAAAGGTCTAGCTTTTGTGAGAGGAGCCACCAGATCATGAGTCAGATGGCTGTACCCACCTCTCTCTCTGTCTCTGTCTGTCTGTCTGTCTGTCTGTCTGTCTGTCTGTCTCACTCTCTCTCCTTCCTGACTGGGGATGCAGCGTGGTCAGTCATCTCTGCTCCTGCCACAATGATGGATGGCACCCTCACGCTTGAGCCAAAGCAAACCTTCCTTAAATTGTTTTTTTTTTTAGATTTTTGTCATATGAGAAAAGCGATCCTGAATCCTAGGTCGTCTCACACAGCAGCTGAGCTGGTTGTAACTGAAGCTTCATTTCTTGGCTTACTCTTTGCTCCTAAGGTGCAGCCCTCAGGAGATGACGTGCAGTGTTTGTTCCCTGAGACTGTATGGTCTCTACACTGCAGCTTCTGTAGTCATTTTGGATCTGGCAGATCTTGAGTTAACCTCTCAGAACATTCTCTTTGGGATCTTAGTGTGACAAATCTGTCACTTGGCAGCTTTTCTTGTGGCTTCAAATAGATTTTATTTTTTGCCTGGTACTTCTGGTTCTGGGCTGGGATTGGAATTACTAAAAACNCCCCCCCCCCACCTTTTCTCTAATATGACCATGGGGAATAGTAACATCTGTTTATTATTTGTATCTTTGCATCTTAAGTAATCAGGAATTCTGGTCTCAGCAATTAGCTTGTCAGATAAGGTCCAGAAATGGGATACCTATTTTGGCAGAATGATAAAAATTTCTTTTTCTTTTCATTTTTTAAAATTATTTTTTATTTTTTATGTATGTATTTTTTGAGACAGTGTCCACTCTATGTCTGAAGTTGGTATGGTCCTTGCTATTTAATTCATGATGTCTTCCAACTCAGGTTTTTTTTATGGGGGAACTGAATCCATTGATGTTAAGAGATGTTAAGGAATACTGATTGCTGCGTCCTGTTATTTTTTATGTTATTTTTATGTTTGTGTGGCTATCTTCTTTTGGGTTTGTTTTGTGTGTGTGTGTGTGTGTGTGTGTGTGTGTGTGTGTAAGTGTAAAGTGGTCACATAATGAGAGAGGATGCTACAGTGAGAGCCTCAATCTGGTCCTTCTTTTGAGAAGGATATTAGTCCTTTTAAAGACTTTTCACTTGAATTGTTTTCATTTTTATACAACATGGGCTTTCTATTTCCAAACAACAACAACAACAACAACAATCCTCCAGTTGTATTCTCTATCTATCTATCTATCTATCTATCTATGCACATACACATACATATATACATGTATATACTTGAATGATATCATTAAATATGTTTGTTATTGTTAGGGTAAGAAATATTTGGGTATCCCCTCAACAAGTTTTATTTGTTGAATTTTCCAGTGCTCTCTGCTCTCTCAGGGTGGAAGTCATCTTTGATCTCTATCTTCCTTTAAATCTTGGGATGGGAATCTTAGTCTTGGGGATGGGCTACAGGCCTGTGCCTTCCTCCTCCCTAAGCTGGGTCATTTTACCTAAGGTAACTGAACCTCCTCTGTCAAGGCACTTAAGAAAACAAATTTAAGCCAGTTTAGTGGAGCTAAAACCCCATGAATTTCCCACTCTGTCAGACTTTGGACTCCCCTGATGAGGGCAGTGACAACAGTCCCTTAGAAGCAGCACTTGATTAAGGATGGGGAAAGCCTGAGTGAGAACAACCACTGTAGCTTAGTGGCAGAGAGTTGGTTTGTCTACGTACATCCTGGGTTCAATCCCTAGCAAAACAAACAAGCAGAAAAACTTTATAAGTTGAACAGAACACAAAAAAATTCACCTTGTGTGTAATCTATTAAGCTTATAGTTTTAAAATCTTGGAGTTTTTATTTAATGTGTTTGTGTGTGTGTGTGTGTGTGTGTGTGTGTGTGTGTGTGTGTGTGTGTGAGTACAAGTGCCCATAAGGCCAGTGATGTCATAATTCATAGGGACTGGCCTTCCAGGTGCTTGTGAGCTACTCAACTTTGGTGCTGGGATGCATCCTGTGCCAAAGCATGTGCTCTCAACCACTGAGCCATCTCTCCAGCTCAAGTACACTTATTTTTAATAGCTACTTTGAAGAAAATGTTGAATAATATTTGGCCAGTTATACACCTTCAGCACTTCAACTGAATTTATTTTTAATATATTTGATTTCTTTTTTAAATGCTTCATTTGGCTTCAGACAGCTCCAATGTAACTGCTTTAATAATTCATTAGTTAGATTATTTAACTTGGTTTAAGAATTGGTGTCTCTGGCTCTCTTAGACATCATCACACTGTATACAAGTTTAGTAATACCTTGACTCAAAAACTTATGGCCTAAATTAATTGTCTGATTTTTTTCCGTATAAAATTTAAATACTGAGGCTTCCATTCCAACAACCTAAATATGCATTAAATTTTCAGATGATAAAGTCTTAATGTGTATTTTCTTTCTACATGAAAAAATATTAATCCAAATCTTTAAACGTCTCATCATCTTACTCTTTGTTATTATTGTTGTTGTTAAGAAGAGAAGACTTGATTCAACTCATTGGTTCCCTCATACACTTGTCCAACAAGCACTTTCAGTACCTCTGGCATGCTATTGTAGGCATTGTGGAGCATAAGGAACAAAGCAGGAGAAAAAGCCTGCTCTTGTGGTACTTAACTTCCAAAGGAAGAGAACAAATAGTAAGACGACTAAGTATAACATAGTATTGTGGGGCAAAATTGGGGTCCCACGTCTGCTCTGGGCTAGGGCCACTGCGTGGGGAGGGGCACAGGAAGTCTGACTGTGCCAAGGACCCCATAGAACCATGGGTGGGCATTGGACTGTGGGAAGTCGTGGGATCCCACTGCGGGTATGGGAAAAGACGCAGTCTGGTGTTCCCACAAACCTGTAGGAGTCAGGCCATGACTCTCGGGCACCAGACTGCTGGGTACTGCAGAAGAGCCTGATTTGGGGTCTCTGGGCACAAGAGGCCAGGGACGTCAGGTTCTTGCTCTTGGACATCCCAGATGCCTCAGTCTGTCTCAGAAGAGCTGAGAACAAAGTGGGGACCAAAGGGGAAAGGGTATGAGGAGAGCTCTGGCAGGTTACCTCGGGGTGGAGAGAGTCTGGCCAGCTCAGAGACTCAGGCTTGCTCTGCAGGTGGCTT
Organism: Mus pahari; assembly: GCF_900095145.1. NCBI lineage: Eukaryota > Metazoa > Chordata > Mammalia > Rodentia > Muridae > Mus > Mus pahari. The sequence goes on along the minus strand of NC_034608.1, from coordinate 81,526,974 downwards.
GGTCTGTCTGGCGGGCATGGCTGGTATGCAGGGAGGCTTTCCGGTGGGAGGTTAGATGTGCAGCTCGTTCGTTCGTAGGATACCTGCTCTGTTGCTCCTGCACAGTGGGTCCTAATGAGCAGAGACAGTCCATGGTTTTAAAGCGTTTATTGTAGAAAGGCAGACAGAGGGAGAGAGTAGAGAAGCAGAGGGTGGCCATGGCCATGTGGGAAAAGGGGAGAAGGGAGTTGGAGAAGGAGGGAGAGAGGTGAGAATAAGAGCAAGAGGGTAAAAGAGAGAGCAAGAAAGTAAGAGAGCAAAGGACCAAGGAGGGGCAAGCAGCTCCATTTACAGTGGTCTGTGCCATCCTGGCTACTGCTGGGTAACTGTGGGAAGAATGCTTAGCTGTTGCCAGGTAACTGTGGGGTGGAGTCCAGACAGAATACCAGGAGCTTGGGGCAGAACATGGAGGCCTGGCTTGTGAAACTTCAGAGGGAAAATTAAAGACTCTTTTTCAGGGACATTGCTATTTTGGATTGTGAAGATTCTGTGGTTCTGGTTAGCTGGGGCTGAAGAATCA